>NW_011494673.1:2323448-2324631 GCF_000754665.1 Bison bison bison | reverse complement strand
AAAGATGGGCTCAATAAAGGACAGAAATGGTATGGACCTAACAGAAGCAGAAGATATTAAGAAGAGGTGGCAAGAATACACAGAAGAACTGTACAAAAAAGATCTTCACGACCCAGGTAATCACGATGGTGTGATCACTCACCTAGAGCCAGACATCCTGGAATGTGAAGTCAAGTGGGTCTTAGAAAGCATCACTACGAACAAAGCTAGTGGAGGTGATAGAATTCCAGTTGAGCTATTTCAAATCCTGGAAGATGGTGTGTGAAAGTGTTGCACTCAATATGCCAGCAAATTTGGAAAACTCAGCAGTGGCCACAGGACTGGAAAAGGTCAGTTTTCATTCCAATCCCAAAGAAAGGCAATGCCAAAGAATGCTCAAACTACCGCACAATTGCACTCATCTCACACGCTAGTAAAGTAATGCTCCAAATTCTCCAAGCCGGGCTTCAGCAATAAGTGAACCGTGAACTTCCAGATGTTCAAGCTGGTTTTAGAAAAGGCAGAAGAACTAGAGATCAAATTACCAACATCCACTGGATCATGGAAAAAGCAAGAGAGTTCCAGAAAAACATCTATTTCTGCTTTATTGACTATGTCAAAGCCTTTGACTGTGTGGATCACAAGAAACTGTGGAAAATTGTGAAAGAGATGGAAATACCAGACCACCTGACCTGCCTCTTGAGAAACCTGTATGCAGGTCAGGAAGCAACAGTTAGAACTGGACATGGAACAACAGACTGGTTCCAAGTAGGAAAAGGAGTACATCAAGGCTGTATATTGTCACCCTGCTTATTTAACTTATATGCAGAGTACATCATGAGAAACGCTGGACTGGAAGAAGCACAAGCTCGAATCAAGATTGCCAGGAGAAATATCAATAACCTCAGATATGCAGATAATACCACCCTTATGGCAGAAAGTGAAGAGGAACTCAAAAGCCTCTTGATGAAAGTGAAAGAGGAGAGTGAAAAAGTTGGCTTAAAGCTCAACATTCAGAAAACGAAGATCATGGCATCCGGTCCCATCACTTCATGGCAAATAGATGGGGAATCAGTGGAAACAGTGTCACACTTTATTTTTCTGGGCTCCAAAATCACTGCAGATGGTGACTGCAGCCATGAAATTAAAAGATGCTTACTCCTTGGAAGGAAAGTTATGACCAACCTAGACAGCATATTAAAAA
>NW_011494673.1:2303178-2323348 GCF_000754665.1 Bison bison bison | reverse complement strand
AGTGGAAACAGTGTCACACTTTATTTTTCTGGGCTCCAAAATCACTGCAGATGGTGACTGCAGCCATGAAATTAAAAGATGCTTACTCCTTGGAAGGAAAGTTATGACCAACCTAGACAGCATATTAAAAAGCAGAGACATTACTTTGCCGACAAAGGTCCGTCTAGCCAAGGCTATGGTTTTTCCAGTGGTCATGTATGGATGTGAGAGTTGAACTGTGAAGAAAGCTGAGCAATGAAGAATTGATGCTTTTGAACTGTTGTGTTGGAGAAGACTGTTGAGAGTCCCTTGGACTGCAAGGAGATCCAACCAGTCCATTCTAAAAGGAGATCAGCCCTGGGATTTCTTTGGAAGGAATGATGCTAAAGCTGAAACTCCAGTTCTTTGGCCACCTGATGGGAAGAGTTGACTCATTGGAAAAGACTCTGATGCTGGGAGGGATTGGGGGCAGGAGGAGAAGGGGACGACAGAGGATGAGATGGCTAGATGGCATCACTGACTCAATGGACGTGAGTCTGAGTGAACTCCGGGAGTTGGTGATGGACAGGGAGGCCTGGCGTGCTGCAATTCGTGGGGTCTCAAAGAGTCGGACACAACTGAGCGACTGAACTGAACTGAATGCATCAGTTAGAAGAAGGAAGTGGTTCTGATTTCAGAAAGAGACAACAGGACACAGACACAAGTAAAAGTCCACACAGCTGCCACTCCCCAATGTCTGGTGGAGACTGGAGCTGAGCTTCTGTGAGGGTGGGGGCTGTATCATTTCTTGAAGGAGTCACTTATTGGACACAGAGACATCTGGTAAGCATGGAGATATTCTTTTTCCAAGATGTGAGGTTGAGAGATCCAGGCAGTTATTATTTTTAAACACTTAAATTTAACCGAAACTTACAAATTAAAATATATTTTGAATCATTCAGTGTATTCATTCATTCAATAACAGAAGAAAAATAACCATAGGATCAAACAATATAAAGTTTTTAAACTGAAAGTACTAGAATTACTCAAAGAGATTGGAACTATTCTCTCCTGAAAAATGTTTCTGGTTTGATTATGTATTATTAGCTTTCCTGAACTCAACTGACTTAAGGTAGAATTTAGAATCAACTGACTTAAGGTAGAATTTAGCTTGAATTTAAGGATATGGTCAAAGTGGTTTGTTTCACCTGTCTTCACCTTGACTTTGCTTCCCAAGCTGACAGACATAGAGAAACAAATGCCTCTGCAGTGGAGCCTACGCCCAATGTCACAGCAGCCAGGACCCAAGGAGAGGACACAGTAGAAGTCACAAACCATTAAAATCAAAGCAGTGCTTTCTTTGGCTTGGTCTGGATAATGGCTTTCAGACATTCCTTAAAGTGGCATAGAGTTTTCAGAATGTTCCATGAGAAACTGCTCCAGCGTAGGTCCCAAGATTCTAAACATTCTGCCTTAGAGAATGAAAGCGCCCCCGTGATAGCCATGCAGTGTAAACAGACACGTTCAGGAGGGGCAGCTCTATGGCCAGTGTCTATGTCTCCCCACTCGTCTCTCTTTCAGGAAATACTTGATGTTAATTAGGTGGGAGCACTTTCTGCCCTTTACTGATGCATTGCAGGGCCTCTGAGCCTCACTTCTCAACAGATGGTAGGCACTGCAACCTCAAAGCAAAACTGGCTTCTAAACCTCCAGCAGTTCTAGAATCAAAAGATATGAGTTTACGGTTTCAGAGTTACCTCACCTGAGTTACTCTTTACGGTTTCAAAGAGTTACCTAAGCAGCAGAAAGATGCAATAAAGCCTAAAAAGGTGTTAATTTCAAAATTAAGAGACTTTTAACTAAAAGGCAGTAAACTAATTAAGTCATTAGGTTAGAATAAAGTACAATAGCTTATTAATGTTTTGACATAAGTTAAAACTAGCAGTTACACAATGCTAGCTTGCTTTTTAATTCCTTCATGTTTTATGCTTTATAAATGTATCCACAATAGATATTAAACTACTTAATTTTTGAGAATCCACTCTTTGAACAAATATCTACTGAGCACCTGCCATGAGCCACGAGGAGAGCTGGGTTCTAGGGATCTAGCTAGGAACTTGATGGCATGGTCTCTATGTCCACAAACCCACAGGAACACACAGCAGTGACTCTGTGTGTAAGGGTTTCCCTGGTAGCTCAGCTGGTAAAGAATCCACCTGCAATGCAGAAGACCCCAGTTTGATTCCTGGGTTGGGAAGATCCCCTGGAGAAGGGGTAGGCTACCCACTCCAGTATTCCTGGGCCTCCCTGATGGCTCAGTGTGTAAAGAATCTGCCTGCAATGCAGGAGACCTGGGTTCGATCCCTGGGCTGGCAAGATCCCCTGGAGGAGGGCGTGGCAACCCACTCCAGTATTCTTGCCTGGAGACTCCCCATGGACAGAGGAGCCTGGCGGGCTACAGTCCATGGGGTCGCAAAGAGTCAGACATGACTGAGCGTCTAAGCACAGCACCGTGTGTAAAGTGGGGAGGCAACAAACTAGGTGCAAAGGGACACACGGAGATTTCCCGGGAAGTCTCAGTCATGAAAGGAGCCACGTTGGTTTTCAAAGTCTCAGGCAACAATTGAAACAGTATGGGCTTCTCACAGGATGCACTGTGATGATCTATAGTGGTGGCACACGATGGCCACGACAGGTTTTAAGGCGTCCTGTAGCCATGCCTACGCTGTGTGTGTGTTTCCTAAGCCTAACAGTCAGAGCCAGGTTAGAAAATAAAACGGTGCATTTGGAGAAAAATAATTCCTGAAACTTTTCTAAGTGTACTGCCACATTTCTAATGGGATATAAAAACATGAATCAGATGCATAATAACTATATATCTATCAATTCCAAAGATAAATTCTTTAGCTTTATGGAAAACTAAAACATCTTATGAGCACTGAAATAAAAATTTGAATAGAATTATGGTTCTCTTTATCCTATCTGCTCCCCAACAATTTTCCGAGATTTAGAAATCATGTTTCAACATTTTGATTATGTCCATCAGCAAAACTCCACATTAAGCCAACAGTATATAAAAGAACTACTGGTTGAATTTACATTTTAGTCAGGCCCTTAACAGAGAAAAAGAAAGACCGGTTTTAATCAGAGGCTCTAGATTCCAGTTCTGCACATCTGCTAATGTAATCAGTGATGGATGGAAGGATAAGAAAACAATATTTACTGAAAACTTACTATGTGCCTGGCACTGTGCTATGTGTTTCTCAAGGATTATTAAATGTATTTCCACACCACAATGGGGGTAGAGATGAGCCTGAAATGAAGAAACTGAGACTGAAAAGAAGCTTACCAGTTAGTAGGCAGCTGAACTGAAGCACAACCCAGGCAGTCTGACAACAGCCATACAGCTAAAATAAACTTGAGTTCTTCAAAAGAAAAACATTATATAAAGGACTTCTTTCTTAGTTTAATCATTTTAGGTAGATCTTTGTCTTTATATTAAGTCACATATTACAAATTTTTTTCAACTGCCAGAGTTCTGAAGATTAATGGTTAGTGCCTTTCCTATCATTTCTTATCTGAGATAATTTCCAAAATGTGATTCTGTGAAATGGGCAGATAATTCCTTTACAATGAGAAGAAGCAAAAGCCAAGAGAAACTGTAATTTGACCAAGGTGACATGAGTGGTTATCTCTGAACCTGAACCCAAGTCTTCTAACTCCATCACATCCCACCTCTCTGGTTGGTGGTTTAGTCGTGTCCGATTCTTACGACCCCGTGGTCTGCAGCCTGCCGGGCTCCTCTATCCCTGGGATTCTCCAGGCAAGAATACTGGAGTGGGTAGCCATTTCCTTTTCCAGGGGATCTTCCTGACCCAGGAATTGAACCCGGGTCTCCTGCATTGCAGGCAGATTCTTTACTGACTGAGCTGTGAGGAAAGCCCGATCGTGTCCGACCTCTGTAAGATCTCATAAACTGTCATACGGTTTTTCTTCAAGGACAGTTTTCTAGTTTTTAAAAAGATGACTTTCAATGCCATGAAACTCAGGATGTGTAGGTTCACAGATACAGTTCCCTCCAAGTACGTGAAACAGCTGCCCTAGTTTCTCTAGCATTCACTTGTTCTCTGTATCACCTGTGGGTTTTCCCATTCTCCACAGGAGGCTCATCATATTCGTTACCTCGTCTTTTTTTTTTTGGTATTTTTTAAATTGAAAGTATTAGTTGATTTGCAATGTTTAAGGTGTATTTTAATAAAGTGTTTAGTTAAACATCTGTAACTACTCTTTTTCAGATTCTTTTCCATTATAGGTTATTACAAGACACTGAATATAGTTCCCTGTGGTATACAGTAGATCTTTCTTGTTTATTTTATATTTAGTAGTGTGTATCTGTTGATCCCAAGCTCCTAAATTATCCCTTCTCTTGCTTTTGGCAACCATAAATTTGTATTCTTTGTCTGAGTCTATCTCTGTTTTGTAAATAGGTTCATTTGTATCATTAAAAAAAAATTCTGCATATAAGTGGTATCATATAATATTTGTCTTTATCCATCTGACTTACTTAGTATGATAACCTCTAGGTCCATCCATGTGCTGCAAATGGCATTATTTCATTCTTGTTATGGCTGAGTAATATTCCATTACACACACACACACATATTCTTTGTCCATTCATCTGTTGATGGATATGATGCTTCCATGTCTTGGATATTATAAATAGCGCTGCTGTGAACAGTGGGATGCATCCATCTTTTCAATAAGAGCTTTTATCTTTTCTGGATATATGCCCAGACTGGATCATATGGTAACTCTTAGTTTTTTTAAGGAACTTCTGTACTATTCTCCATAGTGGCTATATCAATTTACATTTCCACCAACAGAGTAAGCAGATTCCCTTTTCTCCACATTATTTCTGGCATTTATTATTTGTAGATTTTTTGATGATAGCCAGTCTGATCAATATGAGGTGATACACTTCATTAGAGTTTTGATTTGCATTTCTCTAATAATTAGCAATGTTGAACATCTTTCCATGTGCTTTCTGGCCATTTTTATGTGTCTTTGGAGAAATGTGTATTTGATCTTCTGTGCATTTTTTTTTTGATTGGGTTGTTTGCTTTTTTTTGATATTGAGCTGCAAGTGCTGTTTACATATTTCAGAGATCAATCTCTCTTTGGTCTTATCATTTGCAAATATTTTCTCCCACTCTGTGAGCTGTCTTTTTGCTTTATTTATGGTTTCCTTTGCTGTGCAAAAGCTTTTAATTATATGCAATTTCTTTGTTATTTTCATTACTCTAGGAGGTGTATCCAAAAAGATCTTGCTGTGATCCATGTTAAAAAATGTGTTGCCTATGTTTTCCTCTATGAGCTTTATAATATCCAGTCTTACATTTAGGTATTTAGCCTGTTTTGTTTTTGGACATGGTGTTAGAGAACGCTCTAGTTTTATTCTTTTACATGCAGCTGTCCTGGTTCCCCAGCACCACTTACAGAGGCTGTCTTTTCTTCACTGCTTCCTTTGTTGTAGACCGGGCGACTGTAAGTGTGAGCATCCTCTCTGGACTTGCTATCCTATGCCATTGATCTGTATTTCTGCTTTGTGTGTGTGTGTGTCAATACCACACTGTTTTGATTATGGCATCTTTGTAGTTTAGTCTGAAGTCAGGGAGAATGATTCCTGCATCTGTTTTTCTTTCTCAAGATTGTTGTGGCTGTTCAGGGTCTTTTGTGTTTTCACACAAATTTAGAAGATTTTTGTTCTTGCTCTGTGAAAAATGTCATTGCTAATTCGGTAGATATTGCACTGAGTCGGTAGATTGCCCTGGGTAGTATAGTGACTTTGACAGTATTGATTCTTCCAATCCAGAACACAGTATATCTTTTGACCTGTTTGTGTTTTCTTTGATTCCTGTCATCAGCATCTTACAGTTTTCAGAGTACAGGTTCTTTGTTTCCTGTACCTTGTCTCCTATGGCTTTACCAGTGAGCTTTCCCATTCATAATTTTCCTGTTTCTAGTCGTGGCCTTTTCTTTTCCATCTAGAGGAGTTCCTTCAGCATTTGTTGTAAAGCTGGTTTGGTGGTGCTGAATTCTCTCTTTTGCTTGTCTATAAACATTTGATTTCTCCATCAAATCTGAACAAGAGACTTGCTGGGAAGAGTATTCTTGGTTGTAGGTTTTTCCCTTTCATCACTTTAAATACATGATGCCATTCCCTTCTGGCCTGCAGAGTTTCAGCTGAAGAATCAGCTGATAACCTCATGGGGATTCCCTTGTATCTTTTCTCTTGTTGCCTTTAATATGTGTCTCAGCATGTTCCTCCTTGGATTTATCCTGTATGGGACTTTCCACACTTCCTGGACTTGAGTGTTTCCTTTCCCATATTAGGGAAATTTTCAGCTATTATCTCTTCAAATATTTTCTTGGGTCCTTTTTCTCTCTTTTGCTTCTGAGAACCCTAGAATGCAAATATTGGTACATTTAATGTTTTCCCATAGGTCTTAGATTGTCCTCATTTCTTTCCATTTTTAAAAAAATTCTCTTCTGCAGCAGTGATTTCTACCAATCTGTCTTCCAGCTCACTTATTCTTCTGCTCTTGATTTCTTCTATTTTTCATTTCAGTTATTGTATTATTCAGCTCTGATGATGATGCTGACTTCATAAAGTTCATAAGTTTTCCTTCTTCTGCAATTTTTTGGAGTAGTTTCAGAAGGATAGCCACTAACTCTTCTGTAATGGTAGAATTCACCTGTGAAGCCATCTGGTCCTGGTCTTTTGTTTGTTGGGAGTTTTTAAATTATTGATTCAATTTCAGTAATGGTAACTGGTCTGTTCATATTTTCTATTTCTTCCTGGTTCAGTCTTAGGAGATTGTACCTTTCTAAGAATTTGTCTATGACTTCTGGGTTGTCCATTTTTACTGGTGTATAGTTATTTATAAGTAGTCTCTTATAATTCTTTGTATTTCTGTGACATCAGTTGTACTTTCTTTATTTTCACTTCTGATTTTACTGATTTGGGCCCTCTCATTTTTTTCTTGATGAATCTGGCTAAAGACTTATCAGTTTTGTTTATCTGTTCAATGAACTAGCTTTTGGTTTCACTGGGTTTTGTTTTCTGTCTCTGGGTGTGATCTCCTTTAAATGACATGATCAGGTCTCTCTGAGGAGGTGACATTTAAGCTTAAGAGATAAAGAATGAAAAGAACCTATATTGCTATGTGGAAGACTGTGAAGGTGAGAATTTCAGGAGGGAGCAACAAGTGCAAAAGTCCTCAGGTTGGAAAGATATTGGAGTGTTGAGGCCACTATAAGAAGCCAGCATGACAGGAGAGAAGGGAGCAAGGGGGACAGCAGTGCTAGAAAAAGTAGGAGAAATGGAAGACTCCTTAGATAATGAACTGGAGCAGGAATTAAGGAATTCTAGGGGCCTACTGCCTGAAAAATCCCATGGATGGAGGAGCCTGGTAGGCCACAGTCCATGGGGTCACAAGGAGTTGGACACGACCGAGTGACTTCACTTTCACTTTTCACTTTCATGCACTGGAGAAGGAAATGGCAACCCATTCCAGTGTTCTTGCCTGGAGAATCCCAGGGACGGTGGAGCCTGGTGGGCTGCAGTCCATGGGGTCGCTAAGAGTCGGACACGACTGAGCAACTTTGCTTTCAGGGGCCTATTGCTTCAACACTTTTATGAGTGGTCTAGAATCTATTTTTATCAGTTGTTGAAAATCTATTGTCCCCTTGACATGAAAATAAGGGACAAAGTACTGGAAGAAATTTGGTTCACAAAATTAGGATCCAGAAAATTAAGGTATCACTGATAAGCACTTAGGTTCTGGCCTCAACTCATGTTTGACATCTAACTCCAACATTCACTGTCTCTGTGACTCTGGACATGTACTTAACCCCTCTAAGTCAAGTATCAAGACAAGCAGAGGATTAGACACAGCAGCTAATCTTATGTATTACACAATGATTCATCTGCTGCATCAGATTATATATGGTTTGTTTTTTGGGCCAGGAGGCTGTTCTGATGGCTTCCCCTCTAGGATTATTTTAGGTACATCACCCAGGCTCTGACAGAATTCATAGATTAAATGTAGACCCTTAACATTTATTTTGTTCATGTCACCGATATACTGCCTCTCAGATTACCTACTTGAAGGATGGAAATTTAGTACAGCTAAATTTTAGAAATTAATTTTAGTTTTCTAATCCTATTATTACTCAGAAACTGCTAAAAGATATTTTAAAATACAGTTTGCAAATTTTATCATTCAGTCTTGTAACTATTACTATATACTAAAATTTTTCTCTATTCCTATATAATGTCATTAAAATCCAACACTTCCTCTATTACACTCAAGGGCACCTTAAAATATTTATAAAATTAGATAAATTATTCCAGTTCAATTTAAAAAATATATTCAAGTGTTTACAAAAAACTATAAAGTAGTTCATCTTTAACAGAAGCCAATAAAAAGTACGATTAAGTGCATAATTGTATGCATTTTAAGACAGATGAGAACATATTAGACTGTTCAGTGTAATGCTAAGTTGTAGTGTTTAAAAAATACCCTAAACTCTCGGGGTTCTAGTTAAAAATAAGAAATACTTTCTTAGAGAAAGAAGTATCAGAAAATAAGTACTGCTGCTAAGTCACTTCAGTCGTGTCCGACTCTGTGTGACCCCATAGACAGCAGCCCACCAGGCTCCCCTGTCCCTGGGATTCTCCAGGCAAGAGCACTGGAGTGGGTTGCCATTTCCTTCTTCAGTGCATGAAAGTGAAAAGTGAAAGTGAAGTCGCTTAGTTCTGTCCGACTTCTAGCGACTCCATGGACTGCAGCCTTCCAGGCTCCTCCATCCATGGATTTTCCAGGCAAGCGTACTGGAGTGGGGTGCCATATAAATATAACCCTGAGTACTAAAATAAGAACTTGATACAGTCTTCACTTACTAAAATTAAAAATGAGAAAAATCCCATCAATTAGAACAGCTTTTGAGGGGTTTAAATTCAGTAACTCCCTCTTAAATCTTATCTTGCTGCCTGTTCTCAGCATTTTTGTCAGGTTGAAAATTTTTGATGTTTAGATTTTACATAATTTTTCTATTCTCTATATAAAGCTAAGAGTGATGAACTTTCCCCTAAATATTATTTCTTTGCATTAAAAATGTGCCTTTCAAAAATACACTATCCATATTTTATTTAAAAAACAGGATACATACTCATATTAAATGGGAGATACTAGCTTGGCTTTCCTATAATTTGCTTACATTTGGAGAAATAATGACATACCTAACAATCTTCTAGGCAAGCAAAAATGGTGGGGTTCCCCTGCCCCTTTGCCAGTCTCTTTCAGATGTGCTCCTCAGCTTAATGCCAGTGGTATTACGGGACCCAGGCAAATTTCACAGGGCATCCTTTCTCCAGTCTCTCTTGGTTATAATCCATTTTACGGCTGCTGGCATAATCTCTTAATCTTTAATTCTACCTTGCTATGAACCTAGATAGATTCAGACTCTTCAGTCTAGTACATTCAAAAGTTACATTCAACAGATTCTTCTACCTCACCCTGCCTTCATCAGTTGCTACTTACCACTACACTGTCACACCTAACTTCTCCACCATCTGGTAATCAATTTCTTAGACATTCTTGTGATGAAATAAACCTAAGACACCAAATCACCCTGCCTCCAAGTGTGTCACTTTTCTTTTTCCTTATCAAGCATGCAACGTTTCTGCTAAATTACTTTTTCATTAGTCTATTTTCATATATTTTCATCACTCCGTATTTATATACTTGCCTCTGTCCCCATTAGTGTAAAAGTTCTATGACATGAAGATTCTCATCTTCTACTGACATTTTATTTCAAGAAACCATCAGTGACCAGGGCTTAGCAGTGTCAGTTACTCTAACCATTGAATGACCTGTCTCAAAAATCTGAAGAAAGTTAGGTCCACACTGAATAAGGTACAGAGTAAAATCTGGACCATATCTGAGTATGTCCTAAAAGTGATTCAAGGTCCACAACTCTCTTCCTCTCTTGGTATGTTATCATCTATCTTTATCCATATTTCAAAAACTTTCATCTTTTGTTAGAAATGCATGGACAGTATTGGAAGAGAAAAATAATGTTAATAGCAGTTACCTCTACAAAATGGGAGTTGGGAGAGTCAAGGTCAGGGTTGATGATGGTAGAGGAAATGGTAATACGGATTTTTCTGTGGTCCTGATTGTTTTAAAAAGTTTTTAGACTACACTATGCAGCATGTGGGATCTTAGTTTCCCAACCAGGGATTAAACCTGTGCCCACCCTGCACTGGGAAATGGAGTCTTAACCACTGAACTGCCAAGGAAGTCCCATCTGAGGTACCAATTCTTTATAATCTAAGTATTTTCTAAATATTCCATAATGAACTTGCTTTTTCATATAAACACTTGTACTAAAAAAAAAGACATATTAACTTGACATGGAAAACATGACAACTAATTTGACATGGATGAAGTTTTAAAACTGGGTCCAAGGCTTATGATTCCAGTATTTGAAAAATTGTTGAAGCGCAAGTCCTCTATTCAAATTAGATGGCTTAAAAAACAAAAGATAATGATACAGAACCTTGAATTGACAAATTAAGGTAAGTACTGCCATTAATTACTTCTCCCAAAGAAACACTTGCTTCCCTGGTGGGTCTGCCCTGGTGGCTCAGATGGTAAAGAATCAGCCTGTAATGCAGGAGACCCTGGTTTGATCCCTGGGTTGGGAAGATCCCCTGGAGAAGGGAAAGGCTACCCACTCCAGTATTCTTGCCTTGAGAATTCCATGGACAGATGAGCCTGGTGGGCTACAGTCCATAGGGTCTCAAAGAGTCAGGCATGACTGAGCAACTAACACTTTCACTTTTTCCCAAGAAATACTTAACCCCTGCAAAATGCCTAGCTCTTGCCATCCTGTCCTGTAGTTTTAAGTATTATTTATATAGCAATGCCCCATATTTTCTTTTCCTCCTTAACTCTACATTCAGACATCCCAATGTCTCCACTGAGATAATAGTAATTCATACATCCCAATGTCTCCACTAAGATAATTAATAGTAATTTCAAAATTCAACAAACCCAAGGTCAAGATTTGACTTATACTCAACAATTTGCTCCTCCAATGTTATTCTAAAATCATAGCATCATCATCCTTTGCTCAAAATCAGTCATCTTTGACTTCTTCTTTCTTCACATCCAACCTATCACCAAATCCTGTTTTTTTCCAGCAAAAGACTCCTCCCTATGACAACCACTCCAATCTAGGCTCTCACCATCTCTCACCTAGATGACAATTTGGCCCCACTGCAGCTTGTTCTCCATCTATTAAAGGAATGTAAGGCAGACCATGTCACCCCCTTATTACCATCAGACTCAGAATAAAATTTAGATTCCTTACTTTGGACCCATAGCCCTAAGCGGTCAGGCCCTTGTCAATCTCTACAACCTTATCACCTACCATTTCCCACCATACTCACGGGACTTGGCTTACTAGCATTCTTTTCCAGTATAAAAGCTCATTCCTGCTTTCAGATCTTTAGTTTTATTGACATACTTTTGATATTGGTGATTTCCTTCTCATCACTCAAGGTCACCATTCCCCAGTGACCCTGTAACTTTGTCTGATAACCCAGTGTGTGCCCATCACTAAAACGGTGATGGATGCACATGGCTCTTCAATGAGTATTTGTGAATGAATAGCTGAAATGAGTCTTAATATTTAATCAAGCTTCCTGGGTATGGAAAGTTGTTCCAACTGATCCTTACTTTTTAAGGACAATTCATTAACACCCCGCCCCCCTGCTCCAAACCACCAACCATCTCCCACAAAAACTCCATCCCAAACCTCCTTAGAAAGATACCACATTGTGAAAGTCTATGTTCTGTATTTGGCTGTTGCAAAAATATGAAACAAAACATGAGCCTAGATATGTAGTTTTCATGTACCATGCAGTATTGCTTCCTTTGGAATAATATTTCTCACCTTTAAGTCAGCCCTTAGTGTGCATGTTTATCTAATTTCATCTAGGTTACACTGTATGTGCTGTGGTGCAGAATATGAAGGAACGCATGTGATCTGCCCCGTGTTAACACTTAACATACTCCCAGAGATGAACATAGGCTCTGCATCTTTCCAAGGAGAGTTCGGACTCACTCCAGACTCTGCCACTACCAAGAAGCAACTTTATAGCTTTCTTTGTTATAAAAATAAAGGATCTAAGACCAATCTCAATAAAACTTACCAAACTAATATTTAGTGATCTGGAGCAAGAGAAAACTTAGGATGAAAATGAACAGCAACAAGGTCAAAACGTCAAATTAAAATGTTCATAAACTTTGAATTTTGTCAATATGAATCTTAGAATTCAAGTATCAATTTTTATGGTTCAAGCCACTATAAATTTTATATAAATCTTCTCATGGACCATAAGAACACACATCAGTTTGTGAAGTGTGATTATTTGGGCTCAACTTTTGTATAAGAAATATAAATTTAATTACGACTCTTAATAACTTGGAGAAGGAAATGGCAACCCACTCCAGAACTCTTGCCTGGAAAATCCCATGGACAGAGGAGCCTGGTAGGCTATAGTCTATGGGGTCGCAAAGAGTCGGACACGACTGAGCGACTTCACTCACTCACTCACTTAATAACTATATTTAAATCAAGCTGTTTCTTCAAAGAATCTTTACTGTGTTTAGCCAGTAAAGAAAATACTAATGAATGCTTTCTCTTTACAAGTTACTACAAACAAGATTATAGTTATAAGTCTAAACTTCAGGTGCAGATAATCAAATCTGAATGGTACATGGATAGAGTATATATATATATATATATATATGGCCTTTATATAAATATATATATATATAAAGGCCTTTAAATGATTTTGAATCAGATGTCAATATTAATGTTGCAAGTAATATTAACATCATAAACACATATGTATGTATGTATATACAGAATATGAATGAATGGATAATGAACTTAAGAATGAGAATGTATATGAACCAGAGCAATCTTTCTTTGGGTTAATTATAATTACTTCTATATGAAATCTCTAAACTTCTAAAGAATTTCCTAGTTTGTATTAAAATGCACTTCAAAAAACCCATGAAAACATAAATTTAGTTGACAGACTACAGTGGGATTCAGAAAAAGACACAGTGAATATAGACTTAGGTGCAGTTTCATGCTGCTGATTTTTCTTTTTTTAAAATGTAAGCCACTAATTGTTTTAAGAAAAAAATTTAAACCAAAAGTCGCATATGAATATTACACACAAACTGAAACATAAGTGACTTTTAGCACAGTGTATACATGCTTACATAAACTCAAATATTTACACATTTAAAACAATTTCCATTTAACATAAGAAAGTTCTGAAATACATAAAAGCATTAATACTTTCTGTAAAACTACAATTAAAACATCAATTTCCTACAAGCATATAAAACATCAAGTGCTTTCTTGGAGTTTCAAGTTACCTCTTTAAAACAAGATCTTGCTTGCATATATAGTCTTTCTCCAATAATCAGTATGAACTCTTTATTTCCCCAAGAGGTTTATTTTTCAGGTACATTATAAGTTCAAGAAAACGGACCCAACAATTATGCAATGTCATTATGTCATAACAACTTAATTGCACATAATGCTTTAAAGTAGGTTTGGATGACGTTCTCAAACACTTTGGTATTTGTTCTTCAGGGACTTCTACTAGAAATGACAGGAATTGTAAGTCCCTTCAATCCCCATTTTGCTTTAAAATGGACAAGTCTTTGGTTAAAGTTTCTACATTTTGGGCATTTATTATTAATTAAAATGGTCCCCAAACCAATAAATGGTGCTACTGTTATTAATTCACAAGACTTCATTTAACTTGCTTCTGATGCAGGAGGCTACAGATATTCATTTACTATAACATGTCATTGATAGTTTCAATCTTTCACTTAAAAGCAGAGAAATCAATAGGTTTACTCAGTATTTCTCTGTTCATTTTCTGTTATAACCTAAACTATACAGTAATTTTCAGTAACTAGAGAGATACTGTTCCACAGTATATGTGATTATGATTGGAAAGATGTACAGAATTAAATTTAGAATTAGCTTACTTGGAATAAGTCAATATTAGACTGTTCAGTAATTCTGCATTAACTATAGGAGGTTGCCAGGTAATGCTTATTTAAAAACCCCAAACCATTCCATTTACAAGAGAAATTGTTGCAAATGTATAAAACAGCAGATATACAAGGAGAACACCAAACATACTTTATTAGCACAAAAAAGCAGCCATAACAAGGCACAGCAAGCAGAAACATACATTAGCAGTCAAAGGGTTAGTGTTGCATACAAATATAGCTTTTCTTTTTTGTGGCCTTGGCGACAGCCACTGGGATGTAAAGTAACTTTCTGTAGCAGCAGGTAAGGAAACTAGGGAGCACTCACCAGTGGTACAGAGCACATTAACAGAAAGACACAAGAACAGATTTGACTACTTTAGTGCAAAATGTCTAAGACGGACTGTAAATTCGGTTCAATACTAAGAAGCAAACACTAGAACTTGGTATTACGTCCAAAATAGCTCACTCAAGTAGTATTGCATACTATTCTAAGTGACAAAAAGGTGCTAAGTAAAGTTATTTACAGATACAATGGTTGTACAGTACCTTTTAAATCAGCAATTTAGGTTTCAGATTTTCCATTAAAAATTAAGTGCACTGAAATTCTATAACTTGTACTTAAGCAATTCAGCTATGAGAGTTTACAACAAAGAGATAAATACTGCCATCCAAATTATGAGTTACAGTTTAACAATAATTTCAACGACCAGCAACCACTGGAGTTAGTATCCTCTGACTTGTCTGGGTATCTTCTCGTCTCACTTTCTTCATGGTTCACAAACTCATCATGGGCATAGAAAAAGATCCAACTTTAACGAACCAGCAACTCGACTGCACGTGTCAACTTAAAAAAAATCACACGCAGGCCTACCTTGCAGCAGCTATTTCCAATGCGCTTTAAGTTAAAGCACTCGTTAAAAAATGAATACCTAAGGCCTTAAATAAAATTCTACTACCAACTTTTTCTAAGTCTGAAATTTTAAGAACTACTACTTAGAAAACCTGGTTTACTTAACAGTACCTTTTGCAGAAGAGAAAAGGAGGCTGACTATAAACTATATCCACACTTACGTGAACTGCACTATGCCCTTGTGGCCAGAAATTGCATTTGTGTTTTTTTTCTAAAAGGAAGGCAGTCTTTATGTTTTTGGACTTCCAAACTTGACTTACAGTAACTATAAACATCACTACTTTTGGAAGGTTATAGAAAAATTCTTAGAAAAAATAATTTCAAACATTAGTCATACTGTTGAAATACTCATTCAATATTAATAATTTGTTCTTCAGTAAGAAATAGAATTCTTCATAGCAAATGCCCCAGAGTTGCTTCACTCAGTTACTACAGCCATTAAAAACCAAACTGTCAGCTAAATCGGCAGAATGTTTCTGCAGCCTTGCTGAATACCTGTAGCTCTATCCCCTGTTGTCTCAATAGGCACCACATTTACTGAGTAAAAGTAACAGCAGATCGCACCTGACAGATACTAACACTAAGCTTGCATACTGTACTGAAGAAACCTAACACTGATATGTGTGCTTGCTATAGGAACACTGCCTGATGCACAAAAAAGCAGATCTAGTTAATGCCCTTTGGGACAGGAGGGTTTACTTTGCTTTGACTGGTTCTCGTTCTAGCCAGCGAACTCTAACTTTCTGTTTATAATGATACTCTTTTAAAAAATCCTGTAACATCGATGGTAAAGGGAGCCCATCAATTCCATCATACGTCGTGCATCTGCAGATGACTGCACGGCAGATGTACTGCAGGCTAAAAGGGAAAGTCCTGTTTAGTGATATTGTAAGCAATGGTTCAAAAAACATGCAAGAGCTGGGGTCTTTGTAATGTTCCAAAAGTCCTGTTACAGTGGAGGAGTGAAACACACATGGGTCATGGGCATCGAAACTAAAGTTGTGATTCCACTGTTCAATTCGGGCATGCAGGGACCTGTTGTAGCGACGGAAGCTCACAGAGAAGAGGTAGTCCTCTTGTGCAGAGTCCCTGAGCAAAAATGTACCTTCAGGTTTCCCTTCCAGAAGGGCTTCTGCTTCGTAGCGGTCCATCACTCCCCAGTAACAGGGATTACCTGTGATCTGGAGCAAGTCCGGCACGAGGCAGTGTATGTAATCAATCTGCGTGTGGACTTTCCAGGCTCCCTGTCTGCTAACGTGGGCATGGCTGTCTCCAGACACCTGACGTTGCTTCTGCCTCCGTGACTGCAAACACAGCGTGGTTGTGTCCTCTTCTGAGTCACAATTAGCTTGTGGAACTGCAGAACTGTCCCCATTTACTTCAGTCATTCCAGGAGCTAACTTTGGTCCCAGTTTATATAACGGGTTAACCTGTGCAGTGGCTTCGAATGTATGTATTTGTGCGTTGGGCGGGGGGTCTACCCCTTCTTCAATACTAAGCCGCCTTCTCTCTCGAAGCCGATCTTCTTCATCTTCTGTAGAAACCAAGGATGGATCAAATGTATCAAAAAATGTTGAATGTGGGCTCACAGGGGCTGTGTGCTGCTTAATCAAATGCCATTTCTGGGCCAAATCTGAGCCAGCAGGAAAAGGGCATTTCTCAAGCATTAATTCAGAAAGATGTATTTTTCTTTTATTAGAAAATAGGGGTTTTGACTGCTTGCTGTAAGTTCTCATGGGAAAACACAAGCCCACAGTATCCTGCAACCTCTGTCTCAGAGAGCGACTTCCTACAGTCCTGCTGGACACACTGTCCATGTCGTGCACGGAGCTGACGCCGTACCGCCGCTCTCTCCTTTGAAGTCCACTTCGAGTTCTACCAAACTTTTTATCCGTATCCAGTGAACTCTGTGTCTTTGTAGAACAGGAATGTTTCTTCTTCCCACCCCAAGGAGCATGTCGAGAGTAGGAATCTCTTCTTGCAAGTCTTGTTCCTGGGGTGACACATGAGTCATTATCCTTTTCAATGCTTATTTCAACAATCTGAGGAATTTCAGCGGCACAGTTTTGGTTTCTCCTTGAAGAATTCTTTGAAGGGCTTAACCCTAGTTGTAAGGCAACGTTTTCTCTTAAGGGACTGCTTTGCTGCTGAGGAGCTGAGTCTCCTAAACTGATGTTTTTCTCTTTGACAGACAAACATCTGTTGGAGTTCATATCCACATTTTCACCACGGCTTCCTCCCTCATGACCAAAGAGATTCTGACACCTGTACTTGAAGTTATTCCACATTTTCCCCACTTTATCCATTGATTATAAGACCTAAAGACAAAAAATAGAAAAAGAAGAAAATAAGTTAATCAAAGGAGTGTGTGAAAACAAAAAAGGCAGTCAGTACCCATCCCTCTTTTTCTCATGGGAAACATCAGTGGTTTTGGTCAGAAATTTACATTACATCACCCCATTACTGTGATTAAGGGTTATGAGACCCTACTGTGACACCATTATTCAAGCAAGTCCTCACTTTCTACTTCCCTTCAAATAGAATACAGAACTCATAGGAAAGCAAAGAAACCCTTTTAATTAAACTCTGGTGGCTTTTTCACATGTGTTGTTGTTGGTAATCATTAAGTTGTGTCTGACACTTTGCAACCCCAAGGACTGTAGGCCACCAGGCTCCTCTGTCCATGGGATTTCCCGGGAAAGAATACTGGAGTGGGTTGCCATTTCCTTCTCCAGGGGATCTTCCCCATCCATGGGATCTCCAGGAATCAAATCTGTATCTCCTGCATTGCAGGTGAATTCTTTACCACGGAGTCATCAGGCCATTATGACATTGGTTTCTGTCTCCTTACTCTGAATAATTTAGGTACTGCCTCAAGTATTATAAAGGGAAAATATGTTTTACATTGTTGAAATGCATTTTCATTCAACTTCTTAAAAGTGATAATCAGGACCACATTTGTGTAATACATCAAAATTAATTAAAAAAACCTTTAAGCAGTCATCTAATTTCACTTACCAACTAACTCTACTCCACTCATCTAGCAATCTAAGCCTTACAGGTCAATCACTTGTAAAAATTCCTAATCTGCCCTCCTCACCCTATGACATAATTTTTTTCCGTGATTTTGAAGTAGTTTGAGTGTAACAGAAAACAGGAAAAAAGAAAGATAATACGTGTTTAAATAGAAGGTAAGCGTCTCGATTTTTAATCCTGGAAAAACTTGAAAATAACAGAGTAATAGAAAAAAAGTTATGATACTACAGTAATTAAAAAACAAAAACTATGCAGTTTGGGTTTTTTATTCTTGCTCCTTTAAAAAAAATCTAAAGCAGTTCATGGCACTTTACAAGTAAATTATTTTAAGACTATGACATTTATAGGCACGCTGTCTCATTTAGTAACCTAAAAATCAACATTAGATGAAATAGAAAAGCCTAAACTTAAACTTCAACCAGTTTTATCACAATATGACAGCAGAATCTTTTTCTTCTTCTATTTTGACATTTAATATTTATGGCACTTTTCCCCCTGAATTTTTTGTTCATATTTATTTACTATCTCACTGTGTACTATTTTGCACAGTTCAGAATCAGTATTGGAAAACTGAGTTTTGTTTTAACAGTGATAAGAGTCATTAGAGCTGATCTTTCCATAACCGACTAAATCTCTTTATCAGAAATACTTCCATTTTCAAGAAGCTGACTAGGAGCAAGAGAAATGAACTTTCTTAAGAAGAATTATGTATCTTCCCTTTAGTTTCCTCCAGAAAGGGTCTTGAACTAACAGTGCTCTTGGAATAGTGACAATGCCAACATAGATAATTTATGTCTCTGAAATCATAAAATGTACGGTGAGAGTCCTCTTTATTAAAAGCATACTGTTAAGTACATAGAAATTTGCATGACAGGTGGTATATGTTCTAATAAAATGTTAGATGGGACTGTTAAATCTATTAAACTCTGTCAGAACATTTTGCTTCCTCCTCCTTGTAAAAAAAATCTTTTGTAAGCATTTTTTGAGTCTTAAACCATTTGAACATGTTTTGTTTTTATCATTTATTCTTTATATATTAAGATTTCACTTATGGCCCTATTATTTTTAGGACTAATTCCTGCTCCATTTTTGTTGACTCTAGAATTTGTAGATGTACTCTTCCAACATCCTAGCCCCTTTTAGCCTGGATTCCTTCTCATTTCTTAAAGTTGCTATTTATTTTTACCTAATTCATACATTTACAGTTTCAAAGGTCAAACACTATTACAAGGCTTATATCAAAAAGGAGTACTGCCTGATACACTCTCTCCATTCTTGATTCGCACTCCCAGGGGTCAAGGAAAGTTACTTTGAATTTTGTTAAGCTGTTTCTGCTGCTGTTTTCCTCACTGTTTCTAGATAATGTGTTCATATGAGTTGACAACATTCTAGGATGGAAATAATTCACCCTCAGAATTTTGAGGGCCTTATTCCACTATTCTAATGGCTTCAATTTGGCTGTTGAAAAGTCTAATATTATATCAGTTCCCAGTCTTCTGCACGTGACCTGTTTTTATTTCATGAAACACTGCAGCTTCTTTGTATAGTGTGGGACCTTTTTTACACTCATTGTGCCAGGCCCTTTCAATTTCTTTTTACTCCATCATCTTTCTCCCTCCCTCCTTAAAGTTCATTAGACACTAGACACTAAAATCTAGTGTCTAAAGTTCACTAGACACTAGATTCATCTTCTGATTATCATATGTCTCCTTTTTAAGACTGTCTTTCTTTTCATTTTCTACTGGTAGATTTCTTTGACATCACTATCCAACAGTTCTAGTGTGGTTACAGTTCTTTGTATCACAGTTTTAATTTTCAAGACAAATTTTCTTGTTCTCTGAATGTTCTTTTTAATAGCATCCTATTCCAGCTTCCTGGATATAATACCTCATTTCTCTAAGGATACAAAATTTTAAAACGTTTTCCTTTTTTCTTCTTTTAACATTTTAAATATTTTTATCTGTTTCTTCTAAGTATATTGTTTTTTCTCCTTAAGTCTTTAGGTCTTTGTTTTTGACTTCAGAGGCTTTCTGTAGTGTCTGATGATGCATCAGCACTGACATGTAGATCAGAAGCTTTGTTCGCTGGGGGGTGGGGAGGAGGG
>NW_011494673.1:2282082-2303078 GCF_000754665.1 Bison bison bison | reverse complement strand
GGATGGGGGGCACGGGGGTGGTGCTTGCTGACTGGTTGGCTTTATTACAAGATGATGAGACAATGAGTTGGTTTTTCATTAGGGGATCCTCAAAAGTTACTATCTGTAAGCTTTGTCTCCTGGCTGTTCATCCCGGAAAGAAAGGCTCCAATCTCCTATGTGGGGCATACACTCCTGACTGCCGTGTTCTGAGTACAGGGAAGGCAGGTTGCGAGGTCTTAACTTCAGTATTCCTACTTTCACTTAGTCTCTGTGTTTCAAAAGTGGTGCTTATTTCTGAAAGATATCCCAACTTTAGTTATGACTAAATTTCTTAAACTCCTCCCAGCTCTGACCTCTAGTTTTATTCAAGGTAAAGGAACAGTCATTTCCAGGCTGCTCAGGGTGAAAGACACATGGGAGACTGACGCATGGACTGCCCACTGTGCTGTCTTCAGCTCCTACTCTACCCTTGCCACCCGAGGTAACTGGTTCCTCACACTTTTGAGCCAGCAGCATAAACTGCTTGCAGAAGCACTGAAGGGGCCTCTTAAATTATCTGTAGTGAAAGCAGTTTCTTTTTAATTTCATAGACTGATTCTTTTGTAAAATATCATAAAATTGCTTTAAAAGTGAAATGTAAAAAAGACATGAAATATAAGTGCCAAGTTTCTTACTAGTTGAACAGATATAAAGTAACTGTTAAATTACTATAAAATATTTTAAATGCTTGTTTTTAATTTCTATACTTAACCTGTCAAAAACTGGTAACAAACTGTAGGCTCACACCGGTTCATGGTCCATACTTTGAATAGCTCTGGTGTGGAACTGTGCTGTCTGCTACATGTAGTTATTGAGTCCTTGAAATGTGGTTAGTGCCACATATTGAAATAACAAGTTTGGATATAACTGGTAAAATATTGTAGTAGAATTCATTTCATCTGCTTCTTTTTATTTTTTAAATGTGGCCACTAGAAAATTTTAAATTACATACATGGTTCAAATTATATTTCTACTGGACAGCGCTGATCTAGAGCAGGGGTCAGCAGGCTATAGCCCAGGGAGGAAATCTGGCCTGTGGCCTGCTTCTGTATAGACTCAAGCTAAGAATGGTTTTTACATTTTTAAAAGGATTAAAAAAAACAAAAACAAAAAGCCCAGAAAGAACATTCAACAGAGATCACATGTAGCCTACAAAGTTGAAAGTATTTTATATCTGGCTCATTACAGACAAAGTTTGTTGACCTTGGTCTACTGTATGTAAGATGATAAGCCATACCACCGCAGAAACTAGACGAGTAATATTCAAAAAGTACAGAAATCTCTCATCTCCATGTTTATAAGATACATTTTGTAGCTATCTAAAGATACTTCTTTGACAAGCAAATTATACCTAAAAAAATAACCATTGATTTTAGAAAGCGACCAAACTTAAAACCACGTGTTCTCATATACAGCTCTTTGTAAGCTGTATGAACAAGCTGCATGACAGGCCAGGTGACAGCAGGCAGTTTCTAACACTAAACCTCTGGTTCAGTTTCCTAGAGCATGAAATTTAGCGATCTCTCTCTTCCTAGTGTGGAAGGCTGCTGCTAGATTGCATTGTGACAAAATATCCTAACTGAAACGACTAGTATGCTTCCAATACTCCCTGGGGACAGAAAATGGATTTTTTTCTTGATGTGGGGAATGCTATGTGGGTGGCTGTAATAGTGGGAAGAAAATCCCAATAGTGATTCACAGAAGAGTCCATATAAGAATCAGGAAGACATATCAACTTTCTTAATATTTACAATGTCAGTTTTGAGGTTCTTTGGTTTTTCTGGTTAAATTTTTGGAAATACAGCTAAAACCGTTTGAGCTATTACAACTCTATTACTTTATGGTTTCATATAAAGTTACACAGGGCTTTTTATGAAAAAGTGTTAAATTTCGATTGTATTGATTCTAGATTGAGATCATCCATTAACAATCTTTCACATTTCTATGCTTGCGGAGTTATCTTTAAACCTATCCAAAGCAAATTTCTAAAAAGTCATTCCTTTCCTGAAGGACAATCATAATTTAAATTGGTTTTATAATACTGTAGTAAGTTAAACAGCTTTTGTTGAAAAGTGATAATTAACAGGATAAGCTATAAATCAGAATTATGAAAAATGAGAGGTCAAATTCCATTACTAAAAAATTTATATATATTAACAAAGTAAAGACTGTAGTCAATGGCCCTCTTAATGCCAAGTAGTATCTATTACAAAATTTCCACAAAACAAAGTCATTGAAATAGTTTCCAGGAGTTCATTCCAGTGGAACTGAATCCATACTTTATCAGAAATAAATTAAATTCAACAAATTTTAAGACTACATGGCATGCCATAGTGGGCAGAGAGGAAACATGTGACCCAACTAAACCGCTCCTCTACTGTTTAATCTATCTAGACTACTAATCATAATACCTTTTCAATAGAAAGCTCTTCAGTTTCAGTATAAAAACTGGGACACAGGACTGACTAAAGTATTTCTGTGCCAAAGTCAAGTACAAGATGCAGTTTAGGAGATGCCATTTTTGATTGATATTTTGGTGACATTTCAATAACTTAAAAAAAAAATACAGTGTTTAATATTAAAGACTGATCCAGAAATCCAGGGATGCATGGCTGTCATAGCTCTAGTCCCTTAAAATAATCTGAGAACCACTGGGGTTTTTTAGAAAATTATTTTTAAATATTTTTAACATACTTTATAGTCTGTGACATGATCTACATTATCCAACTGTATGCCTACATATCTTTTACACTGTTATTTAATATTATATTCAACCATATAAAACTGCTGTTTTGTGGGTAATAAATGATCATGTAATTCAGTTACAGTATTATACTATACACAGTATATTAATATAGTAGAGCATGTACATGTGGAATCCTCTGACCTAATATACTCAGACTTCTTCCCATCAGCTGAGTTTTACTGAGTTCTAGATCTGTTCATGTCATTTATACTTATTATTATAATTAGGTGATTTAACTGTTAATTAACCTAACAAAATATGGGGGAATGTGAACACTGAGTTGAATAACTTTTGATATACTCAATAAAAGTGAGATACTTCTGTTGCTATATCAGGTATAGGCAAGAAAACAGTTTCAAAGATTAGAAAAAATACTACAAAAATATATAAGGATTCTAAGATCAGAATGCATCAGAAAAGTCTAAACTCTTACGCTACTTAAAAAACCCAAACTATAAATCTTAAATGATATATTAATATTATGAGTATAGTTTCTAAAAGATAAACAATATGGAACTGGCAACTAAATTAATGGACCTATTCTCAAAGAAAAGGCCTTTGTCCCTTAATAAAAAGCCTGACAAATGAACACAGAGTCATGTTCTGAGAGTAGAATACTTAAGGCATGCACCCCTTTTAATGATTTCTTGCTTTAATGGACTTTGTGGACTACTGGTACTGACTGAATCAAAGGAAAGGTCTTCGTTAATAACCAGTTAATCAATTTTATAGCCATGCTAGGTGGGAGTGGTACAAAGTCCTAATGATAACAGGGAGTCATGAGCTAGATTCAGGGATGGTAAGGAAGACTTCTCTCTGAGGAGGTGATATTTCAAAATTCTGTCAGGAAGGATGAGTGAGAATGAACAGTGTCCAACACTGTTGTAGAATACGAGGACAGTGTTCTACAGGCAGAGGAGGCAGCATTTGCAAAGGTCGTGAAGCAGGAAGGAGCATGGCAATGAACAATGGCTGAAGTTAACAGAGACTAGCAAGTGAAGGGAATGAGGGCCAAGATGAAGCAGAAGAGGCAGGGCTGTAATCCACAGAGAGAACAGGAAAGGATACTGATGCTGCACAAAGACCACCTCAAAGGTCCAGGTAAGGACCCCACTAGGCTGGTAACAGTGGAGACACAGATTTGAAATGATTAGAAGGCAAATCTACAGGATTAATGATTGCCTTGACATGGTGAAAGAGGAAGAGAAAGGTGTCAAAAAAAGTTTCTGGCTTGGGTGGAAAGAAATGCTATTTCAGAGATAGAAAACACAGTCGATAGAGCAGTTTTGGCAGGTGGGAGGTTGAAGAGAGTTAAGAAACTCAGTTTAGCAAACACTGCAGTTGAGGCTGTCACTGGGATATCCTAGTGAAACCTCAACAGTCCATGAGTGTATATCCAATGATGGATTACTAGACAAGCAGGCGTGATAACCCACTTGCATCTATACTATGAAACTCAAAGACAATGCTTAGAGAAAGATATGATACATAAGATATATACATTATGAATCAATTTATCTGTTTAAGTCCAAAATATGTTGTTGAGATAGGCATACATATCTAGTAAGAATATAAAAAGCAGGTAAATGGTTACGTTTGTGGCAAGGGATACAGAGTTAGTGAGAAGCACTTAGGGCGTTTCTAAAGCACTATTAATTTTCTATTTCTTTGGTTGGGTAATGGCTACAATGGTTTTTATTTATTAAATATTTTTTAGACTTCACTTACAATTTTACACAGTCTTTCCTGTACACAATACACTGCACAATAAAAGTTTTAAAATTATACAGCCACATTTCGACCACAATGGGAATTAATAAACACTATTTAAAAAGCCACTATGAAAATAAAAGGCTCTCATAACTCTTCAGTAGATGAATTCAAAACTGAAAATTACAGATGATTTAGACAATAGCATATTAACATTTGGGAGATTTTTTTCTATATGCAATTTGGTGATTTATCAAAATGTTCCATTAAAGGATGGAACTGATATTAAAATGTGACAAAGCTAGCACTCAGAAGAAAACCACTAGCTTGTTCCATTTTAAGTGCAATGTGTGAAACAACACTGACCAAAAGAACCCAGAGCAAAAGGCGTATTCACAGGCCTACTGTGAATGCTTGGTGTCTCTAGTCTATGCCTACCTACTATGAAAGTCATGACTCTCTCTGTAGGCTTGTATACCACTCAGAAGTGTTCTGATGTTATTATAACTAATGGATCTATCAACATATGACTAAACTTCACTTCTTTTCTAGAATACTACTTTCAAATATAAGATCAATTAAGAATATGTTTGGATATACATTACCGTATGCAAAATAGATGACCAGTGCAAGGTCGATGCATGAAGCAGGGCACCCAAAGCCGGTGCTCTGGGACAACCTAGAGGGATGGGGTGGGGAAGGAGGCGGCGGGGGGGTTGAGGATGGGGGCGGGACGGACACATGTGTATCTATGACCAACTCATGCTGATGTATGGCAAAAACCATCACAATATTCTAAAGTAATTGTCCTCCAATTGAAATAAATAAATTAAAAAAATATATATTTGGAACCACATGCTTAATTTCAAGAGATGAAGCTTAGTAATTTCTTGTATTTCTTTCTGCATATTAAAGTAAATACAATAGCACATCTTAAAAAAGAAGAAAAAATGGACATTAAATCAAATTAAGAGTCACAGTGTTCTATAGACTGCCTTAATAAACCCCCCAAAAGACAATTTAAGAGCTATTTCTTTTTCTGATTTAAAAAAAAAAGTATCTAAAATTTGCATGTTCCTTAAATTTTACTCACACAATTCTAATTTCCAGTGTCATACAGGAGAGTGCTCCAACCCATCAAAACCCCAGATTCTTAAACACAGAGTACTTGTAGTGATTCTGCCTGCACTGCGCTTAGGACAACACAGTGAAAAGGGCACAGGCGTGAGACAGTCAGCTGAGGGGGTGAGTGGGGGAGGAGGCTGAACAAGTACAGTCCTTCACATTTCTGAACCTAAATGTCCCGCTTGGTAAAATGAGGATAATATCTCCCTCATGGGTTGGATGTGAGGATTAGAATCCATATCTATAAAGCCTTTGGTTCATGGGAGACACTCAAAAGACAGTGGCTGTTACCAGTACTATCTAGCATGAACCTTTAGCTTTCCTTTCTTCTTAAAAATAATTCTCTCTTTCAGTTCTTCTAGGTCATGCCACAAATGTCAGTATTTTCCTATGTACAAAATCTACCAGACTGAAAGTTTTATCATTCATCATTTAAGATTCTCTATTATTTCCTAAGAAATATTACAGGGATTTCAGTATTCCTTAGCAGTTGAAGCCACAGCTCATCTACAGTCTAAACTAAGCATAGCTAATCTGTATAGTACTAGGCAAGGCCCAGGAACATAGTCCTCATTCATTTTTTTTAGTGACTCAATATTTCTTTTTAGTTTTTAACACTGCCATCATTTAAATTCTACCATATATATACTGCACGTTAGGGAGGCATAAAATCCTAGTAAGTTATGCTACATTTTCTATGGAGAAAGTATCTTATGTAATATACTAACAAACATACTATTCATTGAAATGTTTCTTATCTGGCCAGCATTATTGGCAGACTGTGGTAGAACACAAAGAACATGTGCTTTCGCTTCAGAAAGCCTTAAAAGCAAATTCAAGCACTCACCAGCTGTGAAATCTGTCTCAGCCTTTCCATCTAAAAATAGAAATAACTACCCCTCTCTTACAAGGGTTTTTAAGAGGATAACATGACATAAAGGTAAGTATAGCTGAGTATATATAACAAGGGCTCAGAAAAGGTAGCTTCTGTTATACTATCTACAGGGCAGCAGAAGTACCACGTACTTCTGGTGGTAGCAGCAAAAAGCAAACTGTTGTTACTAAGCATCAAGGCAGGGTGCGACTAGGTGCTGTTGAGTTGCTCAGTCATGTCCAACTCTTTTGCTACCTCATGGACTGTAGCCCGCCAGGCTCCTTCTGTCCATGGGATTTCCCAGGTAAGGATATTGGAGTGGGTTGTCATTTCCTTCTTCAGGGCATCTTCCCGACCCAGGGATCGAACCCGAGTCTCCTGCATTGGCAGGCAGGTATTTACCACTAAGCCACCACAGAAGTCCAATGTGATTAGTACCTTCTCAGAAATGCCTGTAACATTTCCTAGAGCACAGGGCCAACCCCCTACCCCCAACACACATACACAAGTCTCCCTTAATACCAAAAAGTAAACTAGAAACAAATATCTACCAAGGGAAACAGCTTTAGGTTGAGGAACTTAGTGGATCAAGCTACTACACTGGTTAGCCTTCACTGCTGATTGGGGCCTGTTTAACAATGAGCTCACTGCGGTCCTGCTAATAATTTACAAAGAATATTTAGTTACCAATGGTAAGTGAGCAATTGTAATCTGGAGCATTCCTTCTCTAGGAAGGATATCCATTTTGTAACTCCAGTAGTTTAGTGTCACAAGAAATACAAAGATTCCAAAGACTAAAATAAAATGATTTTTTAAAATAACACTTTCCTTCTATTATCACTATAATACAAACTAAAGGATACTACTTCCTTCTATGCCAAATTATAGGCCTGAAGATAATCCATGGTCTTCAAATAATTTGACAGCTTGTAATGAATGAGTAAAAGAAAGGAAGAAGCCCCATAATCAGGACAACTCTGGTTTTTTATCTAGATCCTTAAATCGGCCTAAGTAAAAGAAATTTTAAACATCTTGAAATGAGTTTATTCTTCAGAAAGATATTTGGGAGCAATACTGGGAGAAGTAAAGACAAATAGGATACCTTTTAACCATTTAAGAAAACTAATTTCAAGAGAAGCACTCTGACTAAAATTATAGACTAGAAACTCCAAGTAATATACCTCACTTTTATGTATTACCATGTTACATACAATTTTATTTTTTTAAAACAGGACAATCAAAAAACCTTTAGTTTGCTAACAACTGAAATAAAACCTCCCCTATCAAAAGATTAAAAACAAGTAATCTGAAAAGACGATAAAAATATATATTCATTTTAACGTTTACTGATACTACATGCAAAAGTGCACAGCAATTTGGAAACTGCAAATGAAAAAAGGGTGGCAGGGGCAGAGAGGTTTAAAGAGAAGTGCTTTGAGGAAGTGAGCTGACCAGAGCAAGAGACTAAAGAACCTTAGAAAGCATAATAGCCTGGGGCCAGAAACTACATGCATACACACTGTAAGACATTTAAAAGGAACAAACAGATGTAAAACATGAGAAATTTTAAGCCAATAAATTAAAAAGGGTTTTAGAAAGGCTAGATTTTTAGAAAAACATAAAATTTCAAACTAACTCAAGAAAAAATAAAAAACACCAAGCCCATAACTCTAAAAGATTTTGAATCTGTAATGAAAAATCTTTGCATAAGGAAAGCACCAACCCAGGCAAGTGTTCCAGGCAGAAGTCAATCTAACAACTATGATTTCTAAATCACTGGTGGCCAGAGCAAGAGATTAGGGTTAAAAGAGAAGTGAAAGCCACCACAATAAAGCAAGAAAAAGAAATGTTGATTGATTGGGCAGGAAGAAATAAAACTGCCCATTTTCAGATGACATGATTCTCCACATAGAAAAACCTAACGAATCCTGCAGCCATGAAATTAAAAGACGCTTACTCCTTGGAAGGAAAGTTATGACCAACCTAGATAGCATATTGAAAAGCAGAGATATTACTTTGCCAACAAAGGTCCGTCTAGTCAAGGCTATGGTTTTTCCAGTGGTCATGTATGGATGTGAGAGTTGGACTGTGAAGAAGGCTGAGCGCCGAAGAATTGATGCTTTTAAACTGTGGTGTTGGAGAAGACTCTTGAGAGTCCCTTGGACTGCAAGGAGATCCAATCAGTCCATCCTAAAGGAGATCAGTCCTGGGTGTTCATTGGAAGGACTGATGCTGAGGCTGAAACTCCAATACTTTGGCCACCTCATGCGAAGAGTTGATTCATTGGAAAAGACCCTGATGCTGGAGGGATTGGGGGCAGGAGGAAAAGGGGACGACAGAGGATGAGATGGCTGGATGGCATTACCGACTCGATGGACATGAGTCTGAGTGAACTCCGGGAGTTGGTGATGGACAGGGAAGTCCAGCGTGCTGTGATTCATGGGGTCACTAAGAGCTGGACATGACTGAGAGACTGAACTGAACTGAACAAATCCTAAAAAAAAAGGAAAAGAAAACCCAGCAGGGTTGCAGGATACAAGATCTATATGCTAAAAACAAACACGTGGAAACTGAAGAGATGCAACAATGAACATGACCGTAACCCACTCCAGTACTCTTGCCTGGAAAATCCCATGGACGGAGGAGCCTGGTAGGCTGCAGTCCATGGGGTCACTAAGAGTCAGACATGACTGAGCAACTTCCCTTTCACTTTTCACTTTCATGCATTGGAGAAGGAAATGGCAACCCACTCCAGTGTTCTTGCCTGGAGAATCCCAGGGACGGCGGAGCCTGGTGGGCTGCCGTCTGTGGGGTCGCACAGAGTTGGACACGACTGAAATGACTTAGTAGTAGGTCATTTCTTCACTCTTTAGGCAAAGCCCTAACTTTTGTATGCTTTGGAAGTATGAGATTCAAACTGCAAGGGGAGAAATACAGACATCCTAGTTACCACTGCCTTTACACTTCCGCTAGGGAAGGGTGAACTGGAAAATGTGGTCTGCAGTCCACCCGAGAGCCCCGTCAGGTCCATGCCTCCCCGCTGTTTTCCACTGCCATCTCCCAGGTTCAGTCTTCATCATCATTTGCATACACTACTTGAAACAGCTGCTTAAGTAAGGCATCTTTCTTCACTCTCACTCCCCTCTAGAACATCTGCCTTAAGATTGATCCCAGGATTTCAAGCAGCGAAGAAAAGTCAAGGGACTCTATGTCTGGCTCTTCCTCTACACTTTAAGATCTCAGCACAAAAGGAGCAACAAATCAACAGTTATCAGTATTATAACTGAGGAATAGAAAGATACAGCTGAAACCATATCACCTGGAGAAATAAGGTAACCAGATGGTTGCTGTAGGGATATAAAGAGTCTTTCTCCAGGAAGAATTCTGAGTGGTCACTTTTTAATCCTTAGGAAGACAAAAACAAAGAAACTCTTAGAAAAAAATTAGTATTTCAACTAGTTAAAAATGTAAATAAACAACCAGAAGTAGGTTGTAAGGAGTCTTTCATGGGAGATGTTAAAGAGGATAAGCAACCCTCTGTCTCCAGCCATCCCAGGGAGTCCTCTCTCTACAAGCAACTACATTAACTAACCTCAACGATCTGTGATTTTTTAAAATATCAGAACTTAAAAGTATAGCATTCCACAAATAGAGTCATGTTATTTAAGATCTACCAGCAGCAAGCACATCAGATGCAATTCTGAGTCCTAATCATACTACGGTGCGATTAAGGTATAATCCCCTAATGTCCAACATAGTGAGCTATTCTAACGGTCTTGTACTCTATGTAACTAGTCAGCTTTCAGTCAGGTGCTGATTTAATGTTCAATTTAAACACTAAAGGTTCAGGGTCAGCTGAAAAGCAACAACAAAAACCCTCATAATAGCAATACTATTTTGTCACAAACTTTCTCCTTCCTGTCTTCCCTTACAAAAACCTTCTCAGCACAGTTTAAGAGATATTTACTTGCCCTACATACAGCTTAAAAATGAGGGTTATTTTTACAGATAAAGTAAGTTTAAATTGTGTCAAAGATACACGGAGCAATTTGAAGTACAGTTAATTCTCAATATTCTTTGATAATAAAGAAAGCAGTACTTTATTAAAAAAATTAGATATTATGTCAGATCTGAAATGAATTAAGATTTAGTATTTACTTAAACTGTTCACATTTTAACTGTCTGAAGTAAAAATAGCAAGTAAAAATAGTTTGTTATTGCTTGCAGGTAATTCTGGAAACCTACTTATATGAGATAATTCTTGACCTTGTCAAATAATTAATTGGCTAATTTTCACAATGAAATGTCACACTTTCCAGTTAAACACTTGGATCTAATGTGTATGAACCATTCCACAATTGCTATTTCTAACTGGAATCACAAATACACACAAATCAAAATCTAATTTTTAAAAATCTCAATTATTATGCTGAAAGAGTTAGAGAAATATCTAACCAACCACAGACATTTTCTAAACTCTCCCTCTTATCAAATAACTTAACCAGAAAGACACCTATGTGGTTTGTATTATTTTGACTCCTGCAGATATAGTATTTTATCAGAATTAAAACTTAATATTATGCCCTTAACTTTTATTAAGAGTTTATAAAATAAATGGCCTTCTATTATTCCATGTCCTATAAAAATGGTATCAAAGACATCATTCCTCATATAAAGATACACACAAAAAATTCCTCTGACTTTACTGCCAAGATTTCTCTCTCAAGAACACTGATCTGCTTCCTTTAAGCAGACAATGAGAAACATGTAACTCATTGTTCCTCCTCTTTTCTGCTATTACTAACAGGAAACCTGAATGGAAGGCCTACAGACTTGGAAATTACCCCTCCCACTCCCTTGCCTCAGTATAAGTCAATTATCACCATACTAAATGTCCAAGTGTAGATTTATTGTTAAATCATTTTTTTCTCTTAAGGAGATGGGAGTAAAAATAAAGCTAACAGATTTTCTTAAACTAGAAAACTCTGTAATTCTGAATCTAAAATTTTGTAATCTTTCCAACATAAAAGGAATGGATGAGCATTTCAATGGACTGTAAAAACAGACTAACCATAAATAAAAAAATAAACATAAGAGACTGTCTAACCTATCAAAGAAGAGATGGGAAAGTCTATTTAAACAAAATGCTGAAGAAAGAAATCAAAAGGAAATTATCAAAATACTTAATAGTTGAATATTTTAAACTTTTACATGTCAAAAAATGCCATAAACAAAATTAAAGGACAAATGGTATGCTACATAAAAAACTTTCAACATATGACGAAGTATTAATATATTTATAAGAAAAAGATAAAGCACAACACCACAAATAGAAAACAGCAAAGGGTATGTCCAGAGAAAAAAAAAAATCACAAAATCAGATAAAACACTTGACCAATAAATGTATGAAAAAAGTTCATTCTTAGAATTTACTAGACATCCAAAGCAAAGTGTAATATAAGATTTTTTACTTACCAACTCGGCAAAGTTTGTTTCCCTTATTTTACATTTTAATGGTACTATCTAAACGTGGTATTGAGAAGCTTGTATTCTTACAAACCTGAGGACACAAATCCGCATGGCGTTTCAAGAAGGAAATTTTATGTTATCAAAACTTTAAAATAGATGTGTATACTTTTTGACAAGACTTCACAATTAGAAATATATTCCAAGAAAATAATTAGATAAAGACACAAAGGTTTATATACAAAGAGATATTCATCATAGCCTAAGTAATATTAGCAAAAATTGGGGAAAAACTGTATTGTTAACAGAGGACTAGTTAAATAAATTGTGGTGCTTTCATTGACTGGAATAATAGACATCAAAACCATGTTTCTGGAGCATTTAGTGTTTTGGAAATGTTCATTATATAAAATAAATATGGTAATAAAATGTATTTAATAAATTTATTTAAAATTTATTTAAATTTATTTAATAAAATTTATTTTTATTTAATAAAAACATATTAACAAATATGGTAATAAAATAAAATTAGTATGTAAACTAACCTCAACACATAAATACAAACATTTTAATAAAAAGATTATGGATAGCAAATACCACTATAGTTATTTTGGGAGGTGTTCAATTATATTAATTGATCATTTTTTTCTTTCTTTTCTGTATTCCTGTTTTCTTTTCTGTCTTTTCCAAGATATTACTTTCAAATGTAATATATTAATTACCTAGTTGGAAAAATGCTATTTCAAAAGGAAGTAGATCTTGAAAAACACCAATCTGATTTCATCTTATAAAACCCATATTATGTGTAAAATGCAGAATAAACGAAGTATTTTTAAAAGCTTTTTAAAGAAAAGGTGGGGGAAGAGTGAGTTAGAAAAGATACAAAGAAATGGGGGTTGAAGGGGCTGATAAACACAATCAGTAGAGAAAAGAATAACAAATACAGAGCTCTCCATTAAAGCCAACCTGATTCTCAAACAGTATTTGGGATCAGCAGTAAATAACACCTGACTGGGAAGCAGGAAATACTCTTTGCCAAAGAGCACCGATAGTAAGTAATATGCATTCTTTTGTGTATGGTAAGACTATTTATAGAATAACCAACAGAAATAGATTATGTGATGCAATACAACTGTAACACTTCTAGTACAGCTGAGCTTAGAAGATGAGTTTCCAACATGTAATAAAAAGAAGATAAAAAGCAGTGGTAGGAATGGTGGGAATTCTATTGTTATAAAAATGTTAATCAAAAAAGGAGCACTCTGATGTGAATTCAACCCTATCACCTTAGTATCTTCAGTGAAACTCCAGTCATCTCTATACTAACAGACTATTTCTCCAATTATATTACCTTTATCACTACTGTAACATATTGTATCTTAAGGCAATTTCTAATTATAAGAGAAACACTTTATTACCAAGGTTTTTTTCTACTTAACTCCATATGGTTATAACTGTTTTGCTATATACACAAAGAGCCATTCTGAGACAGAAAGCCTATAAACATTTGGCATAGCAGCTTCAACTAAACGTTCCACTAAAGGAAAACATTAAACATTCTATTATATACTAGTAGATAACTTCAAATGTTATAAATCAAACAAATTAGTTAATTCAGTAGCTTATAAAACTTAAGAATACAATGCTCCTTGGCAAGACATTATTGTGCCACAATATTTATTCTAAGATGTTTTTCTTTGTGAAAGAATCTAAGTTCTTGTCCCTATTCTTCATCCTTCTATGTAAGGCATAGATTCTGCTTTCTTATTTAATAGTATGGGAGAAGAAATCCAGTGTCCTGGATGTGATTTATGATTTATTTAATTAGTCTCATCAGTTGAAATGAAGCTAACTGGGGGGGGAAAACCTTATTTAAGGGGTGGGAGGTGGGAGGGAGGTTCAAGAGGGAGGGGACATATGTATACTATGGTTGGTTCATGTTGATATAAGGCAGAAACCATCACAATATTGTAAAGCAATTATCCTCCAATTAATAATAAATAAACTTAAAACACTTATTTAAGAGTTTCTCAGGTATGTAGAAGTTAGGAGAAAATGTGCTCTAGCTGTTACTGTTATAATCAGTGATCCTACTTTCCAGGACCAGTTCTCACCTCGAGTACAGCTGGATTTGTACCACACATTCCACCCACTTTTCAGTCCACTACGAGCCTAAAAAAAATCTGTCTCATTTTGGCTTCTCCTTCGCAACTCAAATACACTATATCTAAAGTTAATTCAAGAACTTTCCCAAAAATGGGATATCAGTCACATTTCTATGGAATTTCTCAGAAAAATTTTCATTTTGCTCTTCTTCCACTTGACACAATTATACTTACTGTTATTTAGTTCAATAGATTTCCCCCCCAGAATGGCTCTCAAATTTACCTTTTTTCCTGCACTTTCACTGCCAGAAACCCCGTCCAAATTTCCATTGCCACTTTCCTAGATTTCTGCAACACCTTTGTCTCTCTTCTGTTCCTGCCAGACTCATTTCCCTTCCGGAACATCCAGCAGTCACACACACCTTCTGGTACCTCACTGTCACTCACTGCCATCCATAGTCGTGCCCCATTTTAGTCGAACTTATTTCTTACTCTAAAACACCGCCACTATTTTGTCCTTTACTATTCACTTCGATTTTTCATGTTTATATCAATTTCTGATTCCCCTAAAAGAATTCAGAGCTAACACCACAATGTGTTGTTCTCTTCTCCTCAGATCCTTTCAGGCGTGTCAGTTTTATCTCTTAACTGTACTAAAAGATTTAAGTGACAAGGAAGTCTGAGACTGCCTCTTGTAACTCAAAACACCTAGGGGCCGGATGGAAACTTACATTCAGACTTTCAGGGAAAAGACAAAATGTTAAAACAGAGCCAGGGTTCTCTATTCTATTCTGGTGCTTTGGTCTTGGTTCACATAACTGAGTAAATCAACAGCTGGTCTGTGGTTGGCCAGGTAAGTATGACTCACCATTCTGCCAAACTGACCAATCAGCTGCAGTGGGAAGGTATCTATGAGATTCTGTTTAAACCACTGGACATGCACTTTGTATTTATGTAACTTTGAAAATTTAATCAGAATTTTAGTAAAACAATTTAATCGCTAATTTGGACTTTGTATCTAGTGGGACAGAGGTCAATATCCAGAATTTTCTAGGCTCAGACATGCTGTGGTTCTGGTGAGGGATGGGTGGCGATGACTCCAACAATGTGTGTGTACTTACTGCCACGGAACAGTATACTTAAAAATGGTTAAAACGGTAACTCTTAGGTAAATTTTACTACAATTGTTTAAAATGGCATAATACAGAGAATATACAACCTTTTATTTTTCATTGTTCCTGACACTAGTCATTTTTATTTATTTTCTTTGTCAGAAACATAGGAATTCTATTACTCATGGCACATCAAGAAGCATATTATATATGGAATGGACAAAGTTCTACTGTATAGCAGAGAAATATATTCAGTATCCTGATAAACCATAACAGGAAAGAATATATATAAAAATGTATATATATCTATGTGTAACTGAGTCATTTTGCTATTCAGCAGAAATGAACACAACATTGTAAATTAACTATATACTTGAGTAAAATTTTCTTAAATGAAGCATGATTCTTATTTATATACAACATTTTAAATAACTCTGTGTTCTGTGTGGTCAATTTTGAGGCATTACTGAAAAGAAGCCATGCCCGCTACTATTGGCAGTGTCCACTTCCCTCTACAAAATGGCGAAAAAAGAAAAAAAAAAACTTAGGTCTAAGAAATCAGTGTCTATATAAACAGCTTCCCTTGTTCACATGGATATTTAAATATCATTGCCTGCTTTTGTCTCTGATAATTTTGCCATAATTTTCCTGAATGCCTTTAGAAGTCCACAATCTGGTGGAGAAGATACATGAATTCTAATACAACCTAAATGCTAATTTGAGTGCTGTCCAGAACACAAAGCACAATGCAACCATCTCTAGCTGGGCAACTGTGGCATACTGCTAGCTGTATTCCATACATGTTCTCCCTTTCTTCCATAATAATACGATTAGCTGGTACAGAGCCACCCAGAATAAAGACTCTATTTCCAGATCTTCCCTGGGGCCAGTGAGATGTAAGCAGATACGTAATTTGGCAGCTTTAGGGAAATTTTATGAGACAGCTTAGGAATATCCTTAGTCCCTTTTTGTGTTCCCTTCCTTTATACATGGTAGTACATAAAATAGACTACCTCCATTTTGGATGGTGAGGACAAGGGTTAAATCTGAGAGATTCTGCCACCCTGAGGGAGACATCACTTCTCGAATGACATCATGAAGCAGAGCTGTCATTTCAGCCCTATGCTGCATATTCCACTGTTGCAGAAGAGGAATAAATCCTCTCTTTAGACCGTTGTTATTTTGTAGGTTCTGTTGCTTGCCATTGTACCTAATCCTAACTAACACAGAGGGTCAAGGAAGACTTCACAGAAAAGGTGATATTGAGCTGGGTTTTGAAAAATGAACAGCTGACTGCTGAGTGAGTGGAGAAAGGTATTTAAGGCAGAGACAGAGGACAGGATCTGGCCTCCCAAAGGAGAGGTGTGTTCAGGTGGCTGAAGGACAGGGTAGGTGGCGTGAAATAAAAAGAAAACGCAACTTGAAAAGCTGGAAATAAAGACTCTAAACATGATATGCTTAAAAAGGGTGCTTCTCTTCCTGTACTTGGTTGTACTGAATGACTATGACTTCCCTGAAGATTCTCTGCATATTCTAGAAGAGCCAAATGGCTCAGTGAGAAAACAAAGCATTATTTCTATTAGAAAAGGACACACTGTTATTTCTGTAAATCCTGAGGACTAGAAGAAGTAATATTTGGCACCAAGATTACGAGTTCTGAGAGTGTGAAGGGAGAAAACATGGACAGTGCAAAAAAAGGAGCATACATACAATATGGCAACGTCTGGATGAGGCAAAGATTAGAATCTGCCTTTTAAAGCAAACGGAGGTCTGTGAATTACAGTATAAATATGGCCATCTGATTGTAACACACTTTATTTTTATTGTATACCTATACCCATGGGTTCTTTTCAAAGTGGCTATCAGAGACTATCATATAAGTAATAACTGAACAGCATCTAGTCCACAGTAAGAACTTGGTATTTGATGGTCAAACTCCTTTCACCATCAAAGAAGAATTATAAAAATGAGGAGGGAGCAAAAACAAACAAACAAAATAGCATTAAGGTTATTAAGAGTTTTAACTTTTATTCATGCAAGTAGTAGTATTTTCTGCAATAATCATATATTATTTTTGAAAAATGTTAGTTTTATAATTAAGGAAACAAGCAACCACCAATGCCCCATCAAAAAAATAAAAAAGCAGCAGCAACTATTTAAAGTATTACAGACAAAACACTGAGAGAGTATATGGCCTCCATAAATCCATAATCTAATAATTATATTCTCCAAAGTTTCAAAGATCCAAAAATTCTTTTAAGAAGTCTCTCAATGTTTCCATTATTTTTGTCTCTAGTTCTCCCTAAACTTAAATATAGCATTTTACCCTTCTAAAAATGTTTATTACTTGCTGACCAGACCCTAAATACTGTATGGAATACTGGAATTTATTAACTGGAAGACTGCAGGACATGATTGTTTTTTTTTAAATATATATTTTATCCTGATATTCTTGTTTTCAATTAGTTTTAAAGTATCTTTGGTATCTTCAACGAGATTGAGAGGTTTATCAGTACTGTCCTCTGGTAACTGGCATCAAAATATGCTATGGAATCCTGTGAGGAAAGATACACTTTTTTAAGGGGTGGGCTAGATGGCTTTCTTTATTTAGACTTGTAATTAAAATCGTTTGTATCTAACTTTTGCTGGGAAGACTCTAGATATATCTAGCTATATCTTAACCCCTGAATTTCATCTGATTATTAGTTATCCCTTACAATAGTTATCCTTTATTATAAAACAATTTGGGCAAAAACAGGAATTCCAATGGGCAAAGAGACTTTTTGGCCCATGTAATTATTTCTCAATGAATGCACGACAATACAACTTCTGCAGTAGTGATTAGCCACATCATTTTTAAACATTATATAAATAAAGCTAACAGTGAAACTAGCTACTGTGGAAGCTGGTTATATTAATAAATTCACTGGACTCCTCACCATACAGAAGACTAACTTTCAAGGTCCTAGCCCTTAAAACCAAGAAACAGGGTTTCAGTAGTAATGCCTTCTAGGAACACAGAAAGGACACAGTTGCTAGTAAGCATCTACAGCTTTGATAATATTCTCGAAAGGGTCAAGGCTATCAAAGAGCCACACTGCTGCTGCTACTGCTAAGTCGCTTCAGTTGTGTCTGACTCTGTGCGACCCCATAGACGGCAGCCCACCAGGCTCTGCCATCCCTGGGATTCTCTAGGCAAGAACACTGGAGTGGGTTGCCATTTCCTTCTCCATTGCGTGAAAGTGAAAGTGAAGTTGCTCAGTCGCAACCGACTCATAGTGACCCCATGGAATGCAGCCTACCAGGCTCCTCCATCCATGGGATTTTCTAGGCAAGAGTACTGGAGTGGCTTGCCATTGCCTTCTCCGATCAAAGAGCCACAATAGTTCCTCCCTATCCCACGAGATTCCCAGATTCCAGCTGAGTCTCCTTCAGTCTACCTGCCATTCTGTCACAGTGAGTGACAGAAACAGTCACTCACTGTAGCACAGTGAGTGCTACAGAAACCAGTGATAGAAAATATAATTCACAGTTGAAAATTTTCAGTGTTCTCTACCCGCTAAGGGATAAAACGTAAATTCTTTAAAGTGGTATTCAGGGCCATTGAGAATTTGGCCCCTGCCTAACTATTATGTTTTATTAACTATGTTTCCTTTCTTTGCTTCTCTCCTTCCTTCCAAGTTATAACCTTCTTTAACGCTGAACTACGTAAGAGTTTCTCAAACATACCAGGCTTACATCTGCCTGTTTTTTCAGGTGCTGCTGTTCACCCTGCCTGGAATGCCCTCCTTCTACCTATGTCATTCCTGGCAAAACACTATTTATTTGCCAAGTCTCAGTTCAACTGTCTTCTCTGTCAAGTCTTCCAAGACTCCTCCAGGTTGACCAAAGAGCTCCACTTCCAGAGGTGTGCTGGTTAAACCAGGTCTCAGAAGGGGAAAAAAGCCCTGTTACACTCAGTTCTGCTCTAACATTTGTTTAGAAAACTTAAATCTGTTTCACTGCCCTTGTTTCACTACGGAACAACAAGAGCACCACAGGAACGCCACTGGTTTATGCGCTTTTAACACTGGATGAATGCAGAAAACTGCACCCAGCAGCACTGAGCCCTGCGTCCAGGAATACACAGAACATACACATGCCTCCAGCACCTTCCAGCTACTTCAGCCCACCTCCCGTCGGGAGCCTCACCCATCCACATCAGGTGTTAACTCTGCCTCAGGTATCAGACGCCTTCCCTCCACCATTCCACAACTCACAAGAGGCAATCTCCCCCACACCCACTTCACAAGCAAACAGGGTGCTTTCAAGTTAAAGCACCCTATTTATAATAATGTTTATTTTTTTCTTAACCATTTCCATTTTAATATGTAAAACTGTTTTACTGTTTTAATTAGGTTTCTCCTTTTTTTTTTTAAACAAAGAGATGTGTGGCTGAGGAAGTTTCAGTAGTGTGTCCCAATCCCATTTTTCCCTACACTTAATGATTTTTAGGAATGCACTTGTCCTGTTACAGAGGAACTGACTATATACATAACATTTCTGATTTGTGTGGTGTACATACCACCACAGTTCAGTTCACTTCAGTTCAGTCGCTCAATCGTGTCCGACTCTTAGCGACCCCATGAACTGCAGCACGCCAGGCCTCCCTGTCCATCACCAACTCCCAGAGTTCACTCAAACACATATCCATCGAGTCGGTGATGCCATCCAGCCATCTCATCCTCTGTTGTCCCCTTCTCCTCCTGCCCCCAATCCCTCCCAGCATCAGAGTCTTTTCCAATGAGTCAACTCTTCGCAAGAGGTGTCCAAAGTACTGGAGTTTCAGCTTTAGCATCATTCCTTCCAAAGAAATCCCAGGGCTGATCTCCTTTAGAATGGACTGGTTGGATCTCCTTGCAGTCCAAGGGACTCTCAAGAGTCTTCTCCAACACCACAGTTCAAAAGCGTCAATTCTTCAGCATTGAGCTTTCTTCACAGTCCAACTCTCACATCCATACATGACCACCGGAAAAACCACAGCCTTGACTAGATGTACCTTTGTTGGCAAAGTAATGTCTCTGCTTTTGAATATGCTATCTAGGTTGGTCATAACTTTCCTTCCAAGGAGTAAGCGTCTTTTAATTTCATGGTTGCAATCACCATCTGCAGTGATTTTGGAGCCCCCAAAAATAAAGTCTGACACTGTTTCCCCATCTATTTCCCATGGGGGAAATGGGATGGGACCAGATGCCATGATCTTCGTTTCCTGAATGTTGAGCTTTAAGCCAACTTTTTCACTCTCCTCTTTCACTTTCATCAAGAGGCTTTTTAGTTCCTCTTCCCTTTCTGCCTTAAGGGTGGTGTCATCTGCATATCTGAGGTGATTGATATTTCTCCCGGCAATCTTGATTCCAGCTTGTGTTTCTTCCAGTCCAGCGTTTCTCATGATGTACTCTGCATATAAGTTAAATAAACAGGGTGACAATATACAGCCTTGACATACTTCTTTTCCTCTTTGGAACCAGTCTGTTGTTCCATGTCCAGTTCTAACTGTTGCTTCCTGACCTGAATACAGGTTTCTCAAGAGGCAGGTCAGGTGGTCTGGTATTCCCATCTCTTTCACAATTTTCCACAGTTTCTTGTGATCCACACAGTCAAAGGCTTTGGCATAGTCAATAAAGCAGAAATAGATGTTTTTCTGGAACTCTCTTGCTTTTCCCACGATCCAGTGGATGTTGGCAATTTGATCTCTGGTTCCTCTGCCTTTTCTAAAACCAGCTTGAACATCTGGAAGTTCATGGTTCACGTATTGCTGAAGCCTGGCTTGGAGAATTTTGAGCATTACTTTACTAGCA
>NW_011494673.1:2268914-2281982 GCF_000754665.1 Bison bison bison | reverse complement strand
AATGAAAACTGACCTTTTCCAGTCCTGTGGCCACTGTTGAGTTTTCCAAATTTGCTGGCATATTGAGTGCAGCACTTTCACAGCATCATCTCTCAACATTTGAAATAGCTCAACTGGAATTCTATCACCTCCACTAGCTTTGTTTGTAGTGATGCTTCCTAAGGCCACATGACTTCACATTCCAGGATGTCTGGCTCTAGGTGAGTGATCATACCATGGTGATTATCTGGGTCGTGAAGCTCTTTTTTGTACAGTTCTTCTGTGTATTCTTGCCACCTCTTCTTAATATCTTCTGCTTCTGTTAGGTCCATACCATTTCTGTCCTTTATTGAGCCCATCTTTGCATGAAATACTAACAGCTCAGTTCACAGGTCCAGCCTATCTCCAACACACCACACTCACAGTACTCTACATATCTTTCTCAGAGTAACTATTTTTTTGGAATAGCAACTGTTTCTCTGTAAGTTTCTTGAGGGCAGGGCTTTTTTACCTTACAAGAGTACTCAGTGATTATTATGTGTCTTGCTTATGCAGATACCATGGGGTAAGAGACTTAAAAATCTAATATAAATAGTAACTATAAGACCTACTTCTACAATAGAGAATTTATATCTACTCTACCCCAATCCCCAGCTATTCTGCCAGTAAGAGAAATTATCAAAAAAGAAAATGTTCCATAACTAATCTACTAATCAACTAATCCACATACCTCAAAAGCATAGATGGATTGTAGGCTAATTTTAAAAATTCTGAAAATGTGGTCTAATAAGATTTTTTTCTGATTGGTAACTTTATATAAAATGTTTCCTCATATTGATGGCAATGGGTTCGCAGAGTCAGACACGACTGAGCAACACAGACAGCCAATAGGCGTATAAAAAGATGCTCAACACTGCTAATTATTCATTTCAGTTCAGTTCGGTCACTCAGTCATGTCCGACTCTTTGCAACCCCATGAATTGCAGCACCCAGGTCTCCCTGTCCATCACCAACTCCCGGAGTTAACCCAAACCCATGTCCATCGAGTCGGTGATGCCATCCAGCCATCTCATCCTCTGTCGTCCCCTTCTCCTCCTGCCCCCAATCCCTCCCAGCATCAGAGTCTTTTCCAATGAGTCAACTCTTCGCAAGAGGTGTCCAAAGTACTGGAGTTTCAGCTTTAGCATCATTCCTACCAAAGAACACCCAGGGCTGATGTCCTTCAGAATGGACTGGCTGGATCTCCTTGCATCCATGGAGAAATGCAAATCAAAACTACTACAAGTTATCACCTCACACTGGTCAGAAAGGCCATCGTTAAAAAGTCTGCAAATAATAAATGCTGGAGAAGGTGTGGAGAAAAAGGAACCCTCTTACACTTGTTATTGTTTAGATCACTGAGTTGTGTCTGACTCTTTGCATCCCCTTAGACTGCAGCACACCAGGCTTCCCTGTCCTTCATTATCGCCCTAAGTTTGCTTAAACTCATGTCCATTGAGTCAGTGACACTATCCAACAATTCCACCCTCTGTTGCCCCCTTCTCCTCCTGTCCTCAATCTCTTCCAGCACCAGGGTCTTTTCCAATGAGTCAGCCCTTCCCATCACATGGCCGAAGTACTAGAGCTTCAGCATCAGCATCAGTCCTTCCAATGAATATTCAGGGTTGATTTCCTTTAGGATTGACTGGTTTGATCTCTGTGCAGTCCAAGGGACTCTCAAGAGTCTCCTCCAGCACCACAATTCAAAAGCATCAATTCTTTGGTGCTAAGTCTTTATGGTCCAACTCTCACATCTGTACGTGAAAAACCATAGCTTTGACTATACAAACCTTTGTCAGCAAAGTGATGTCTCTGCTTTTGAATATGCTATCTAGGTTTGTTATAGCTTTTCTTCCAAGGAGCAAGCGTCTTTTAATTTCATGGCTACACTCACCATCCACAGTGATTTTGCAGCCCAAGAAAATAAAATCTGTCACTGTTTCCACTCTTTCCCCTTTTATTTGCCATGAAGTGATGGGAATGGATGCCATGATCTTAGTTTTTTGAATGCTGAAGTTTTAAGCCAGTTTTTCACTAACCTCTTTCAACTTCATTAAGAGGCTTTTTAGTTCTCTTTGCTTTCTGCCATTAGGGTGGTATCCTCTGCTTATCTCAGGTTGTTGATACTTCTCCCTGCAATTTTGATTCCGGCTTGTGATATATCCAGCCCAGCATTTCACATGATGTACTCTGCAGGTAAGTTAAATAAGCAGAGTGACAATATATAGCCTTGACGTACTCCTTTCCCAATTTGGAACCAGTCTGTTGTTTCATATAAGATTCTAACTGTTGCGGCTTGACTCTCAGGAGACAGACAAGATGGTCTGGTACTCTCATCTCTTTAAGAGTTTTCCACAGTTTGTTGTGATACACAGTCAAAGGCTTCAGTGTAGTCAATGAAGCAGAAGTTTTTCTGGAATTCTCTTGCTTTCTCTATGATCCAAGGAATGTTGGCAATTTGATCTCTGTTCCTCTGCCTTTCTAAACTCAGCTTCTACATCTGGAAGTTCTTGGTTCACCTGGCTTGAAGAATTTTGAGTATTCCCTTGTGGCTCAGTTGGTAAAGAATCCACCTGTAATGTGGGAGACCTGGGTTCGATCCCTGGGTTGGGAAGATCCCCTGGAGAAGGGAAAGGCTACCCACCCCAGTATTCTGGTCTGGAGAATTCCATGGACTACAGTCCATGAGGTCTCAAAGAGCTGGACAGGACTAAGTGCCCTTCACTTTCACTCACTTTGGTAGCATGTGAAATGAGCACAGTTGTATGGTAGTTTGAACATTCTTTGGTATTGCCCTTCTTTGGGACTAGAATGAAAAGGGACATTTTCCAGTCCTGTGGCCACTGCTGAGTTTTCCAAATTTGTTGACATATAGAGTGCAACATTTTAACAGCATGATCTTTTAGGATTTTAAATAGCTCAGCTGGAATTCCATCAACTTTCACTAGCTTTGTTTCTAGTAATGCTTCCTAAAGCCCTCTTGACTTCACACTCCAAGATGTCTGGCTCTAGGTGAGGGACCAACCACACGTGGTTATCCCAGTCATTAACATCTTTTTCTGTATTCTTGACACTTAATTTTCTGCTTCTGTTAGATCCTTACCATTTCTGTCCTTTATCGTGCCCATCCTTGAATGAAATGTCCCCTTGCTATCTCTAATTTTCTTGAAGAGATCTCTAGTCTTTCCCATTTTGTTTTTCTCTGTTTTTTTTTTTTTTGCATTGTTCACTTAGAAGGCATTGTTATCTCTCCTTGTTATTCTCTGGAACTCTACATTTAGTTGGGTGTATCTTTCCCTTTCTCCCTTGCTTTTCGCTCTTTTCTTTTCTCAGCTATTTGAAAAGCTTCCTCAGACAACCACTTCCCCTTCTCACATTTCTTTTTCTTTGGGATGGTTTTGGTCAGCACCTCCTATACAATGTTACGAATCTCTGTCCATAGTTCTCCAGGCACTTGGTCTGCCAGATCTAATTCCTCCACTGTATAATCAGAAGGGATTTGATTGAGGTCATACCTAAATGGTCTAGTGGTTTTCCCTACTTTCTCCAGTTTAAGTCTGAATTTTGCAATAAGGAGCTCATGATCTGAGCCATAGTTAACTCCAGGTCTTGTTTTTTGCTGACTGTATAGAGCTTCTCCATCTTTGGCTGCAAAGAATATAATCAATCTGATTTTGGTACAGACCATCTGGTGATGTTCTTGGGTTGTTGGGAGAGGGTGTTTGCTATGACCAGTGTGTTCTCTGGACAAAACTCTGTTAGCCTTTGCTCTGCTTCATTTTGTACTCCAAGGCCAAACTTGCCTGTTACTCCAGATATCCCCTGACTTCCTACTTTTGCATTCCAGTCCCCTATGATGAAAAGGACGTCTTTTTTGGTATTAGTTCTACAACAAGGTCTTGTAGGTCTTCATAGAACCATTCAACTTTAGCTTCTTCAGCATTAGTGCCTGGAGCACAGACTTGAATTACTATGATACTGAATGGTTTGCCATGGAAATGATTCTCACTACTTACACTAGTTGGTGAGAATGTAAATTGGTGCAGTCACTATGGAAAACAGTATAGAGGTTCCTTAAAAAACTAAAAACAGAGATGCTATATGATCCAGCAGGAGGGGCATATGTCAGAGAAAACTACAACTGGAAAAGATAAATGCACCCCTATGTTCATTGCAGCACTATGCAGAGTAGCCAAGAGATAGAAGCATCCTAAATGTCCATCAACAGATGACTGGATGAAGAAGGTGTGGCATATATACACAATGGAATATTAATCATAAAAAAGAATGAAACAATGCCATTTGCAGCAACATGGATGGACCTAGAAATTATCATACTACGTGAAGTAAGTCAGGTAAAGAAAGACAAATATCCTACGATACTACTTATACGTGGAATCTAAATCATGATATAACGGAACTTATTTACAAAACAGAGACAAACTTACATACATGGAAAAGAACTTATGGTTACCAAAGGGAGGAATAAATTAGGAGTTTGGGATTAGCAGATACAAACTACTACATAGAAAATAGATAAACAACAAGGTCCTACTGTAAGCACAGGGAACTATATACATTCAATATCTTGTAATAAACCATAATAGAAAAGAACTGAAAAATAATAATGTGTGTGTGCATATGTATGTATGTATAAAAAACTGATCACTTTGCTGTATACCAGAAACTAACACAACATTTTAAATCAACTACATACTTCAATTAAAAAAGATAAAATGTCTTATAAGGACATGCAAATTAAACTTAGGTGTACATTTAATCTTCTGTGAGAAAAATAAAATTACACAAAATAGGACAATCTGCAAATTTGGGCCATTTTATCTAACCCAATCTTAGTCTAAACCTGTATAACAAGTTACCCTGAAATCTAGGGAAATTAAGTATTAATATCCTAAACTTTAAAATACAGATCATGGACTTCCCTGGTGGCTCAGATGGTAAACAATCTGCCTGCAAAGTGGAAGACCCACGTTTGATCCCTGGGTTGGGAAGATCCCCTGGAGAAGGGAATGGCAACCCACTCCAGTATTCTTGCCTGGAGAATTCCATGGACAGAGGAGCCTGAGGGGCTACAGTCCATGGGGTCACAAAGAGTTGGATACGATTGAGAGACTAACCCTTTCACTTTCTCATATAATATAGTAACTACCAGAGACTAAGTGACTTATTGGCCAAAAATTCACCTCTAAACTGATATCTTTGCATACACACACATTTAAATTTTTTAATTCATAGTATTAATATTTTAACTACTGTAAACTTGAATAATAAAGTGTAATTTTAAAGCTGTATGTTATTTACATCAGTAAGAAAATTAGTTCGCATTCAGCATACTACCATATGTCTCAAACAATGGTGAAAAGCTACTTCTGTTTCTTATATTAGAGTTCAGAAAAGAAATTAAAACGTACTTAGTATTGTGAAGTCCTATAGCATAGAGAAATGGTCCTCAACTTTAGCATCCATCAGGTTAACACAGGCTCATCAAAACCAATTACTGGGCCCTGTTCCTACAATTCGGATTTAGTTGACCTGAGGTAAGGCTAGATCGTTTCTATCAAGTTCTCAAGTGGGTCTGATGATGCTGGTACTGGGAACACCCCTAGGCTCCTCTGTCAATCCCCAGCCTGTCAGTTACTATCTTTGGACCTAGTTTAAGAGTTCACTCCTCAATTTCCTCATGTCCAAAGACAGACAGTTGTCAGAGAATTAAACAAATAATATATGTAAACTGCCAAGCACATGGTCCTCACTCAAATGATAAGGACATATATGGGTTGAATAAATAATAACCTACTTAAAAGTACACAATACAGGGTTCCAGTGGCAATTAAGATAAAGTAAAAACACACCTCCCTGTCCCTTCTACTGAATAAACCTATCAAATCTAAACAAAATGTCTGGAACAGTTATTTAAAGACTCTAAAAATTGAATGGTAGCAGGTAGCTTGGGCAAGACCAGAATACAAAGTGCCATGGAACCAGAGGCGGGTTTCTTTTTTTCCCTCTTGTATTCTACCACTCACCTAGACTGGGAGAAACCCGGAAGTGGGCAGTAACGCAGACTGTTTCACATGGCACCCTTTAGTTCAAGGCTTGGGCAGGAAAAGGGAGGCAGTAATGGTAGGGGGCCCACAGGTACTTTAAAGCATGAGCAAGAGAAATCTTCCTCTCTTAATCCCAGAAGCTATGGTTTCAACAGGGTGGGGCAAACCCCTCTCCTAACCCATCCCCCCCTGCAACTTGGTCCCGGCATGTGGGCACAATCACAGGAAGAAAGCATAGTAGACAGCCTTCAGGGAGATTCCAGGGAAGCAGAAAGGGTAGGGGAAATAGACTGAGTGGGAGGAATTCAGAAAAGCAACTCCATGAGGCTGATTATGAACACCTGGGGTCACTCCAGAGCTGAACAGAGCATTGAATTTATCCTAAATAACAAACCAAAAAGGTTGAGAATCGAACAAAGACACGAAGTCACCTATCTCAAACTGGCCAATGGGAGGGTACACACAGGACAGAGCCAAACAGCAGAGCACCACAGGCTTTGAAAACCAAACTGATACTGAAATCTCATCCCACAGAAAGCTAGCTGCAACTCGCAGCCTAAAGCAACAGGGTCCACTGCCTGCTAAAACACAAAAATGAACATTCTCCACTGAATTTAAGCAAGATCTAGAGTCTCATACGGAGAAGGCAATGGCACCCCACTCCAGTACTCTTGCCTGGAAAATCCCATGGACGGAGGAGCCTGGTAGGCTGCAGTCCATGGGGTCGCTAACAGTCGAACGTGACTGAGTGACTTCACTTTCACTTTTCACTTTCATGCATTGGAGAAGGAAATGGCAACCTATTCCAGTGTTCTTGCTTGGAGAATCCCAGGGACGGGGGAGCCTGGTGGGCTGCCAGCTATGGGGTCACACAGAGTTGGACACTGAAGCGACATAGCAGCAGCAGCAGCAGCAGCAGAGTCTCATTAATATTTCAGGATACAATTCAAAATTACTTGGCATATGAAGAACCAGGAAAATCTCAACTTGCTTGGTACAATAAAGAGCCATCAACACTGAAACAACATAGTTGCTGGAATTATCTGACAAACTTTAAAGTAGCTGTTATAAAAATGCTCCAAGAAGGGCAAACACCGTTGAAATAAACAGGTCTCTAAATATTTCCAGGAGTTTCTTGTTCTTTGACAGAAGAAACACAAAGGATTTATTCCTGAGTTTAAATTCCATAGTTATATAAGTGTAAATTTATCACCAAGTCCTTGGAACATCAATTTACAAATTATGAAAAAAATTTAACATATTCATAACACTTAACATACTAATTCTAGTTCTGCAAAGCCATTTCACTGAATAGTTGGGTTTTGCTTTTTTTTTTTTTAAGAATTTATACTGCTGCTGCTAAGTCGCTTCAGTTGTATCCGACTCTGTGCGACCCCATAGACGGCAGTTCACCAGGCTCCCCCGTCCCTGGGATTCTCCAGGCAAGAACACTGGAGTGGGTTGCCATTTCCTTCTCCAATGCATGAAAGTGAAAAGTGAAAGTGAAGTCGCTCAGTCGTGTCCGACTCCTAGCGACCCCATGGACTGCAGCCCACCAGGCTCCTCCGTCCATGGGATTTTCCACTGGAGTGGGTTGCCATTGCCTTCTCCGAGAATTTATACTAGTGTAAAACAAAAAATAATCTTCACACTACACCTCAATAGGGAAATATGTAAACTATTTTGTGGGTATTAAAAATAATGCCTACCTAGAATTCTACTTCTAAAAATTTACAGATATACAAGTGAGTATGTGTGTGCATGAATACACATATACAAACATGCACGTTGGTTTGCACAGAAAAAAAAGTAAAAACAATTTATATGACCATTAATAATAACATCCATACAATGAAATTTTAAAATTTCATATACTTCCACATGTATCTATTTTACAAGCATGTACTGTTACATAAATTAACTAACATAAACTAAGTTATATGAAACTAACACTTTAAAAGACTAAAAGAAAACATCTCAGCAAAGAAACCAAACCAAATGTAAATTTTAGATTTAAAAAATAAAACAACTGAAATAATTCACTGGATGGGCTCAATAAGCAAACTGGAAGTGACAAAAGAAAGTCAGTGAACTTGCAGACAGACTGATAGAAATTATCAGGTCTGAACAACAAGGAGGAAAAAAAACCATGAACAAAGCCTCAAGGACCTCTGGAACACTAAAAGGTCTAACTTTGGTGTCACTGGCATTGTAAAAGGAGCATGAAAGAGTTCACTTCAGGAAAGCACTTGAGAAAATAATGGCTGAAAACTTCCCAAACTTGGTAACAGACACAACGTACACACAGATTTTGAGACGCACAGAACCCAAACACAATAAACCCCTAAGAAATGTGTGCCCAGACACCTAACAGTACAACTGATGAAACTCAAAACAAAGAAAAAAGTCTGAAAGTAGACAGAACAAAAGTGATTAATTGCTTACGGGGAAGAACAGTTTGAATGGATGTGAATTTCTCAACAGGAACCATTAAGTTCTGAAAGAAAAGGCATATTTTTAAAAGACTGAAAGGAAAAAACTGTCAATGCAGAATTTCTGTATCCAGTGAAAATATCCTTCAGGTGAAGGGACAAGCCAAAAAAATTCACTACCAGCAAATCAGCTTTGAAAGAATTACTGAATGGCACAAGGGATATTATGCCAAGGGAAAACTGGAACATTAGTAATAAAAAAGAATTAATAACCATATGGGTAAATACAATAAACTATTTTTTCTCTTCTTCAATTCTTTAAAATGTTTAGTGGTTAAAAGTATAAGCTGTAGCATTGTTTGATGGAGTTTTCTAGGTATGTAGACACAATATATGACAATACAACAAAAAAAGAGGCAACACGTATAGACAGTAATAAGGCTTCTACACCCCCACTTAAGCGGGAAAACATTTATCCTAAGTAGACTATAAGAATTTAGATTTATTATAATCCATAGAGCAAACACACATACCCACACCAAGACTAGAATGAGATATAATAAAAAAAAATAATAAACTTAAATGAAACACTAAAAGCTGTTTTAGCTTCTGTCAAGAAGAAGGCAGAAAGGGGTAAAAAAAAAACAGAAAGCAAAAAATAAAATGGTACACTAAATCCAAATATATAATTATATTAATTGCAAAGCACCTAAACACACCAATTAAAAGACAAAGACTATAAAATGGATTTTAAAAACAGGACCCACTTATATGCTACCTACAAGAAATTTATTTCAAAAACTTACAAGTAGGTTATAAGTAAAAGGATGGGGAAAGATGTATTACAGAAATATTCATCATGAGAAGGCTGGAATGGTTGTATTAATCTCAAATAAACTTCAAAGCAAACTACAAGGCATAAAAAATGGCATTATAAAATGATAGAAGGGTCAATTCACCAAGAAGATTATAACACTCCTACATGCTGCTGCTGCTACTAAGTCGCTTCAGTCGTGTCCGACTCTGTGCAGCCCACCAGGCTCCCCCATCCCTGGGATTCTCCAGGCAAGAATACTGGAGTGGGTTGCCATTTCCTTCTCCAACGCATGAGAGTGAAAAGAGTGTGCACATAATAGAGCTTTAAATTACAAAGTGAAATCTGAAAAAACTGGAAGAAAAAATACAGTAGTTGGAGATCTTAACACTCTTACATCAGTGATCTATATGATTAGCAGACAAAAAATCAACAAGGATATAGAATACCCTCAACCAACTGCATCTAACTGTCATTTATAGAACACTCCACCCAAAAGGAGCAGGGTACTTTCAAGTACACACAGAATATTCATCAAGGCAGACTTTATCCTTGGTCAGAAGATAAATCTTAACAAATTTAAAACAACTGAAGTAACACAACATATGTTCTCTGATCATAATGAACTTAAGCTGGAAATCAATAACAGAAAGATAACAGGAAAATCTCTAAAAACTGGAAAATTAAATGCTGCACTTACAAATAATCCATAGGTCAGAGACAAAATCTCAAGGAAAGCCAGAAAATATTTTTACTTCAAAGAAAATTAAAACACATCAGCATTTGTACAATGCAGTTAACAAAGCTCAGGGGACAATTTATAGCATTAAATGCTAATATTAGCAAAGAAGAAAATTCTCAAATCAATAATCTTAAGAGTCTACCTTAGGGGAAAAAAGAGCAAAATAAATCCAAATCAAGCAGAAGGAAGGACACGCTTACAGCTAACATCATACTTTACAATGAAAGTATGTTGAATATACATCCTATTTGCAGACAACTTGATTGTCTACATAGAAATCTCAGAGAATCTACAGAAAACCTCCTGGAACTATTAAGTAAAATTATAAAAATCCTAAAATATAAGGAAAACACACAAAAAAATCAATCACATATATATCAGCAATGAACAAGTGGAAACCAAAATTTTTAAATGCCACGACAATAGCTCCCCAAAATTTTAAATATGGAGGTATAAATCTAATAGAACTGGTACAAGATCTGTATGCCAAAAACTACACCACTATTAAAAAAAAATCAAAGATCTAAGTGGAAATTCATATTACATTCATGAATTGAAAGTGCAACATAGTATAGGTGTCAATTTTTCTCATTTAATCTGTAGATTAAACACAGTTCTGATCAAACTACCACCCTCCAGGATATTTTTTGTATATATAGACACAAACTAACTCTAAAAACAATAGCAAAGGAGCTAAAAAAGCCAAACAATTCTTAGCTACAGTAGTAAAGAGGGTATGGCACTGGGTTAAAGAACAGACACAAATCAATGGACTAGAGCTGAGAAGCGGATCCACATGAATACAGCTCATATGATTTTGGACAAAGGTGTTTGCAAAGGCAATTTCTTCTTCTTTTTTTAAAATTTATTTATTTTTTAATTGAAGGATAATTGCTTTACAGAATTTTGTTGTTTTCTGTAAAACATCAACATGAATCAGCCACAGGCGTCTCCTCACTCTTGAACCTTCCTCCCATCTCCCTCCCCATTCCACCCCCTAGGTTGATACAGAGTCCCTGTTTGAGTTCCCTGAGACATACAGCAAAACATCTATTTTACACATGGTAATGTAAGTTTCCATGTTAGTCTCTCCATACATCTCACCCTCTCCTCCCCTCTGCCCGCGTCCACAAGTCTGTTCTCTATGTCTGTTTCTCCAAGCTGCCTTGCAAATACATTCATCAGTACCATCTTCCTATATTCCATGTATATGCGTTAGTATATGATATTGATCTTTCTCTTTCTGACTTATTTCACTCTGTAATAATAGGCTTGGGTCATCTACCTCATTAGAACTGACTCAAATGTATTCCTTTTTATGGCTGAGATGCGAGGTGCTGGAGCAGCTAGAGGCTGAGAGGAGATACTCTTTGTCCAAGGTCAGCAGTGGAGGCTGCACGGCGCTGGAGCGGAGAGCGGCCCAGAAGAGATACCCTACGTCCAAGGTCAGTAGCGGCAGCCTTGAGGAGATACCCCACATCCAAGGTAAGGAGCAGTGGCTGCGCTGTGCTGGAGCAGCTGTGAAGAGATACCCCACGTTCAAGATAAGAGAAACCCCAGTAAGACGGTAAGCGCTAAGAGAGGGCATCAGAGACTGGGATGCTAGCTATTTGCATGGATGCAAAATTCCCGAGATGATGCCAGGAATTAGGGTGAACAGGAAATCAGTGGGTCTCGATGATCAACTCCTCAATCTCAGTTCAGTTCAGTTCCATCGTTCAGTCGTGTCCGACTCTTTGCGACCCCATGAATTGCAGCATGCCAGGCCTCCCTGTCCATCACCAACTCCCAGAGTTTACTCAAACGCATGTCCGTTGAGTCATTGATGCCATCCAGCCATCTCATCCTCTGTCATCCCCTTCTCCTCCTGCCCCCAATCTCTCCAGCATCAGAGTCTTTTCCATGAGTCAACTCTTCCCATCAGGTTCCCATCAGGCCAAAGTATTGGAGCTTCACCATCAGTCCTTCCAAAGAACACCCAGGACTGATCTCCTTTAGAATGGACTGGTTGGATCTCCTTGCAGTCTAAGGGACTCTCAAGAGTCTTCTCCAACACCACAGTTCAAAAGCATCAATTCTTCGGCGCTCAGCTTTCTTCACAGTCCAACTCTCACATCCATACATGACCACTGGAAAAACCATAGCCTTGACTAGACGGACCTTTGTTGGCAAAGTAATGTCTCTGCTTTTGAATATGCTATCTAGGTTGGTCATAACTTTCCTTCCAAGGAGTAAGCGTCTTTTAATTTCATGGCTGTAGTCACCATCTGCAGTGATTTTGGAGCCCCCCAAAATAAAGTCTGACACTGTTTCCACCGTTTCCCCATCTATTTCCCATGAAGTGATGGGACCAGATGCCGTGATCTTCGTTTTCTGAATGTTGAGCTTTAAGCCAATTTTTTCACTCTTCTCTTTCACTTTCATCAAGAGGCTTTTTACTTTCTCTCCCCTTTCTGCCTTAAGGGTGGTGTCATCTGCATATCTGAGGTGATTGATATTTCTCCCAGCAATCTTGATTCCAGCTTGTATTTCTTCCAGTCCAGCGTTTCTCATGATGTACTCTGCATAGAAGTTAAATAAACAGGGTGACAATATACAGCCTTGACGTATTCCTTTTCCTATTTGGAACCAGTCTGTTGTTTCATGTCCAATTCTAACTGTTGCTTCCTGATCCGAATATAGGTTTCTCAAGAGGCAGGTCAGGTGGTCTGGTATTCCCATCTCTTTCACAATTTTCCACAGTTTCTTGTGATCCACACAGTCAAAGGCTTTGGCATAGTCAATAAAGCAGAATTACATGTTTTTCTGGAACTCTCTTGCTTTTTCGATAATCCAGCGGATGTTGGCAATTTGATCTCTGGTTCCTCTGCCTTTTCTAAAACCAGCTTGAACATCTGGAAGTTCACGGTTCACGTATTGCTGAAGCCTGGCTTGGAAAATTTTGAGCATTACTTTACTAGCATGTGAGATGAGTGCAATTGTGCGGTAGTTTGA
>NW_011494673.1:2260579-2268814 GCF_000754665.1 Bison bison bison | reverse complement strand
TACTAGCATGTGAGAGAGTGCAATTGTGCGGTAGTTTGAGCATTCTTTGCCATTGCCTTTCTTTGGGATTGGAATGAAAACTGACCTTTTCCAGTCCTGTGGCCACTGCTGAGTTTTCCAAATTTGCTGGCATATTGAGTGTGGCACTTTCACAGCATCATCTTTCGGGATTTGAAACAGCTCAACTGGAATTCCATCACCTCCACTAGCTTTGTTCGTAGTGATGCTTTCTAAGGCCCACTTGACTTCACATTCCAGGATGTCTGGCTCTAGGTCAGTGATCACACCATCGTGATTATCTGGGTCGTGAAGATCTTTTTTGTACAGTACTTCTGTGTATTCTTGCCATCTCTTCTTAATATATTCTGCTTCTGTTAGGTCCATACCATTTGTGTCCTTTATTGAGCCAATCTTTGCATTAAATGTTCCTTTGCTATCTCTGATTTTCTTGAAGAGACCTCTAGTCTTTCCCATTCTGTTGTTTTCCTCTATTTCTTTGCATTGATCGCTGAAGAAGGCTTTCTTATCTCTTCTTACTATTCTTTGGAACTCTGCATTCAGATGTTTATATCTTTCCTTTTCTCATTTGCTTTTCGCTTCTCTTCTTTTCACAGCTATTTGTAAGGCCTCCCCAGACAGCCATTTTGCTTTTTTGCATTTCTTTTCCATGGGGATGGTCTTGATCCCTGTCTCCTGTACAATGTCACGAACCTCATTCCATAGTTCATCAGGCACTCTATCAGATCTAGGCCCTTAAATCTATTTCTCACTTCCACTGTATAATCATAAGGGATTTGATTTAGGTCATACCTGAATGGTCTAGTGGTTTTCCCTACTTTCTTCAATTTCAGTCTGAATTTGGCAATAAGGAGTTCATGGTCTAAGTCACAGTCAGCTCCTGGTCTTGTTTTTGGTGACTGTATAGAGCTTCTCCATCTTTGGCTGCAAAGAATATAATCAATCTGATTTCGGTGTTGACCATCTGGTGATGTCCACGTATAGAGTCTTCTCTTGTGTTGTTGGAAGAGGGTGATTGCTATGACCAGTGCATTTTCTTGGCAAAACTCTTATCAGTCTTTGCCCTGCTTCATTCCGTATTCCAAGGCTAAATTTGCCTGTTACTCCAGGTGTTTCTTGACTTCCTACTTTTGCATCCAGTCACCTATAATGAAAAGGACATCTTTTTTGGGTGTTAGTTCTAAAAGGTCTTGTAGGTCTTCATAGAACCGTTCAACTTCAGCTTCTTCAGCATTACTAACTATAGAGGCTGTTAATACATAGTAATAACTAAAGACAAATATTTAACATCACCATGTAAAAAAGATAATTTGAGATGAAACAAATAGAGCATATATTAAGTCAAAAGAAAGATTCCACATTCGTACTAGATATTCATTTGGTCCTTGAAATAAAAATGACATTGTTTATTATTAGTATGGTATGTCCCTTGTTTTTCCTAGTAGCAATTACAGATTTACAGTGGTTTATCCAAATTTTTCTCAACTGATTCTGCTTCATATATATAAAAAAAAAATTTTTTTAAGAATGCTGATATGATGAATAAAGAAAAGGTGACATACATAAAAACAGAAAGCAGAATGGTGTTTGCCAGCAACTTATCAGCAGCAGCAGAGGGGTGGGGAGGTGGCGGGCAGGTAGGAGAAACAGGGATATGTTGGCAAAAGGGTACAGGCTTTCATTTATAAGATGAATAATTTCTGTATGGCATGGTGACTATGGTTATTATTACTGTATTCTATATTTGAAATCTGCAAAAAGGGTAGATCTTGAATGTTTTCGTTTCCCCCTGCAAAAGAGGATAACTATGTGAGGCAATGGAAATGTAAATTAGCTTGATTGCAATAAGCATTTCACAATGTATATGTGTATCAAATTACCATGCTGTATTCTTTAAATATATAGCCACTCCAGTATTCATGGGCTTCTCTGGTGGCTCAGATGGTAAAGAATCCGCCTGCAATGTGGGAGACCTGGGTTCGATCCCTGAGTTGGAAAGATCCCCTGGAGGAGGGCATGGCAACCCACTCCAGTGTTCTTGCCTGGAGAATCCCAATGGACAAAAGGAGCCTGGTGGACTACAGTCCATGGGATGCAAAGACTCGGACACAACTGAGCTACTAAGTGCACATGCACACACATACACGTTTAACTATATACAAATTTTACTCATCAATTATACCACAATGAAGCTGGGAGGGGAAAAAAAAAGACTGCTGACTGAGACCACATAGTAAGACGGTCATAACTACCACTCATCCTAAGGAGCCATGAAATAATTTTTTTTTTCTTCTCAAGAAATAAACCCAGAGCAAATCAATCTACTAAAACACAGAGGATTGTAATTCAAGACAGCTATTCTCTGTAAGGATATATATGTGATGGGTGCCATAAAATTAGACCTTAGGTTATGACTGTAAAAAGCAAAAACACAAACAGATGACCACAAGTCATTTACTCAAGTAAGTGACCAACCTCCCCATCCGCAACTTTCCCTAGTTCCTAAAGCATTACAGTTATCTGTGACAGCACTCAATTTCTTCCAAATGATAAGAGCACTTTTGTAACTCTTTTCAATCTTAACTCTTCAAGGATACAAGCTTTAAGTAGCAAATACAGATCTTTCTTGAGTTGAAAGTATGTTAAAATGTAAATTTTGGTGTAATTAAAAAATTGATAACATATTTACCCATTGATCAACAATTTACTGAATGCTTAAAATATTCTAAGCCCTAAGGGTCACAGAAAAGAGATCAACGCCAGTCAGAATGGCTGCTATCCAAAAGTCTACAAGCAATAAATGCTGGAGAGGGTGTGGAGAAAAAGGAAGCCTCTTACACTGTTGGTGGGAATGCAAACTAGTACAGCCATTATGGAGAACAGTGTGGAGATTCCTTAAAAAACTGGAAATAGAACTGCCTTATGACCCAGCAATCCCACTGCTGGGCATACACACCAAGGAAACCAGAATTGAAAGAGACACGTGTACCCCAATGTTCATCGCAGCACTGTTTACAACAGCCAGGACATGGAAGCAACCTAGATATCCATCAGCAGATGAATGGATAAGAAAGCTGTGGTACATATACACAATGGAGTATTACTCAGCCATTAAAAAGAATACATTTGAATCAGTTCTAATGAGGTGGATGAAACTGGAGTCTATTATACAGGGTGAAGTAAGCCAGAAAGAAAAACACCAATACAGTATAATAATGCATATATATGGAATTTAGAAAGATGGTAACGATAACCCTGTGAGATAGCAAAAGAGACATAGATGTATAGAACAGTCTTTTGGACTCTGGGAGAGGGTGAGGGTGGGATGATTTGGGAGAATGGCATTCAAACATGTATATTATCATATGTGTAACGAATCGCCAGTCCAGGTTCGATGCAGGATACAGGATGCGCGGGGCCGGTGCACTGGGATGACCATGAGGGATGGGATAGGGAGGAAGGTGGGAAGGGGGTTCAGGATGGGGAACACGTGTACACCAGTGGCGGATTCATGTCAGTGTATGGCAAAACCAATACAATATTGTAAAGTAATTAGCCTCCAATTAAAATAAATAAATTTATATTACAAAAATAAAAAGAGATATCAGAATGGCACAGATCCTCAAGGATTTAGCTGAGGATCCAATACACACCTGTGAGATGATAAAACACCAGGATTTTAAGTAAGAAAGTAAAATGTAGAACAATTAAAGAATAACATCTAAACAGACATCAAAACACTCTTTAACAAGTCTTCTATGTAAGTCAAATGGTAATTCAGAAGAGAAGAAAAAATTCATCTGATGTAGGGAGGATGGGGGTATGGCAAAAAGAAGAGTGTGCTGGAGTCCAGAGGCTTGTCTTAGCCCTGCCATTAAAACTCCAGGGTTAAGTCCCAGCTGTTCCACAGTGCCCAGGGAGTAGACACAGTACCTGACACAAAAAGCACATTTGTTCATTCACAGTGATTTGGATTTGGCTAAGCAAGAAGGAGGGGCAAGCAGGCACTCCTTTTAGAAGGGACCTGCTTAGGATGTCTGCTACTCAGGCAGACACCACAAGCTCCCTGCTTGCATTCAGTAACACCTTCTCACAACCATGTGAAAGAAAGGATGCTGACACCTAAAGGGAGGAGCCAGCTGCTGTCCTTGTCTCCTCCAGAGTACAAACTCATCAAGGGCTGTACCAGCACCTCACAGTCCCAGAGACCCATATGATACATCAGCTTAGTCTGACTTAGTTTCAGGTTGGTTCCTGGGGTCTCAGTGAGCTCATCTGAAGGAAAGGAAATGGGATCAAGTCCAGCATTATAATCTATGAATGTAATAAATTAGAAATATTAACTACAGAGTATGACTCTTACTACATTGTCAGCAACAAGTAAAAACAGTTTATTAAATCCGTTACCTGGACTTGTTTGTTTTACAAGAAATACCAAGCTGTTTAGAAATGTCAAATTGAGAAGAAAACACTATTGAAGTCTTTAAAAGAATGATTCTTACCTTAGTCTCAAAATATTAAAATGGGGGCTTCCCTGATGGCTCAGTGGTAAAGAACCCACCTGCTAAGGCAGAAGACATGGGTTCAATCTCTGATCCGGGAAAATCCCACATGCTATGGAGCAACTAAGCCCTTGCGTCACAACTATAGAGCCTGTGTTCTAAGGTCCAGGAGCCACAACTATTGAGCCCATTTGCCCTAGAGCCTGTGCTCCACAACAAGAGAAGCCGCTGCAATCAGAAGTCCGCATACACAAGCGGAGAGCAGCCCCTGCTCTCTGCAACTAGAGAAAGCCCATGCAGCAACAGAGACTCAGCATAGCCAAAAATAAATAAAGAAAATAAAAGTTTTTAAAAATATGAAAATGGTTAGATCTCACAGGAGAACATAACTTATGCAGATTCATCACAGTTCATCAATAAGTTGAATTAACTTTATCACTCAGAACAATATTCTTAGAAATCAAATAGTGTTAGTACCTCAACACCACCTGGCCTAGAGTTGCTATCAGTGCCTGAAAAGAAAGAGTGCAAGAATGCAAGAAAAGATAAGAGTGCCTGTCTTAACTCCCAGACCTCCAATCTAGAAGTCAAAGACAACAAATCATCTGAACAATTACTGAATGGCAACTCTCTAGCAGGCACTGCAGTACATGGATTACCTTATTTAGTTCTCACAACAAGTCTGGGAAGTAGCTAGTTATTATCACAATTTTAATGATAAGACAATGGAGACTGCAGAGATTAAAAGATTTGCGCACAGCTATAGAGTCTTTCACAAAGTCTAAAAATAAGGTAATCGAAGAAGAATGTACTACCTTGAGCCTTCAGGAAAACAGTCTGATTAGCTGGACCCTAATTATTCACATCCCATTTGCAGAGGCAGCCCTACAGTGAAGATGTGAGCTATCAAACTATTATGGCTTGATACTCTTAAGAAATAATTTGCTTGTTTCCCATAGGAGTCTTCAGTAACTTTGCGTAGAATGAAATCAGTTCCCCTGACCAAAATAAGTTTCTGGATCTGCAACTGCTAAGGAATAGACACCAGACTGTCCAAGTTAAGGTCATTCTCTGAGGTCTGATATAAATGGTACTTCCCTGGAAGACATGTCTAGCTCTTTATTCATTAACCACAACATTCCTTTGTCTCTTCTTTGGTATATTAACTTTCTCCATTGGATTTCTAGCATGTTCTATATATAGCAAAAAATGTGAAGCTGAGTCACTAGAGTGAGTTCCTAAAGAGCACCAGGTCCATACACTTTAAGATGCCAGGAACTGAGACAGCAAATGTAGTATTTTATTGAGAAAAGTAAAGTCTATGACTTCTTTTTTATACCATAAGGGTATCCACATCTACAAGGAGGTGCACAGTAACAGGTGGCTGAGAAAGCAACACAAAAACTTTAAAAAAAAAAAAAAGGGAGGGAGAAAGAAAGCAATATTAATCTCTTCAAGTGTACAAAGCAGTGCTTGATAGAAATTCCACAATTTTAAACTATGAAACATGGGAGACTGCCTTAAAATAGAAAAAATTAGGATATATATCATACATATAATGTAAGAATAAATAAATGTTTCACTAAATCTATACTGTAAAGCTCAAGTTAAAGTATCTGCAAAAGTGGAGAACAGGCATGATTAAGATGAGAAAAACTACAATCACTTAAATCCTTCTGCCCTTATCCTCCATTCATTTTATCAGAATTTTAAAAATTGGAGAAGACTGTTGAGAGTCCCTTGGACTACAAGGAGATCCAACCAGTCCGTTCTAAAGGAGATCAGCCCTGGGTGTTCTTTGGAAGGAATGATGCTAAAGCTGAAACTCCAGTACTTTGGACACCTCATGCGAAGAGCTGACTCATTGGAAAAGACTCTGATGCTGGGAGGGATTGGGGGCAGGAGGAGAAGGGGACGACAGAGGATGAGATGGCTGGATGGCATCACTGGCTCGATGGACCTGAGTCTGAGTGAACTCTGGGAGTTGGTGATGGACAGGGAGGCCTGGCGTGCTGCGATTCATGGGGTCACAAAGAGTCAGACATGACTGAGCGACTGAACTGAACTGAACTGAGCCATTCTTCCACTGTTGATTCTGCTTAATAAATTTACCCTTGTTAATTAAAGTGCTTTTAATTAAAAATAGTATGAATTGCATAAATCTACCTTAAAAAATTATTTTTCCATGTGCATATTTGCAATAAGAGATCTGAAATGATTAAAGGTAACCATGGAAACCTCATTTTCAGATATTAAGCTTTCTTCCTTTCTTTTGAACTTTCTTCTTTATAGCTTTCGGTATGGCTTGAAAATTAAAATATGATGATATGCTGTACCAAAAGTTACAAAGGTTTTTAGGGAATTCCCTGGTAGTCCAGTGGTGAGAACTGTGCACTTTTACTGCTGACGGCCTGAGTTTGATCTCTGGTCAGAGTACTAAGATTCCACAAGCCACACAACAAAAAAAGTTTTTAAAAAGAAGAAAAATTAAAATGAAATTTTACATTTCCATTTCCAGTTATGATGGAGTAACTGATACAGGGCTAGACCTCCTGCTGTGAAAAACCATCAATCTGGGCAATACATATTAAATATTATTTTCAGATGTTGCACAACAGGCAGCATCAGACTGCGATTATTCAGAAGAGGGAAATAAAGACTCATGAACACCCTGGTTTTCTGCATGTACCTGGGAAGGGAAATCTCCAAAGAACAGAGATCTCACTGAGTTGAAAAAATAGAACTTCATGTTTGAGGCCACTGAAGTCACTGGAATTTAAAGAAAATACAAGAAAGAAAGGAGTTATGTTGAGAAAATGTTTCAAAAACCTGTAGAGAGATCTCCTAATTCTTTGCCAAGACTAAGCTGAATATGCACAAGGCAAGACTCCATGAGGCCAAACAAAAAACTCTGGGGAAAGAACAGCTATGGAGCATGTGCTGAACAACTATCTGGAAGACATTCAAATTCCTGGCAGCTGGAGAGAGGGGACCTCAATGATGACTATTACATGCATTTGGTAGAGATCTCAGAAAGGCCATGCCTTGGTATTCAGATCAGATTATATCAGTCGCTTAGTTGTGTCGGACTCTTTGCGACCCCATGAATCGCAGCACACCAGGCCTCCCTGTCCATCACCAACTCGTGGAGTTCACTCAGACTCATGTCCACCCAAGTCAGTGATGCCATCCAGCCATCTCATCCTCTGTCGTCCCCTTTTCCTCCTACCCCCAATCCCTCCCAGCATCAGAGTCTTTTCCAATGAGTCAACTCTTCCCATCAGGTGGCCAAAGTATTGGAGCTTCACCATCAGTCCTTCCAAAGAACACCCAGGACTGATCTCCTTCAGAATGGACTGGTTGGATCTCCTTGCAGTCCAAGGGACTCTCAAGAGTCTTCTCCAACACCACAGTTCAAAAGCATCAATTCTTCAGCGCTCAGCCTTCTTCACAGTCCAACTCTCACATCCATACATGACCACAGGAAAAACCATAGCCTTGACTAGATGAACCTTTGTTGACAAAGTAATGTCTCTGCTTTTGAATATGCTATCTAGGTTGGTCATAACTTTCCTTCCAAGGAGTAAGCGTCTTTGAATTTCATGGCTGCAATCACCATCTGCAGTGATTTTGGAGCTCAGAAAAATAAAGTCTGACACTGTTTCCCCTGTTTCCCCATCTATTTCCCATGAAGTGATGGGACCAGATGCCATGA
>NW_011494673.1:2236428-2260125 GCF_000754665.1 Bison bison bison | reverse complement strand
TTCCTCTGCCTTTTCTAAAACCAGCTTGAACATCAGGAAGTTCACGGTTCACATATTGCTGGAGCCTGGCTTGGAGAATTTTGAGCATTACTTTACTAGCGTGTGAGATCTTAGCTAGTCCTAGAGTAAATAAAATTGCTGAAAACCAAAGATAAAGAGAAAATCTTTAAGGCAGCCAGAGGAGGGGGAAAAAGACATATTACATCAAATGAACAATAGTAAGAATGACCACTAACTTATCAGAAACAACTTAAGAGAGTAATGAAATGATGATTTTAAAATGCTACAAGAAAAAAAAAAAAAAGCTGCCAACTTAAAATTCTACATCCAGCATAAATATCCTTCAAAAATGAAGGCAAAAGAGAGCAACAAAGTCCAGAATTGTCCTCCTGACACAAACAAGTAGACAAGTAGACAAAACATAAATCAATTATTTTCAGACACTAGGCAACAGGCAGTATGGAAATATGACCTCTGAAAGAAGGGAAACAAATGAGGTCAACCCAAAGACTGCCCTAGTTTTCTGTTTGGAACAACAACAAAAGGAGGGGGAACCCAAACAGAGTCAACAGTCTCACCGAGTTCAGGTCACAGAGCTCAGAATTTATGGAGTCTGAGATGGGTAGGATTTGCAGGGCATATGATTATAAAGCTAGAAACTAAACGGAAACCCTCAACAATGTACAGAAGAGGCCTCTGAGTTTCTGGCTAAACACCAATCTGCATATGTGTGTTATGTAAACCTATGAGACTCTCAGAGGAAAACTTCTAAGAAAAAAACAAATATTAAGGAGCTCCAACAACTCCCAGAGTTTACACAGGGCCAGGATCATTCCATTTCCACCAGCCAGGATGAATAAACCGTGATGAACACGTAAGGCAATCAAATGAGACACAAGAAGGAACATGCCTCAGTAATGGGCCCAAACTAGCCCTAAACTAAAAGCTATTCTAGAACCGCCCAAAACCAAAACCCCAAAAACCCCGAAAACAAAAGTCAAAAGACCAAGCTGATCCACAAAGTAACTGCCTGCCAGAATTAAACTTAATACTCAAAAAAGGAAAAAAGAAAAAAAACAAATATTCAATACCATAATCCCATAAGAAATTACCAAATGTATGAAAAAATAAGAAATGGTCATCTATAATCAGGATCCAGGAGTGGCAGGGATAAAGAGAATTTTAATAAAAGGACTTCAAAATAGCTATTAGAAAAGAGTTCAAAGGCTTAACGGAAAACACAGACATAATAAAAAGAAAAACCCTAACAGAAAAGTGGAAATTAAGTATATCTGACAGAAGAATTTAACTGGATGGGTACAACAGTTTGTTAGACAAAGGAGAATTTTTAAAAATCTGTGTTCTTGAAGACTGGTTAACATAAACCTTTTACAATGAAAAAAAGAAAAAAAGATTGGAAGAAAAATGAAAAGAGCTTCAGTGATCCTGTGAATTAATATTAAGTGGCTAAATGACCATACGTAGGACTGCAGTCTTAGGAAAAAAGAAATACTTGGGAACTTAAAAATCTGAAGTTAGATGGCTAAAAATTTTGCAAATATGGTGAAACAATATACCCACAGATCTAAAAGTTCAATAAAATGCAAGAATAAACATAAAACCACACCAAGGAACATCATAATAAAGTTGCTGAAAACCAGCGATAAAGAGAAAACCAGCCAAATGGAAAACACACACTACATATAGGGAAACAAACATAAAAATCACCACAGAATTCCTATCAGAAATTATGCAAATGAGAGGATAGGAAAATAACATCTTTAAGGTACTAAAAGAGGGAAAAATCCTAAAAGCCTAGAATTCTGTAACTATTAACAATAACTTCCCAAACTGAAGGCAAAATGAGAGAAAGTAAGAGGAGAGACGGAAAGAGAGAATGTTGCACTAAAGGAAATGTTAACAGTTTTTCAAACAAAAGGAATATGATACTACATACAAACCTGAATCCACATGAAGAAATGATTAAAATGAGAGAAATATGAAAGACATTTTTCTCACCTATAATGGTCTAAAAGGTACAACTGCCTAAAAAAGTAAAAAAACCAGCAACAGGGTTAAAGCACACATATCAAAATGTATGACAAAAATGCACAAAAGATGGGAAGGAGAAGCTGGAAGAGTAATATTATGTATGATTCTTACTTATGAAGCGGCATGATAGTATTTGATGGCAGCCCTTAAGTATAAGGGCTACCACTAAAAAATTTTAAGAAAAATGTTATAAACCAATAGAAAAAATAAAATGGAACCATAAAAAATAACCCATCCAAACAAAGACAAGGACATTAAGGAAAAAAAGAATAATAAACAGTAACATGATACATTTTAATCCAACCTTATCAATAATTACATTCAGTGTAAATGGTCTAAGGTAGTTGTTGGCAATCTTTCTCTATGAAGAACCAGAAAATATTTTATGCTTTGGTCTCTGTCCCAACTACTTAACCTCACCACCTGCAGCACAACAGCAACTACAAGCAATGGGTAAACGAATGAGCATGATCATGCTCCAACAAAACCTTACATACATAAACAGGTGGTAGAGTTTCATCTGACAGCCAAACGTTACCAACTCCTGGTCTAAACACACCAAATTAAAAGAGACATTATCAGACTGGATTTAAAAAGTTAGATGCAACTACACACTGTTTACAAGAAACCTACTTTGACTATAATGATAGACAGGTTAAAAGCTTTTAAAAGGATGGAAGAAAATATACCATGCAACAACGGTAAATATACCATTAATCAAAAGAACACAGAAACTTCAGAACAAGGGAAATTACCAGGAATAAGAAAGGACAGTTCATGGAGGCCAATTCATTAACAAGGCTTACAAAGTGAAAAGTGAAGTCGCTCAGTTGTGTCCAACTCTTTGCGACCCGTGGACTGTAGCCCACCAAGCTCCTCCATCCATGGGATTCTCCAGGCAGGAGTACTGGAGTGGGTTGCCATTTCCTTCTCCAGGGGATCTTCCCGACCTAGGGATTGAACCCAGGTCTCCCACACTGCAGGCAGACACTTTAACCTCTGCGCCACCAGAGAAAGCCCTTGATTGTTAACAAGGCTTAACAATCCTAAATACGTATGCACCTAAGGGTGCTGTAACAATGCTTGAAACATGGAACAAAATCTGATAGAACTCAAAAGAGAAGCAGAGAAATCCAAAATTGTAGGTGAAAACCTCAGCTGTGCTCTCAGCAACTGATAGAACAGGCAAAAAAACTGGTAAAAATATAAGAAGATTACAAAGGCCAATCTAACCTAATTGACATTTAGAGAACATTCCACACAGCAACAGGAGAATACACATTCTTCTCAAATATACACTGAACATTCACCACGATATACCATCTGTTGGGCCATAAAATAATAAAAAAGCCTAAGTTGCCTGGAATTATTAGGTTTGTTCTATAATCACAATGGCATTAAATGAAAACACAGTAACAAAATAGCTGAAAAATTCCAAATAGGTTAATTATTTGACAAAACTCTTTGAAACAACCTATGGGCCAAAGAAAAATTATAAGAGAAATTAGGAACTATTTTGAATGTAATGGTAATGAAAATTTATGGCTTTAAATGTTGATCATTTTTCAAAAAATTAAAAATCAGTGATTTAAGTTTTCACTTTAAAAACTACAAAATGTCGAGCAAATTAAAACCAAAGTATAGAGGAAGTAAGGAATTAGTAAAAGATAAAAAAACTTAAATCATGAAATAGAAAACAGATAAATCCCAGAGCAAATCAACAAAACCAAAAGTCAATTTTTGGAAAGGACTGATAACCCCTAGCTAGAGTAATCAGGAGGGAAAAGAAAATAAATCCAACAACCAGGAATCAAAGAGGGAACACCAGTACATATCTTACATTAAAAGAAAATACGGTTTCATAAAATGTGTAATTTATTTTTCAAGATGATAAATTCGACAAGTTAGATGAAGCAAATTCCTCAAAAGACACAAATTACCAAAACAGACACCAAAAGAAATAGAAAATCTGAAGAGTCTTAGACCTATCCCTTTAAAAATCAAATCCTTGATTAAGAACCTTTCTACAAAGAAAACTCCCAGGTCCAGATGACTTCACTGGTGAGGTCTATCGAACACTTAAGGAAGAATATCAATTGTACCCAAACTCTTTCCTTAAAAAAAGGAAGAGGGAACACTGCTGGTAGGAGTATAAATTGGGAAACCCGCCTTGGAAATTGTTCTGTTAGTTTCTCATGTTAAACACACCTATCCCATACACCTAGCAATTGCACTTCTAGGCATTCACCCAAACATACGTGTCACAGAAAGCCTGTATGGGTATGTTCAAAGCAGCTTTCCTCATAACAGCTGAAAACTGCAACAATGCTTACTTTTATAGTAATAAACCACAGTATATCTATACAATGAAACACTAGTCAGCTAACTGAAAGGAATTAAACACTATTACATGATCACACTGTTACATGTATCAGGATGAATTTATATTTCAAACAAGAGCTTTATATAATTTTTATGCCCAGCAAAGTTTGAGAACTACCGGTATAGAAGTACATAATACAAAAACAAAAGAAAATATAAGGAATTTGGATGGTATATAAATTAATCACTGCCACATACATCATAATTACATCATAACCTATACGTAACAGTTGTCATCTTCCATAATTGCTTAATTGCTATTTAAATCATGTTATAATACTCCTCTGTTCACATTCAACTTTCTACTTATTTACTTTGCTGCTGCTGCTGCTAAGTCACTTCAGTTGTGTCCGACTCTGTGCGACCCCATAGACAGCAGCCCACCAGGCTCCCCCATCCCTGGGATTCTCCAGGCAAGAACACTGGAGTGGGTTGCCATGTCCTTCTCCAATGCATGAAAGTGAAAAGTGAAAGTGAAGTCCCTCAGTCGTGTCTGACTCTTAGCGACCCCATGGACTGCAGCCCACCAGGCTCCTCCGTCCATGGGATTTTCCAGGCAAGTGTACTGGAATGGGGTGCCATTGCCTTCTCCAACTTATGTACTTTAAGGAGTACTAACTCCAAATTTTAGTTTTCAGTCATTTAACACTAATTTATCATGAACCACATCCCAAACTGTGCATTTTAGATAAAGAATCCTGTTCACCAGTTCCTTTGCTTTTCTTAAAGTTCTACCTTCTTGGTACATACTGTTTTGCCTAGTTCTTTAATAGTGTTATTCTTACTTTTTGCTGCACAGCCTTGTCTTGCTACCTCCTTTAAAACTGAACCAAAAACTCATCTTTTCCACTAAGTACTAAACCACCTCAGATTCTTTCCAAATTCCCTCGGCACTTGAAGACCTAGCTCCTAATAGATGTATTTATTTTACTGAATTTGGACATCTCTTCTTAATGACTCACCAACTCCATCCCCTGGATTAAAAGAGTAGAACCTTGGGGGAGAACTGAAAAGATTATAGACTTCTTCAAGGCTCTTTCTCTTGTGCCGTTTTTACTTTTCCCTCATAAGAGTAGCCATTCTATTGCCAGAGACTTGAGCTCCATAGGGCTGGAAAGGTAGGAAAGAGAGGTAAAGAGATGGTTAATTAGAGCTGCTCTGGCCGAGATTTTAAAGGTAAAAAAAGCCTTTGGGCTTCAGTATCTGTTCAGACAACCCCGCCAGCTCAAGAAAGCAAACAGGATTCCAAAAAGAGACTAAAGTGAAGAATAAGGAAGTGCATTTGTCTACGAATTCCCTGTTATGCTGGATGGCCAGACAGGATGTGGTACACTATTTCAAGGACACTAAAATATTTCTGGCTTGCTGGCAGTAAATATTTCTATGTATTCTTTGTAAGGCTATGTGGTAGGTGTTTGACTAGAGGTGGGCAAAATTTCAAACAAATATTTTAAAATGTCTACATTCTTGAGCTTAGTGTTAACACTGGCAGTTACTTTTTGTTCCGCATGCATTATTATTTAGGAATTATGGTCATTACTTGTCTAATTTCAAAACTTTCAACTACAAACTTTATACCTTCCAAATCGTATCTATAAAGCTGACCATGCTCCTGAGCTAGACCCATTATTTCCAACTGATCACTTATTACCTATCCAAAAAGCAAACTACTTATCTGAAAGCAAACTCTGTGTTTCCCTTCTCTCACTTGCACATATTATTCTACCACCAAGTCAGGAACCTTAGACTCATCTTCAACTTCCTTAAACTCCAAACACAAACCAAGTCTGGAGGAGTTAAAACTCCTATGTATCACTGAAATCAGTGCTCTTGTTTCTATCCCTATTACAAATTCAGACCATCATAATCTCATTCTTGAATGACAATTATACAGCCTTATATGGCATCTTTGACTGTGATTTGCCTACCAGAGGCCAGAGGAAATACCTCATTCACTCACTCTACTGTATGTATTGTTGTTGGTTGTTCGGTGGCTAAGTCGTGTCTGACTCTTGTGACCCCATAGACTGTACAGCCTGCCAGGCTCAGGAGTGGGTTGACATTTCCTTCTTCAGGGGATCTTCCCAACTCAGGATCAGGTTTGATCCTGCACTGCAGGTGGATTCTTTACCACTGAGCCACCAGGGCAGCACTGCTGGTGAATAAATGTCTCCATTACCTGCTCCTCTAGGCTGCTCTCTTTATTACACCTATAACTGTTTTTAAAAGACCAAACTATTTTTTATCACTTCCTCATCTATAAAAGAAAATAAAAACCCTAGCTTGTACTATTGCATTTTGTTCCCATTCTACCTTGGTTCTAGTCTGACTCCCTAATTTTCTTTTGTACTTATTCTGACAGATCAAACTTCACCCTTTTCCTTAAACACACTATGCCTTTTATTTTTAAGAATCTAGAATAAACAATAACTCAGTCCAGCTTATTTTATTTTTATGAGCACCCTTATACAATTTAAAGCCATTCAGTTCAGTTCAGTTCAGTCGCTCAGTCGTGTCCGACTCTTTGCAATCCCATGAATCGCAGCACACCAGGCCTCCCTGTCCATCACCAACTCCCGGAGTTCACTCAGACTCACATCCATCGAGTTGGTGATGCCATCCAGCCATCTCATCCTCTGTCGTCCCCTTCTCCTGCCCCCAATCCCTCCCAGCATCAGAGTCCTTTCCAATGAGTCAACTCTTCGCATGAGGTGGCCAAAGTACTGGAGTTTCAGCTTTAGCATCATTCGTTCCAAAGAACACCCAGGGCTGATCTCCTTTAAAATGGACTGGTTGGATCTCCTTGCAGTCCAAGGGACTCTCAAGAATCTTCTCCAACACCACAGTTCAAAAGCATCAATTCTTCGGCTCTCAGCCTTCTTCACAGTCCAACTCTCACATCCATACATGACCACCGGAAAAACCATAGCCTTGACTAGATGGACTTCTGTTGGCAAAGTAATGTCTCTGCTTTTGAATATGCTATCTAGGTTGGTCATAATTTTCCTTCCAAGGAGAAGCATCTTTTAATTTCATGGCTGCAATCACCATCTGCAGTGATTTTGGAGCCCCCAAAAATAAAGTCTGACACTGTTTCCACTGTTTCCCCATCTATTTCCCTTGAAGTGATGGGACCAGATGCCATGATCTTCGTTTTCTGAACGTTGAGCTATGTTCTGAATGTTAAAGCCATTAGCTAAACCTATATAGAAGTGGAGAAACAGACAACACAGTCAACTCTCAATTAGCCTATTTTCATAGCCTTATTAACATGGTCAATGTAGACTACCTGCTGAGCTACTTCCTTATTGTAAGTTACGGTTAAAAAGTCCTCAGTTACTGATGTATTACTCTCCTTTTGATCAACTGGCACAAAGAGAACTACAGCTCAATCTTCTTCACATTCATTCATTCACTTCCTTTCTTTCATCTTGAACATCTTCCTTCACCACTTCTGCTGTTTCTCTCTTGTACTTTTCTCTTCCTACTTAAAGTTTTCACAGCATCTTCTTTGTCCATCCTTCTCAAGAGAATCAGTATTTCTCTATCACTCTTACTGATAGAACACTTAAAAATTTACAAAGTACTTTCACATTTACCTACTCACTTGGTTCTTGGAACCTCATTTTTTGAGGGTGCCAAAATCAATAAATACAAAATACGTGTAACAGTTTATACACGATAGATGTCATCCTTATAAGTGAAATATAAAATATTTTCTTACATTTTAACTCACATTTAAAGAAACTACAATTTCTCTCTTCACCTTCTCATCTCTTAAAACAGTTCAAGCCTTCTCCTACTTTCATAGCAAGAACATTAATGCCTGTTTCAATGTTATCCAAATGTTTTCACACCCCTCTTTCAGACCACTAGGAGAGCCCAGGTCTCTGGACTCCTACTCTGGTGTCTTTTCCACCCAAAAACTGTTTTTTGTTAATGTTTCCCTTAGTAATGCCCATTAATAATCCAGCATTTTATAAAGTCAACAGGAGAAACATTTTATGGGCAGCCAGCACTAACAGTAAGACTATACAATACACTAAAACATTTTTATTGTTGTTTAGTTGCTAAGTCATGCCCAACTCTTTGCAACTTCATGGACTGTATCCTGCCAGGCTCCTCTGTCCATGGGATTTCCCAGGCAAGAATACTGGAGTGGGTTGCCATTTCCTTCTCCAGGGGACCTTTCCGACCCAGGGATTGAACCCCTGTCTCCTGCTTGGCAGGCAGATTCTTTACTATTGAACAGCCTAGGAAACCCAAAACATCCCTAGTTTTCCTTAAAAATCAATAATTTAAGGAACGTCTTTAAGTCCTCTCAGAATACCTAGACACTGTCTCTTCTGGTAATGACATCCAAAGCTGCCACAGCAAAGGAGTACAACCGCATTCCATAAACCCTAAATGATGACAAGTTTGAAGAGCTGCCCCCTAATATATCCGGAAATGTTTAGGGTTAACAATAAAAAAAAAAAACCAGGGCCTCAGTCCCAATTCTACCACATACTGGCCAACTTGGGAAAGTTACTTAACTTTTCTGAATCAAACTTCCTCTTTGATAAAACTGAATGCCACCTACATTTCGAAACTGTTAAAACAGAATTAAATCAAAGCACGATGGCAAATCTCTTGGCCTGGAACATAATAGTAAAAATGGTAACCCCTTGTGTAATTATTTTCATGTACAACAACATTCTTGTTTTCAGAACCTGGCCCCACAACACTCAACATGTTCCTCCTTGGACTTTGTGGCCAAGCAGTAACTATAATGAATGCCTTCAAGGAAGTTATCGCCATGACTTCTGGATCCCCTTCCTGGGTCACAGCTCAGGCTATAAATATAATTTGGACTATCTTCTCCTAAATGCATTATCTTGTTCTCTGCCACACAAAAACTCATCGAAGGATGTTCCGGTAGCTTCTTCTTGTTGGCTTGGTTTTTAACTGCTTGGAACGACACACGGAGTCAGCTGCAGTCAGCTGCAAATCTGGCAACTTTCAATGCCAGTATGTCTTTAAACCATTTATAAAAATGTTAAATAAAATTAGTCCCAGCACCAATCATCTGAAGAGTAATAAGGATGGCCTACTTCTCATGTTAATAACCAAGGTCAAAGACTAAATAAATAATTAGATAAATTAGCTCCCCTTTGACTACATGCATATTTTAACTCTTACAGTACCTGGACTTCTCCCAACAGGTTATATTTAATGTTTACTAAGTTTATCCTTCAGCAGTTTTCCTGATACAAAGACACACCTAGTAGAACCTAGGACCAATGCTAGGGCTAAAACTCCTACCAAAGCCCAGTTGCCTTCAACATTCTCTCTCCAACCTCTAATTCTTAACTTTCTTCCTCTGACTACCTGCCGCATATGCAGGCCTGAAGTTCAGTTCCCAAATCATTTTCATTCCATCATTTTATCTTTCATGTTCCATTTTAAGCCTGTGTATTTATATGTATAATTTAAATAAGCTTCTATCCTTTTCAATTGCTTGAAATACCACATATGAATTCTTGATTACCACCTCTAACTGAAGACTCTGGCTCAGATTAGAAAGACTGGATATTATTCCTGTATGCAGGCATGCATGCTTAGTCGCTCAGTCATGTTGAGCTCTTTGTGACTCCATGGACTGTAGCTCCACCAGGCTCCTCTGTCCAAGGAATTCTCCAGGCTAGAATACTAGAATGGGCAGCCATTCCCTTCTCCAGGGGATCTTCCCGACCCAGAGATCAAACTCTACCTCCCCAGTCTCCTGCATTGCAGAAAGATTCTTTACCATCTGAGCCACAAGGGAAGCTCTGTAGTTTTCCAATAAAATAAGGAAGTTATTATTTGAAGACAATCCCAGAGCAGATAAACTCATTTCAAAAATAACTGTTTCAAAATTATTTTCACCACTGCTTTTCTTATTAGTTTTGATAAAGATACAGTAACTGAATGACATCTCACCAAAGGGAAGGTAAATTTAATTTTGATGTGAACCAGCATGTAAGTAAAATGCTTATATACTATTAGTGAACTTGCAGACATATATTCTCCCTATATGTATTTAGCAATCATGTCACTATGGTTTCCCTCAGGGCATTCCTCAGAATTTGTCACCTGCATGGAGAATTGCTGTTGTTTAGCCTCTAAGTCATGTCCAACTCTTTGCGACCCCATGGACTGCAAACCACCAGGCTCCTCTGTCCATGGGATTTTTCAGGCAAGAATACTGGATTGGGTTGCCTGACCCAGAAATCAAACCCACGTTTCCTGTACTGCAGGCAGATTCTTTACCACTGAGCCACCAGGGAAGACCAGGTGGAGAATAAAGACAGGTAACTTTCAGTTAAACTATTCAGATGCAAACTTACCCAACACCAACAGTCCAACTCAGCCAATTACCCTTCAAGATTACTTCTGCTCTAACCAGATACAAAAGCCCTTTCCCCTCTTTAAAAGTAGGATAGCTGGATAACTCAGATGAAAAATTCATGATTAAGTGGAGCAAGGCAAATGATTTACATTTTCCCTGTCACTCTCTAACATCTACACTGAGGCTAAGAAAAGTAGTCTGCATGGTCTGTATCTACTCAGTCCATATACCCATGAACTTTCAATATGACTAACAGGCAATTCACAACACCATAATTATTTTTAAATACATGAAGAAAACCAACTTAATGAAAAATTGAGTAATGGTTTGTTGTTTTTTTTATTATAGCATGGTATTTACCATATCTTTTGAAACCATATTTAACTAAATATTTTATTCACATAATTAGATTAGATGTGAAGAAAAGATCTGTATGTCTGCTGCTGCTGCTGCTGCGTCGCTTCAGTCGTGTCCGACTCTGTGCAACCCCATAGACAGCAGCCCACTAGGCTCCTCTGTCCCTGGGATTCTCCAGGCAAGAACACTGGAGTGGGTTGCCATTTCCTTCTCCAATGCATGAAAGTGAAAAGTGAAAGGAAAGTCGCTCAGTCGTGCCCAACTCTTAGCGACCCCATGGACTGCAGCCTACCAGGCTCCTCCATCCATGGGATTTTCCAGGCAAGAGTACTGGAGTGGGGTGCCATTGCCTTCTCCGGATCTGTATGTCTAAGTTCTACAAAATTCCTAAAAGTATGTCATGAGGCCAAAAATGAACAGCAAATTGTAGTAATTTCATAATCTTTATTATAACAATTTATCAAAAGAGGACTAAGGGTTGGTCCCTCTCAAACAGTAAAATTCTGTACTAATGAAAGAAAAAGAAAATGACTCTGGAAACTTTTGGTGACTCCATGTAACTCTTAGCCCTGCTGGTCAGCGTTACTTCAGAGTAAAGGGATGACCCATGTGTTTATCATCTGAAGTACCACCAAAAGAATGCCTACCTGAGATCTAAAACAAAATAGCTGAAATCAAGTACTGGCATAATAAAAATGCTTTTGAGCTACAACTTATTTCTTATTTTAATCTCAAACGTGTAAAATAGGCTCAATTCAATGAAATTCTAAAAATAAGGGCAACTTTTAAATATTATGTGATATAACTTAAAAAATAATTGAAATTAATGTAAAAAAAAAAGGTATTACGAAAAAGTAAGCTCCTGTGTGACTGCTTCCCTGGTGGCTCAGTGGTAAAGAACCGCTGCCAATGCAGGAGATGCAGATTCGATCCCTGGGTGGGGAAGATCCCTTGGAAAAGGAAATGACAACCCACCCAAGTATTCTTGCCTGGGAAATCCCATGGACGGAGGAGCCTGGCAGACTACTGTCCACAGGGTCTCAACGAGTCAGACACGACTTAGCGACTAAGCAACAACAACAAATAAAAGACAAGCTGCTATAACATCAACTGAAGAACCTGATGAGGACGAACTCCAAAATGTCCAGGAGAAAAAATCTGCCACTGTCACCATAAAACACATTTGCTAAACCACATGTTCTTGAGACTAGTGAGATCTGGGCTATAGCAAATCAAAAAGAATTAAATGCTATAAAATTGGAGCTAAACAAATGTTATCACTAAAACCTAATAGTTCAATGAATGAAGTCATCAAAATATCCACTCAATAGAAAACAATGTTCAATGGTTTTCTCATGGTTCCATTGGGAGAAGGGGGTTGCAAATAGTAAAAGACCTTACAGAGACCTGGTTTCCTCATCTAAGTTTAACAAGGAGGCCTGCAGAACTCACTGTATTTTCAACAGAATATCTGCAAATCAATTGTTAACATTTTAATTCTAGAATAATGAAACTTCTACAACGGTCTCCCAGTGACATTCAGAACAGCCACACTCACTATAACTTGACAGATATATCTAACTCAAGTTCCAAGGTGAGCAGACTAATGACTAAAAATAAATAAATAAAGGAGGGCATCATTGCTCTAAGTGTCCCTTAAAGCAGACTGTTATTTGATCATGCATTTATCTAGGAAATTTGTGTAGTCACAAAGTGACTTCATTAATAGCAAGTAAACAATTGGACACATAAGTGCTCGTATACACCTAATGAACATTACAAATGATATCTAATATTTGTTGTACCCTTACTCTGTACTTTTAATCCTCACCAATACCCCATGAGGGGGTATATTTACTAACCTCACGTTACATGTGAGGAAACTTAGGTACACAATGGTTAACATAATTTGCCAGGGATCATGATGTTATTATACAAATCCAGTCTTTACTACAACTATGATCAAAATCATGTTTTTATAATTATGCAATTCTACTACTGTTCTTTTTAAAGGTACTAAAATCCATTTTAACAAAATCTCCACACATATTTAAAATAATAATTTTTGTATAACTTATTTTTAAAATATCTGAGCCTACCGAACTGAAAAATTTTTAAGCAATTAAGTTTTAGCATAAAAATTACAGAACACTAGCCTACTCTAAGAAGTTCACCTACTATTTCAATCTAGATGACAATGAGAGGGAAACATCAGCACTTGCACTAACAATGCTGCATACTGTTTTAAAATGTTCAATAAAAGCTCATCTTATTGTATATCATTTCATGTATAATAGTAGTCAACCCAAGTTTCCCCATCCTTAGAAGGGAACAACATCACCCATAATCCTAAAACCACTTATAGTGGGCACCAGAATGCTTTAGAAATAAACAATGTGAACATGATAACGTAGAAAAGCCCTGCACTAGAGTCCCGAGACCTGCCACCAATCGTGGCTCATCACTAGCTAGCATTTTAGACCCTTCCACTGGTCTGGGTCTCAGTCTCCTGATCTGCAAAATAATCATATCCAAATTCTACTCTTCCAGCTCTAAAAGAAATGTGACTCATACACATAAATCTTTTTTCCAAGCTTCCTATTCTCACTCTTTTAGTTATTACCATTACTTTGCAGGCATTATGCATTATTTTTCCTTATTTTGACAATGGGCGAATAGCCCGTTCTAAACAAAGCTAAGAGGAGAAAGCCTTTCTGACCACTGGTTTGCCATAAATGAGTCTGAAGGTGAATAATGTAGAAGCTATTATAATGTTAAAAGGTGTTAGGTTTCAATATTTCAGGCTACTGTTTTGTGTGCCAGTACATTCTCCCTAAGGACAAATAGTAAAATTCAAGGACAATAGGGAGGAAAAAAATTTAATTTTCTATTATTTATTCAATAACTAAGAAGGTGCCAAGTGAATATAACTAACAACCTTTTGCAGAAATGTTTTCTCTGACGGATGAATTACATTTTACATCAAAGTGAAAATATGATCTACAAAATTTTCTCTTATGCTTAAATACTCCCTTAAAAAAAAAAACTTTTATTTTATAAATTGTGATGAATCAGTAAGATATATGATTGTGAAAAAATTAAAAATCTAGCTGTGAAATTCTTAGCTTCCTCTCCTAAGAGACATGAAGAACCTCCGTGGGCTGCCACAGAGGTAGATTCTGTGGACTAACCCTGGTATGAATTTTCTATGCTCTTAACTCATTTTCAAGAGTGTTATGCAAATACAAGATTATTAAACTAAGCTTCAGACAATAAAATTCCCAACTGTTAGAAAAATCAAGCTGATTTTTGTATTGCTTTCTAGAGCTGCTAGCCTACCAAATATCTTCCCAGTTCAACAAAGTTAAAATATTTTAAACTTCTATAAAATTTGTGGTTCAATTTTATATGACCTTGTAAAGAAACAATTAAAAACAAGGGAAAGAAAGCCCGTGAATTACTTATTAATCTTATAGAATAAAAGTCATTAGCAACCTGTAATAATAGTACACATCAGTCTAAATGTTAAACTGGAAGGAAGTAAACCACTGCTATGGATGGAGAGACCTGAAGGAGGGATCTTCAGCAGATGGAGAAGCTGCTACAAGAGGTGCAGTTTGTGAATTTCAAGGTGCAGTTTGAGCAAAAATAATAACCGGGAAAACACCATCGAACACATACATACATTTTAGAAGGTAGCTGCCAAGGTCCACCTTTTGGTTGGAATGCCGAAAGAAAATGTCAAAAATCACCTCGTGACTCCAATCCTCTAGCCTTTCAAAGTTCAGAACCAAGCCAACATGAGCGCTTAAACTGTTTCTGAGCATCCTTCTTTAAATACAACGCCCTCTCCAGAAAGTCACTTCGCCTCAGCTACTTGAATTCCCAAATCCCAGTACCAAAGAATCTTAGGAGCCTAAGTAGTTGAAGAGGGTCTTCCAGCTCCAGCCTGAGCATCCCTTTCCACCTCGAGTTAAACTCCGGAGGTGCTCCAGCCACTTCCCCCAGCCAAGTTTCCCAGTTCCCTCTCATCTCCCGGTGGACCTTCTCGTTGACCTTGAGGACCCCCGGATTGGAGCCTCAGAGCCCAGTATCTTGACGGGTGCCCTCTTCCATGCAGCGCGGGCAAATGCCCCACAGTCTCTGGTGACCCCCGAGATTGGCCATGACCCTGATCATGAACGCCCTCCGACTAGCCTGGAGCGATCCCTCTCCCCTTAGGCGCCCCACATTCCTCCAACCAGAAAAATTATTCAACGAAATGCATTGAAAGCCTACCAAGCGCAAGCTCCCACTATGCGCCTCACGGTCTGCACCGAGCTCGAGGCCCGGGTCCGCCGTCCCCCGCCCGTCGTCCTCTTCCCGGCCAGAGGGCCGGAGCTGCCTCCGCCCGGGATGTGGAAGCGCCGGCCAGAGACGGACTGCGCCCGGCGCGAGCACCTGGGGCTGGAGAGGCGGCAGCTAACGGCGGCGCGGTGGCCGGGGAGCGCTCACCAACCAGGTCGGCCGCGGGGACACTCACCGGTCGGAGCGCGCGGGGCGGCCTCATCCAGGGGCACCTGCGGCCAGGCAGGACGGGCCCGGACGGCGCAGTCACCGAGAGCGAGTCTGCCGGCCAGCCCGCCGGTCCCGTCCGGCTCCCAGTGACTGCCCGAGTGAGCGCAGTCTCGCTTCCTCCGGACGGAGCCCGGGGACCCCAGCTCTGCCGGATGCCCCCTCCAGGCCCCCACCCCTTTCCCGGGCCGCCTCCCCCTCTTCACCCTTTACCCCTCCCCCCACCCCCCAACCCCCACCGGAATGGAAAATACCTCCCGGGGCGGGGGGCGGTGGCGGCACGCCTCTCTGAAGGGCAGCCTACCGTGACCAATAGCAGACGGGGCTCTGGAGGGGCGGGATTCCTAGCGGCCAATCCGAAGGCGTGTAGGTGAAGGCCGAAGGAGGGAGGCTGGGAGCGAGAGTTGGGCGGCCCGGGAGTCAGGGAGGTCCGGCCGCTCGGGTACGCTCTGTGCGCGGCTGCCATTTTGGAGTCGGGCCGCTGCGACGGCGGCCGGGTCCGGCCCGGGGGAAAGGGAGGAGCCAGTCAGATGGGAGATATGAGGTCACGTGGGCTTGAGGGGCGGAGTAAAGCGGGCCCAAGGGGAGGGGTCGGCGGCGGCGAGTCTCTGGATCTGAGCAGGGTCACGTGGTCCGAGAAGGGGCAGTGGTGGGCTTGAGGGCGGAAGGTCAGCCTTGAAGTGGTGGGAGGAGGAACGCTTTGTCCCTGGTTTCAACTCTGTTAGGGAAAAGGAAAGGAAAAATGTTGAATGGAGGCCTGAGTTCCTTGTCGGAAAAGTGAATGAGTCTCCCTAGTTCCCTCCAGCAAGGAGCCTATTACTAAATTCCAAGATCCACGGGAACCTAGGCACTTCGTTTAATTCAAGTAATCCCATCCCTATTGCCAGCTGTCACGAACATGACTCAGATCGGATGGAGGGGTGTCTCCCACTTTTTGCTTGCAGTTTGGCTGGAAGGGCCCCCCGCCCTAGAAATGGCTAAAAGGATAAAAGCATAGTTGAGGTAGTCCAACTCCACCAGGACAGGCCATCTGGACTTATAGAAGCCTTGTCATTCACAAACTTACCGACCTCTTTTGTGTTAGACATACCCATGGTCGTATTACAACACCTCCAAACAAAACAAACTATGAGACCCTGTCTGGTTCTCAGCCGTATTTCAATTCTTGCTTCCAGTACAGACTAAATTATGTTCCTTACTAATCCACTGAAAGTGCCCCTCTCAAGGCCACCAGTGACATCCATATGATCGAGTTCAAGGGTCGCTTGTATAAAGTGATCTCTTGCAGTAGTTTCTAAGGTCTCCCCTCACTCCAGTTTCCCTAAAACCATAAACTCTCAGATTGTATTTCTTTTCAGTTAACCTTTCTAATTCAATTGTGTTGGCTTTTTAAGAGAGTCCCAGGATCTAATCCTTAGTCCTCTGCTTAGTAGGTACAGAGTCATTCTGCTGCACACTAAGGTGGTCTAACCATTCTGATGACTGAGTGTACCTTTAATGAGGTTCCAATCTGCCTGTCTTAGTGCTTTTGGATATCTCCACCTAAATCTAATCTTGACACATCCAAATCGGAACTGAAATACCATAAGAAGTCCACAAAACTTGCTCCTCCCCGTCTGTTATCTTCTTTGATAACATCACCATTCATTCACTTAACCAAACCAGAACCTGGGAGCAATCCTCCAGGCTACTGCCTCCTTGCTGTAACACTTCTGTACCCCTTTGAGCTTTGTCCCGTTGATTATCTTTTCTAATTGCCCTTTCTCTCAATTTCAACAGCCATTGCCTCACCTGGGCCATTTATTCATTAGCCAGTATTTACTAAGCATTTTACAATGTGCCAGGCACTGTTTGAGGTGCTTAGGATATAGTGGTGAACAAAACTGACAAAGTTCCTGAATAGGGTGAAATAAAGCATATATGAGTAAAGTAGCAAATTAATAATTCAGGGGGTGATATACACTATAAAGATCTCCCACCAAAAAACAGAGAAACATTCAAGAATCTCCTGAAGTTTTTGCCCAGCTCTTCACCTCAGTCTCCCCCTCCATCCTCCTCCCCCAGCCTCCCCACCCTGCTTAGTATCCTCTCATCCTTCCTTCTTGTTCTCAAAGAAAAGATGGCCCTGATTGTTTCATCTGGAGCGATTTTACTTCCTTTCATCTGTGAGGACTTCCCTCTACCTTTTTGTTAGGGCTGCCTCAATACCAATCCCCCAGCTATGAGATAAGCTACTTTGAGGGCAGGGGTCAGACCTTACACATCTTTGGGCCTCCACAGTGTCTTGGCTCAGAATAGGTACTTACAAAATGCATATTGAAATGAACTGGGGAAATCTCCTGACCCCTGAAGCAGGCTGCCACTAAAGCATCTTGAGCCCAGTCAGAATGGAAGGTCAATAAGCTCATCTATTAGAGTGTAGAGGCTGTGATGCCTCCTGGCAGGGGGCAGGGTAATAAGTGGATGAGATTACCTTTGTTGGTTCCTTCCAGGCCTGGGATTCCATGATGCTGTGTCCCATGTGGGGCAGGAGTTGCATCATAAACACGACTTTACTTGACAGTGCCAAGTACACGTGGGCAATTTAAAAGTACTCTTTGTTTCTGATGAGCTTCAAACCCAGAGCACTCTGGGTAAATTGCCAGGAGAGGCTCTGCAGGAGAAGGGTTGCAGTTGCTACTTGACTCTATTTCCAGGCCCTTAGGTGTTGCACCCCAACAGGGAGTGAGATGTTGCCAGTTCCGTCATAGTCATTGTAATTAAACCCAAGTTCTGGCAAAGGGCAGTGCGTAATTATGAAGTACTATTATGGTTTTTATCATTATTAGGCACCCAGCTGCCCAGCCCAGAAAACCACAGTAGTAAAACATGGAGAAGCCAAGCTCCTCTCCCAGCTGGCATGAATCAATACCAGGTGTATTGGCATATAGTCCTGTAGCTCTGCTCATCAAGATGAAACCTTCTGTCCCCTCTTCTTGGCAAGATAAAATGTTAAATGAATGAAAAGAGGAAATGTAAAGAAAGACCTTTGCCACCTCCTCTAAATGGAGTTCCATTTTTTCCGTGTCCCCAGAATCATCTCTTCTCATCTACATATTTATTGTGTAAATCTTTTTCAACTTTATCCTTGACCTGCCAGCTTTCTAAGCGTCATTCACCCATGTCTCTGGAGGATGTATTAGCTAGGGTGGGAGTGCAGAGTGCAGAAAAGAGTGCTTTTACTTTCAAGAAACTTTTAATACAGACCCAATAATTCAGAAAGTATAGTCAGGCCTGACAAGGCATCTGCCTTTTATTGAGCGCCTACTTAATGCCATACTTGGCATTTTCACATATGCTGCTGCTGCTGCTAAGTCACTTCAGTCGTGTCCGACTCTGTGCGACCCCATAGACGGCAGCCCAACAGGCTCCCCCGTCCCCGGGATTCTCCAGGCAAGAATACTGGAGTGGGTTGCCATTTCCTTCTCCAATGCATTAAAGTGAAAAGTGAAAGAAGTCTCTCAGTTGTGTCTGACTCTTAGCGACCCCATGGACTGCAGCCTACCAGGCTCCTCCATCCATGGGATTTTCCAGGCAAGAGTACTGGAGTGGGGTGCCATTGCCTTCTCCGTCACATATGCTAACTGACTTGATCCACGCCACCCTGCAAGGTGCCTCTTATAATCCTTATTTTCTTCAAGATCTGAAAGACTTAGTGACTGAACTGAGAATCCAACATAAATGTACAAATTTGGTGACTGTATATTCATGGTAGATGTGTTCACACTGGGTGGTGAATACAGGTATCAGATTCCTCCTCCTCCTGTCAAATTACACATGGTTTTTTGAACAAAGTAGATTTTAAGCTGAATATTGAAAGAACAATTCAGAAGTGGTGCTGAGGGTATGGTGCCAAACAAGGAGGCCAAATTGGCCATAAGCCTGAAATCAATCAATATGGGAAGATTTCTTGTTCAGCGGTGAGTCATATTGTATTCTTCAAGTACCTTTATTATCTCAGCTCTTCCAAATGGGGAAGTCAACCCAGGTGGTACAAGGGTGGGCTGAGGATGAAAGAGGGTGGTTTGGGGAGGGAATAAGTTTTTGAATGGAAGACTCCCAAATGGCCCATAAACTGGCACCTCAGGCACTGGCTTCTGGAACCAATGACACCATGGCAGCTTTCCTTGCTGCCTATCAGTTGTTTTTAACTGATGTGTGTGGAACAGTTTCTCATTCTCTTCTTTCTTATAAAACAATTAACAGTTTTTAAAAACAATTTAGCAGTATGTTATACAAGGCAGTTCACTTTTATTTTTAGCAGTTTTTTTTTTTAAGGAATTCAAGATTATATAAAATGAATCCATTTAAAGTGCACCATTTGATCTGTTTTGAAACATGTATACCCTTGTAATCACTATCATAATCATGAAATAGAACATTGACATCACCCCCAAAAGTTCCCTTGTGCCCCTTTCGCAGCAGAAATATTAATACAATTTACATTTTGATTACTCCAAATCTAGTCTGTAACTTCAACCTTGCTTTCAAATTTTAGACCCATATTTATAGCCATCTACTTGACATATCTGGGCTTCCAAGGTGACACTAGCGGTAAAAGAAACTGCCTGCCAACACAGGAGCCAGAAGAGTGGATTCAATCCCTGGATTGGAAAATACCCTAGAGGAGGGCATGGCAACCCACGCCAATTATTCTTTCCTGGAGAATCCCATAGACAGAGGAGGCCGGCAGGCTCCTCAAATCAAATAGGACTAAAAGCTTTATCTTAGCTACAAGAAAACCCCCATCTCCTCCAATTCCCTTTTCAAATCATTTTTCTGCATTCTTCAATTCTGCTGAAGTCGTCATCCACCGAGTCATATACGCAAGAAAATTTTTAAAATAATCTTCACTCTTCCCTCTTTTCAACCTCCCAAAAAAGTGATTCTATTTCACACAAACATTTTGTAATCAGTCCTTTCCATTTCTAATATCATCGTTCAGATACATCTTGCTCACACAATCACTCTTAAAAAAAAAAAAAAAAAAACCTCCTAACTAGTTTCTTCATGATCCAGTTCATCCCCCAATCTGCCACTCTAATTCTCTTGAAAACCCAGAGCTGACTGTTTCAAACCTCTGCATTCAGAGACTACCCAACGGCATACAAAGTAGCACTGAAAATCTTTCACAGCATGGCGCCAACCTCCCCTCCTGGATTCCTCTGCTCCCTGCTATATAAAACATGCTATACATTTTCATCTTTCTGTGCTTTGTATATGATCTCTGTCTGAAGTGTGCCTTTTCCTGCACCTGGAAACTCCTCCACCTTTCATAGCCCCATTTATATGACTTTCCTCAATAAAGCCTTCCCAGACCTCTCCAGATAAAAATAGTCATTCCGTCTGTTACACTTGACCTCCCATAGCATGCTGCACATATATTTATCACACTGAACAGACATAGTGATGAAGTAGAACAGGAGATAACTGTGGATGGTGACTGCAGCCGTGAAATTGAAAGATGCTTGCTTCTTCAAAGGAAAGCTCTGACAAACCTAGACATATTAAAAAGCAGAGACATCACTTTGCCAACAAAGGTCCATGCAGTCAAAGCTGTGGTTTTTCCTATATTTGTATACGGATGTGAGAGTTGGACCATAAAGAAAGCTGAGTGCCAAAGAATTAATGCTTTTGAATTGTAGTGCTGGAGAAGACTCTTGAGAGTCTCTTGGACTGCAGGGAGATCAAACCAGTCAATCCTAAAGGAAATCAACCCTCAATATTCATTGGAAGGACTGATGTTGAAGCTGAGCTCCAATATTTTGGCCACCTGATGTGAAGAGTTGATTCACTGGAAAAGACTCTGATGCTAGGAGAGATTGAAGGTAAAAGGAGAAGGGGGCAGCAGAGGGTGAGATGGTTGGATGGCATCACCCACTCAGTGAACATGAATTTATTTGAGCAAACTCTGGGAGATAGTGGAGGACAGAGGAGTCTGGCATGCTGCAGTCCATGGGGTCACAAAGAGCTGGACATGACTTAGCAACTGAACACTGAACAATAACAACAGAAGAACAGGAGAGCTGAGTCAGGAGATCTGGGTCTAACTTAAAAATCTCATTCCCCACTTGCTGTGCCATCTAAGGCAAGTCACATAACCTCTCTGAACTTTGGTTATTTAACTATAAAACTGAGATAACACTTTTAATAATACCCCCTCATAAGACTGTTCTGGTGATTAAATGAACTAAGTATAATTATAAATGTGAATATATTTTGTACTATACAGATATTAGAGATTATAATAACAAAGCTATATCTTCTGCTGGGCTTCACTGGTGGCTCAGATAGTAAAGAATCCACCTGCAATGTGGGAGACCTGGGTTCAGTCCCTGGGTCGGGAAGATCCCCTGGAGGAGGGCATGGCAACCCACTCCAGTATTCTTGCCTGGAGAATCCCCATGGACAGAGGAGCCTGGCGGACTACAGTCCATGGGGTAGCAAAGAGGTGGACACTACTGAGCAACTAAGCAACTAAGATATTTAAAATGTCTTCTGCTAGATTTTGAGCCATCTTTAGAGTCCTTCTACTTAACATAGTGCTCAAGCTGCCTGTCGCCTAGATTGGTTTATGACATAAGTTACTATTTCTTATATTAATAGAACCATATTCTTTTCATTTATTCTCTTAGCCTACTTTGTACAATATAAAAGCAAATCATGACGCTTTATTTCTTTTTTGTCGTGTCCACCTCTTTGGGACCCCATGGGCTGTAGCCTGCCAGGTTCCTCGGTCATGGAATTTTCCAGACAAGAATACTGGAGTGGGTGGCCACTTCCTACTCCAGAGGGTCTTCCTGACCCAGGAATTGAACCCATGTCACCTGCATTGATAAGCAGATTCTTTACCACCAGCAACAACTGGAAAGCCCTTTATAATTGTTTATTGCCTTTGTAATTAAATAGTTTCATCAAAAGGTCTCTGAGGAAATAAGCTATATAGTCTATCCCTGATTAATTTTAAAAGTCTTTATTTTTATTCAACAAAAACTTTTTAGAGCCACTGAATGCTGAAAATTCTCCAAGCCAGGCTTCAGCAATACGTGAACCGTGAACTTCCTGATTGATGTTCAAGGTGGTTTTAGAAAAGGCAGAGGAACCAGAGATCAAATTGCCAACATCCGCTGGATCATCGAAAAAGCAACAGAGTTCCAGAAAAACATCTATTTCTGCTTTATTGACTATGCCAAAGCCTTTGACTGTGTGGATCACAAGAAACTGTGGAAAATTCTGCAAGAGATGGGAATACCAGACCACCTGACCTGCCTCTTGAGAAACCTATATGCAGGTCAGGAAGCAACAGTTAGAACTGGACATGGAACAACAGATTGGTTCCAAATAGGAAAAGGAGTACATCAAGGCTGAATATTGTCACCCTGCTTATTTAACTTATATGCAGAGTACATCATGAGAAATGCTGGGCTGGAAGAAGCACAAGCTGGAATCAAGATTACCAGGAGAAACATCAATAACCTCAGATACGCAGATGACACCACCCTTATGGCAGAAAGTGAAGAGGAACTAAAAAGCCTCTTGATGAAAGTGAAAGTGGAAAGTGAAAAAGTTGGCTTAATGCTCAACATTCAGAAGACAAAGATCATGGCATCTGGTCCCATCACTTCATGGGAAATAGATGGGGAAACAGTGGAAACAGTGTCAGACTTTATTTTTCTGAGCTCCAAAATCACTACAGATGGTGACTGCAGCCATGAAATTGAAAGACGCTTACTCCTTGGAAGGAAAGTTATGACCAACCTAGATAGCATATTCAAAAGCAAAGACATTACTTTGCCAACAAAGTTCATCTAGTCAAGGCTATGGTTTTTCCTGTGGTCATGTATGGATGTGAGAGTTGGACTGTGAAGAAGGCTGAGCGCTGAAGAATTGATGCTTTTGCACTGTGGTGTTGGAGAAGACTCTTGAGAGTCCCTTGGACTGCA
>NW_011494673.1:2231867-2236328 GCF_000754665.1 Bison bison bison | reverse complement strand
AGAAGGGGACGACAGAGGATGAGATGGCTGGATGGCATCGCTGACTCGATGGACGTGAGTCTGAGTGAACTCCGCGAGTTGGTGATGGACAGGGAGGCCTGGCATGCTGTGATTCATGGGGTTGCAAAGAGTCGGACACGACTGAGCAACTGATCTGATCTGAACCTTCATGAAATTACTGTATGATTCCTGAATGACTTCTCTCAAGCTTTTTTCTTTCTGGTATTTATTTAATTTTTAATATTTGACCAGTTGATACATTCACACGTTTCAGAAATCAAAACAGGACTTCCCTGGTGGACCAGTGGTTGAGAATCCGCCTGCCGATGCAGGGTACATAGATTTGATCCCTGTCAAGGAAGATTCCCACATGCCATGGAGCAACTAAGCCCTTGCACCACAACTGCTGAGCCCACACTCTGGAGCCTGTGCTCTGCAACAAGAGAAGCCACAGCACTGAGAAGCCTGGGTACCGCAACTAGAGAGTAGCCCCTAGAAGGTCCGTCTTTACAGCAACAAAGACCCAGTGCGGACAAAAATAAATACATAAATAAATTAAAAAAAAAGGTTTCCACCAGAAATTTTTAAAAAGATCAAAACAAAATAAAAAGGTATATGGTGAAAATTCTCCCTCCCACCCTGCTTCTTCCATCCCTTCTTCACGCCCACCCACCCTCATAGGTAGAGATAGTTACTTATATTGCTTTTCCCATGTGTCCTGACAGTGATTCTTCATGCACATGTAAGCAGTTCTTCTTTCTTTTCTTCTTCCCTGCTTACACAAAAGGTGGCATATTATATCTCCTGATCTGCATATTGCTTTTCCCGTTGACAATGTCTCTTCGAGCTCTGTCATATCAGTACTGAGAGAGCTTCCTCATTCTTTTAAACAGCTACATAACATTACACTACAGTTTATTTAACCATTCCCCTATTGATGAACACTTGAGCTGTTTACAATCTTTGCTATTTATTACAAACAATGCTGTGATGAATAAACTGGCACATATGTCTGCAGGTATATCTTTAGGATAAATCCCCAGAAGTCTCCTAAACACTTTAATGAAATCTTCCAAAGGAATATTCTAGGGTGGCGTGACTAGGTTTCCAAATTAGAACGTCAACTTTCAAAGGATTAGCTCTCACATTCCATTAAAAATAATTCTTCATTCTTTGGTCTGAAAATTATAGCTTTTATCATTTCCTAATAAAGATTTTTAATTTCTGCAGTGAGTGTTTATTGGTATTTTATCATGTTTATCCTGTTTAACTATTTTTTAAAATTATCTATTTACTTATTTATTTTTGACTGTGCTGTGTCTTTGTTGCTGCAAGCCTGCTTTCTCCAGTTGCAGTGTGCAGGCTTCTCTTATTGCCCAGCACGGGCTCCAGGGCACTTGGGCTTCAGTAGTTATGGTACATGGGCTCAGTTGCCCTGTGGCATGTGGAATCTTCCTGGACCAGAGATCGAACCCATGTCCCCTCTATTGGCAGGAAGATTCTCAACCACTAGACCACCAGGGAAGTCCAGAAAATTTTAAAATATTTAATCTGCTTCTCCTGTAACCAGTAATGGCTGGCATATTTTTAAAAAGAAGAAAGAATAATATTCAACTTGATTATGTGCCAGTTAATAAATTGCAAGCTCTAGAAAATACTTGAGTCTTCTTAACTCAACATCTAGAAGCATCTTTTGAATGAAGTATATGATGGGATTAATGGGTTTGGAGTTGAGAACTTGTAAGGTGTAGACTGCCCCAAACAGCTCTAGTGCTACCCTAGCCTCAGGTTCAAATATCCTTCTTTCATTTTCTTTTTTTAAATTAGCCTCTCTTTGCATTTGTCTTTGTAATTCTTCAATTTCCCATGGTTGCTTTTGGAGAATAGGTTTATAGGCCTGGGAAGATGGATTGACTTTGGTAAATGTGCTTTATAACTGAGCCGTGTAAAGTGAGCATCCTGTCTTTACATTAGGCACCTCCCTCCATACTTTTTTTATTTATTAGATTCCAGATACATGAGACCAGGATGGAAGAATCCTAGGGTACTTAATTTACATGAAATATTTAGAACTATTTAGGGCATCATCAACTCAATGGACATGAGTTTGAGCAAACTCCAGGAGATAGTGAAGGACAGGGAAGCCTGGCATGCTGTAGTCCATGTGGTTGCAAAGAGTTGGACACGACTTAGTGACCGAACAACAAAATTTAGGAGAACATACAGATGTAGAAATATGTACAAGTAACATGGCAGTGAAAGCTTCCATTTGAGAAATATATGTAAATATCGTAAGAAGCTAGCCTAGCCATATTACTATTGCTATTAGAAAATAAAATTATCTTTCCACATAGGACTTCTCTTTGGTTCCATTTCATGTATGGGGAGGTTTGTTTGTTTGTTTCAATTATAGAATGAAAGTATTTAAAAACAAATCATGAGTTGACAAGTTTCAACAAATAGCCACCTATAAAGTTTTCCTTGGCTCTAAAGCTCTCTTCCTCAGAAACTGCAAAATCTACAAATCATGAAGCTAGAACTGCCCAGTATCTTTGAAGAGTATCTACTCGCAACTCTAATTGAAACTACCTTCAATTTTTAAAATGTCTCACATGAGGATTCTATAGTCTCTCTTTTGGCCATTGTCTTTTTCTTTTTTAAAATGGAATCCACTTCTTTTTTGGTTTTAAATTAATTAAATTTAAATGCCTTCTCATATATTTTGGTTTCTGTATTTGCAATATTTATCCTTCAAGCTTTCATTAAGCACTAACTGTTCTATGTAAACATTAGGAAATGTCAGTTATACGTTCTCCTTTTTTTCTCTTCAGCTGGTAAGACTTGGATTCTAGAAGATATCCAGAATTCCTTCTTAAATGAGGAATAATATTCAATAAATTTATTTGTGCGTCTGGTTCCTGAGTGTTTGTAGAGAGCGTCAGTTCTACTCACCACACTCTTAATTTTGTTCTGCGGACTCTGGTCCTCTCTACTCTCAGGGCTTGGTGAGAATAGTGATGTCTCCACCCCCATGCTGTGGGGTGACACATGTGACTTAGGTCTAGGTCTTCTAGTATAGCCTACTCCCCTGGTCACAGTGACCCATTCTAGATCTGCTAGAAAAGTTGGTCCTGGATTTGAACCTAGGGGTAAGTATCAGCTTGCATCCATATCGGGTACAGAAGGTGAGAGCTTGTCCAAGAATGGAGCCCATATGGAAGATGCTGAGTTGAGAAATGGAGAGAGAGAAAGCAAGTCCTTGGTCATATTGTTTGAGGCCTGGATCAAGCTTCACCTGCACCAGATACTCTAAATTATCCAGTTACATGGGTCAATAAATTTACCTTTTGATTCAGCTACTTTGGGTTATGTTTTTTCAACTTTGGCGAGCAAAGGATTTTTGATTGATGTAACATCTTCAAACAAAATTTGGCAAATTAAACGCATGTTGTGTCCATGGTTTGCCAAATTTTGTGATTTCCCCAGCTAATTCCCAGACTCCTTTCTTCTCACATCTAGAGTGACTTTAGCCTTGCAGCAAACCCATCTAAACACCAAACCAGAGTCTTTTTTCCCTTCCCTGAAAGACTCCTCCAGTTCTATGCTTAAACCCAGTTCACTGGGGAAGTTAAAGAAGGAAGGGAACAGATGGCAACCTGATTCATATTCCTCTTGTAGGAATTAAGCCAATTTCTTTTAGGGGTCAGTTCCAGTTCAGTTTCAGCAGTGAATGAGGGTTGTTTGAATCTATTTCTTGTTTAGGCCTGTAATCATCTGCAGTAATCCAAAGTGCTTCGCTGGGGAAAATATTTGAGGGAGTTAAAATCTTGTTCCAGTTTGAGGGAACCATGTAATGTAGAATCAAGTTGCACCTGTCTTATTAGGCCTTTTGTGCTAACAGGGGCAATATATGGGCAGGATAGGGAGGCGATTACTAGTATACTTAATACAAAAATGATCAGCCTACTGCATCCATAATAAGCTGTGTCATAAAATCTACTCTTCGGAGGATAGATCACATGCTGGGCCATAAAGCTAGCCTTGGTAAATTCAAGAAAATAGAAATCATTCCAAGCATTTTTTCTGACCACAATGCAGTAAGATTAGATCTCAATTACAGGAGAAAAACTATTAAAAATTCCAACATATGGAGGCTGAACAACACGCTGCTGAATAACCAACAAATCACAGAAGAAATCAAAAAAGAAATCAAAATTTGCATAGAAACGAATGAAAATGAGAACACAACAACCCAAAACCTGTGGGACACGGTAAAAGCAGTCCTAAGGGGAAAGTTCATAGCAATACAGGCACACCTCAAGAAACAAGAAAAAAGTCAAATAAATAACCTAACTCTACACCTAAAGCAACTAGAAAAGGAAGAAATGAAGAACCCCAGGGTTAGTAGAAGGAAAGAAATCTTAAAAATTAGAGCAGAAATAAATGCAAAAGAAACAAAAG
>NW_011494673.1:2230336-2231007 GCF_000754665.1 Bison bison bison | reverse complement strand
AAAAAGATCATACACCATGATCAAGTGGGCTTTATCCCAGGGATGCAAGGATTCTTCAATATCCGCAAATCAATCAATGTAATACACCACATTAACAAATTGAAAAATAAAAACCATATGATTATCTCAATAGATGCAGAGAAAGCCTTTGACAAAATTCAACATCCATTTATGATAAAAACTCTCCAGAAAGCAGGAATAGAAGGAACATACCTCAACATAATAAAAGCTATATATGACAAACCCACAGCAAACATTATCCTCAATGGTGAAAAATTGAAAGCATTTCCTCTAAAATCAGGAACAAGACAAGGGTGCCCACTTTCACCATTACTATTCAACATAGTTTTGGAAGTTTTGGCCACAGCAATCAGAGAGAAAAAGAAATAAAAGGAATCCAAATTGGAAAAGAAGAAGTAAAACTCTCACTATTTGCAGATGACATGATCCTCTACATAGACTACCCTAAAGACTCCACCAGAAAATTACTAGAACTAATCAGTGAATATAGTAAAGTTTGCAGGATATAAAATCAACACACAGAAATCCCTTGCATTCCTATACACTAATAATGAGAAAACAGAAAGAGAAATTAAGGAAACAATTCCATTCACCATTGCAACGGAAAGAATAAAATACTTAGGAATATATCTACCTAAAGAAACTAAAGA
>NW_011494673.1:2225777-2229843 GCF_000754665.1 Bison bison bison | reverse complement strand
AAAAATAAACGACCCAATCAAAAAATGGGCCAAAGAACTAAATAGACATTTCTCCAAAAAAGACATACAGATGGCTAACAAACACATGAAAAGATGCTCAACATCACTCATTATCAGAGAAATGCAAATCAAAACCACTATGAGGTACCATTTCACACCAGTCAGAATGGCTGCGATCCAAAAGTCTACAAATAATAAATGCTGGAGAGGGTGTGGAGAAAAGGGAACCCTTTTACACTGTTGGTGGGAATGCAAACTAGTACAGCCACTATGGAGAACAGTGTGGAGATTCCTTAAAAAACTGGAAATAGAACTGCCTTATGATCCAGCAATCCCACTGCTGGGCATACACACTGAGGAAACCAGAAGGGAAAGAGACACGTGTACCCCAATGTTCATCGCAGCACTGTTTATAATAGCCAAGACATGGAAGCAACCTAGATGTCCATCAGCAGATGAATGGATAAGAAAGCTGTGGTACATATACACAATGGAGTATTACTCAGCCATTAAAAAGAATACATTTGAATCAGTTCTGATGAGGTGGATAAAACTGGAGCCTATTATACAGAGTGAAGTAAGCCAGAAGGAAAAACATAAATACAGTATACTAACGCATATATATGGAATTTAGAAAGATGGTAACAATAACCCGGTGTACGAGACAGCAAAAGAGACACTGATGTATTGAACAGTCTTATGGACTCTGTGGGAGAGGGAGAGGGTGGGAAGATTTGGGAGAATGGCAATGAAACATGTAAAATATCATGCAGGAAACGAGTTGCCAGTCCAGGTTCGATGCATGACGCTGGATGCTTGGGGCTGGTGTACTGGGACGGCCCAGAGGGATGGTATGGGGAGGGAGGAGGGAGGAGGGTTCGGGATGGGGAACACATGTATAACTGTGGCGGATTCATTTTGATATTTGGCAAAACTAATACAATTATGTAAAGTTTAAAAATAAAATTAAAAAAAAAAAAAATCTACTCTTCGGGTTTGCTTTTAATAATTCTAATCCACGTGAGAGTAGACTTTGAAATATCAGACTGTATCCACCAAATGACTAAAAGATAGGTTAAGACAAACTTTAAAATTTTTACCTCTTTTAGAGGAGCAGGTGCCTCATAGGTGAAATACTTAGGGCCTCTGTTTGAAAATTATTTCTAATTAAAGTGATAGACTTAGTGAATAATTTGGGGACATGATTATCCTCTAAAAAGTAAAAATCTAGGTTCAGAATATCAACTTGACCTTTGTAGATATATATAATATAAGCAATATTATACTAATAATATATAAGATAAAAATGTTATATTTAATATAAATAATTACAAGGCACTTACAGAATGCTCAGCTTGTTCCAGGATATTTTTTGTTAGTGGCTGGGGGGCAAACAAGAGATAGAATGACAGATGCCATCTGTATGTTTTACAGAAACACCTCTTGCTTGCGCATGTGTAAACAGAGTCAGGTTTGACAAAATGCAAAGAGATGTCTTACAGATGGCGCCTGTGAGGAAGACAGGTCTCCTCAAGCTGATGAGGCTGTAAAAGCAGTTGTCATGAGTATGTGAGAGTCTGCCACACCTGTTCTTCAAGGAAATTCCCACTGGTAAATATGAATCTTCAGAATCAGAGACCAAGGCCAGCTGAGCTTAGTTCAGTTTTCCATTAGTTCAAGAGAGACTATGACCACCAAAATGGCTTTTTGTGAGTCTTTCTGAGACTTTTCTATTTCTCCTGGCTCTGTGTTATTTGTGGTTAAAGTTGAAGATTAAAATCCTCTTACTTGGTCCTTGAAGAAATAACCATGATTAATCTTATAGCATTAAATTCATTGGTGATGTGTTTTGAAGGGAATAAACTCCTGCAAAAATAAACTGCAAAAAGGCTTGGATATACAGAATTTCGATGCTTCAAATGATGTAATTTTCTATAATATTTAGCCTGCCATTTTTAGTTTGGTATTTGTATAATAGGAGATTTCGAAGAAAAAGCTAAAGAGAGGCTAATTTGCTTGGTACTGCTTCTGTTCTTTTGTTCTTTTAGAATCTAAAATTAACCAACATCTGCAGTGTCAACAGGGACTCCATATGGCATTCAAGTTTGTACTTTTCCTAAATAATGCATTTGAAGCAATGTAATCTGAGAGGAATTCTGAGGTGATAATGAATAGACTGCCTTATATTGTATAGCACTTGATAGTTTCAAAATGATTTAACAACTAGGACTTTATTTGATCTTCATAACAATGTTAAGAGGAAACAAGATCAGGTATTTCTTATTCTTGTCAAACAGATGAGAAGATAGAAGTCCAAAATATGCAAGAGAGATGACCACAGTCACAAATCTGGTGAGTAGCAGAGTGAGAATGAGACCCTGGCCATACTCTAATCTCATGCCCTTTCACCAAATTACTAAGATCAAGTTATTGACTCAAGTTAAAATAGCATGTTTTCAAAATATTAGATCCCTCAAACAACTCTGTAGGGAAATGGAAAGGACTCAATGCCAGAAATAAATAATAAACACGCACCTTTAGTTTCCTGGAGTTTAATGGATTTCTTTGCTCAGTTAAGTTCACAGAGGATTTCTACTAAAGTTCATCTAGTTACTCTTGTGAGTTCCTATTTTACCTACCAAAAAAAAGTTTTTACCAAAATGTTTTTTCTTCTGTGAAATCGCACCTCATAAATCTTTATGTCAAATCTAGAAAATTCAAAAGCTTTCCACTTAGAGATGTTGCAACTAAGAGTGTTTTCCTCCCAGTAATAAATTATAATTTACCTCTACCTGAGTTTTGAAATATTTTTTCTCAAGCCAAATTTCTGTAAATGTCCACAGCATAACAGGATTTCTAGGACAAGAAAGAAAATAGTTTAAAGTCAAAAAATGTATTATCTTGTGACTGATACACAGGCATAAATTTTGAAGAACTCAGGTTTTGAAAGCATAAGTAATGTTATTGCAAATCCACTTTACAGAAATTTCTAGCTATGTAATACTACTATTTCTACTTTTAAATGAAGAGAAATTCAGTTGCTTCCATTTCTTTAAAGTTGGAGGCTTAAAAATTATGAATGCTGGCGTTCTTGAAGCGGAACACTGTGAGTTTGTTGTATCAAAAAAGGTATTGGCGTTCACGAGCACTGACAGGCAGATGGATTTCCCACAAGTGGAAACACAGAGCTACACTGGCAAAAGGAGAAGCCAGCAAGCATTTCAATCGTGATTTGGCTCATCTCTGCTGGTTCTGACTCCACAGAAGTTCATCTTTAGGAAGCACCTTCTACCAAATGGAAAGCTGGCAAGAAGTAATGCTTGAGACTGCTGACACTGAAACAACCAGAGCTTACTTAAAATCGAAAAAACATTTCCCCCTATTATTTGTTTGGATATGTCTCAAAGAACCCCAAACAGAAAAGCAATATTTAAATTTGATTTTGTCCAAAACATTCTTGCAATTCTAATACCCTACCTACTCTGTGTCCAGGATTAGTGGACATTTTTGAAAAGATTATCTGACCCAAGTAGAGGATTGTTATCTTTCTATGAATGAGAAAATTTAGATATGGGAGTGATGAAAAAGAGAGACTCAGAGAAAGAGACAAAGGGAATGACTGGGAGTGTCCTTCACTAGAAAAAAGTATTGGGAGGAATTGGGTGGAGTTGGAGAATTTGGGTAGAAAAGCTTTCAGAGAGGGGAGGTTTAAATCATTTGACTGGGCAATAACTCCATCTGGCTAATAATGGGCATCTGTAAAGAAAGAGCCAGGGTGATAGAAAGGAATGACTATGGTGGTACCATTGGGTGGTAATCTGACTGCTTAGTGACAGCGAATGCAGAGATGGGAACAAGGTAACCAAAGAAAGGGAGGTGCCCAAGATGCCATAAGAAGCCAGGCTGCAGGGGTTTCTTTCTTCTTCAGTCAAATCTAGTTTTTCTCTTCCTTTTCCACCATCTCTACACCTCTGCCCCACACTGCAAGAAAAATCCATGTTCACAGGCCCAAGTTTGTTTAGCTTAGTCCTCATTCACCACCGAATGATTTGTGGAGACTGAGACT
>NW_011494673.1:2212638-2225677 GCF_000754665.1 Bison bison bison | reverse complement strand
ACTGGTAACCACTCTTTAGCAAGGACTTCAGCATTAATCAATCAGAATTGGAATGATATAACTTTGTTCCCAGTCAACCCAATTACAACCACAGATCTCTTTGAGCTACAGCACAGTAATGTGGTGTCCTGGCGGTTCTGCTGCTGATTAATGGACTGGACAGAGAAGTGTTGGAAAGGCCAGTGCAACTCCTGCAATAGTCCACTGCTTTTCTGCCAGATCGGCTTCAAAAAAAAAAGCTGATCATACCAAACCATGTTAGCCAATTACCTGTATTGCTTGCCTGAACTATAAAGTACAACAGTACATCTTGTTCTTTTGCAATTCATTATTAGAATAAAGAATATAAAGAAGAATTAGACCATGCCTATAATATTCAAGATAGCTAGACAAACGTGCATACTCCTACACTCCCCATTGGAACATGTCATTTGCACACTGATATGGTGATGATTATTCTCAAAGTTAGATGCAGTATCACTCCCTCTTCCTCTCCCTGCCAAGATTCAGTGTCTCTCAGAGGCAATGGGACAAGGACACGGTCTTGCCAGCTGCTGCTGCTGCTGCTAAGTTGCTTCAGTCGTGTCTGACTCTGTGCGACCCCATAGACGGCAGCCCACCAGGCTCCCCCGTCCCTGGGATTCTCAAGGCAAGAGCACAAGAGTGGGTTACCATTTCCTTCTCCAACAGCTGATGCTAAGGAGGACCAAAGATTCAAGGACCAGCTGTACATATAGCTCATTCACCTGCCTCTCACAAATCACCCAGTCCACACACATCATCGCCACATGAGGAAGCAGGTTCTCCAAGGTCATCCTAAGGATGATTGTGGAGGGTAGCTGGACCCATGGGATTTTGCCTTGTTTTCTCCACAGATACCTTTGCAATGGCTTTTGGGGGGCTGTGCACTCTCAAGAAACTGGTGCCTCCTGTGTGAAAATGTAGAGAGCCTGGAAGAATGGAACGTATCATGACTGATCTCTGAATACCTCATCCTGGAGGGAGTTGTTCTTGCTTTCACAAATAATTCAGTGCTCAGTCGATCAACACATTTAAAGGAAGTTTCCAAACATGTCTGAAACTCTAGGTGCAGAGACTTTAGTGCCAATTAACAAGGGCAGTTCAGAACAGAACACAACAGAGGTAGGAAATGAGGGAAGTGAAGAAGCAGTGTGATAGAGTAGAAACAGCCAGCTCTGTCAGCAGCTAGCTGTATGCCTTTGGTGATTATGCCCGCACCTCAGTTTTCCCAACTCTAAAACGAAAAGGAGCTTGGTGAGAAAAGCACATTTACGGTGTCTCCCTGTATGCTCTCCCTGACATTGAATTCCCTGCGGGCATGCTGCTGCCAGCCCTCCTCGTCATGTTTTCCCTCACCAGCCCTTTCTGGCCTCCATGTTTTTTCACTAGGGATGTTTTATTGAGAAAGACTGGTGGCACCTGGCACAACATCATATGCTGTCTCCCAGATTCCTGAATAATTTCTTCTGGGTTGGAAAGGAGTCTCTTTCATTTTCAAATACCTGTATCTAATGTCAGCCTTGCCCTGAGGAGCAACACCACAGAGTTGGAGGGTGGAATCTTTAGTTAGCTTCTCTGAGGCCATATGCTAATAAAACAAACAAACAAAATAAAGTTTAACAAATCTTTTGTGCATTTGTCTTTGTTGTTGTTACTGCTGCGGTTTGATTGTCGAAGAATATGTTTATAACGTCAGGACCGTAGAAAGGGGTGAAACACTTAGAGCAAGTCAAAACCTTGCCGGATAGGTTGCCAGCTTTTTTGATCTCTTATTTCACACAATCTCATGTCTGTTTTTTATGGTAGAAGATATATATTGCTATGTTCCTCTAAGGCCATTTTCCTCATATAGAGTGCATCTCAAATACTTTGGAAGGAAAAATGATGTATTTTTTGTTTTGTTTTGTTATTATTGTTATTATTTGTAACTTAGAGAGCCTATAATTTTTATTCTTTCAAAATAAAACCTTAAGTCCCCTTGTATCTCACACCAACTCGGTAAACAAAGGAAAATGGTATTCAAAAATCTTTCCTTTCTACTTATCTTTCTGAATTCTCCTATATAGCTGAGGAATTGCCATTTTCTGAGAAGTTGGGGGAGGGGAGGGAAGAGCATTCCTCTAATATCAGGCCTCCTAAATCTGGGATTCCTTATGTTGCTCAAAGAACTAAGCATTCTGAAAATTCTGCAAAAATTAATGCAAATATTGTTTTCCCAACTAAATGTGGTCATACGGTCCCTTGGACTGCAAGGAGATCCAACCAGTCCATTCCGAAGGAGATCAGACCTGGGATTTCTTTGGAAGGAATGATGCTAAAGCTGAAACTCCAGGACTTTGGCCACCTCATGCGAAGCATTGACTCACTGGAAAAGACCCTGATGCTGGGAGGGATTGGGGGCAGGAGGATAAGGGGATGACAGAGGATGAGATAGCTGGATGGCATCACTGACTCATGGACGTGAGTCTGAGTGAACTCCGGGAGTTGGTGATGGACAGGGAGGCCTAGCGTGCTGCGATTCATGGGGTGGCAAAGAGTCAGACACGACTGAGCGACTGATCTGATCTGATCTGATGGTCTATCTCTTACAGGAGGATTTATTCCTTCTTTCTTAATTAAATGAGAAATAAAAGGAAGTCATGCACAAGCTTTCAGAGCAATGACTATAATATAAAAAATGTAGTTCCAGGGAGAAAAAGAAAAGAAAAAATGTTGAAATGGGAGAATAATAGGAGGGCTTACTCAAGTAGATTCTTATGCTCCATCCAAGTGCTGAAAGAATTAAGAAAAGCTCTAAAGAAAGGTAGAAGAAGGCAGACAATGGAGCAAAGCAGTCAAGGACAGAAAATAATTGTATAGAGTAATAAATTGGAATCTGGGATGATTCTTAACTAAGTCACTTTCAAACTGCAAATTTCAGATAAAAGATAGGGTTGAAAAAAACTCACTGCTAGAAAAGAAAACAAAATGAATTCGTAAAGAAAGCCCATTTTGAATAAAGTCTTCAGAGATAAGGTCATCTGGCTAGAAAAGAGTTGAAACAAAATAAAGTGGCGCAGGTGAGGACATTTGCTAAAAAAACCAAACCATCCTGACTTTGCTGCATCCACCGAATGTGTGTGCTGCATCCACTCAACGCATGTGCTGCATCCACCCAACGCATGTGCTGCATCCACTCAATGCATGTGCTGCATCCACCCAGCTGCAGCCTCCCAGAGGCAAGTGTTTCACCGCATGTGCTCTACTTCCAGAAGGGACTGGGTTTAGTCTACTGTGTTAGTTCCATGTTCCTGTGTAACAAATATTCCAAAACAGAGCTTACAACAAAATTTATTACCTTACAGTTTCTTTCTGTCAGAAATACAGGTACAGCTTAGCTGGTTTCTCCTGCTCAGGGCCTTTCACAAGACTGCAATCAAGGCATCAGCTTTTTAAAAATAACAATAAAATACACACATACTTTTGAAAAATACAAAAACACACAAAATGACAATTGAATTCTCACTCTTTGACTCCCTCCCTACTCCCACTCAACTTTGAGGGTAAAGATTTTTGACTGTTTCTTAGATATTCCTTCAAATATTTTAAATGTGAATGCATTGTGTGTCTGTGTATGTATTTACATATATGGGATCATAATAATATTGTTGTACATCCTGGTTTTTAGAAAAACATAATGATATGTCTGGGAACATGTATAGATGAGACCCATCTCATTTTTTTTCTTGACTGCATAGTATTCTTTTAAATGGCTGGCTGTTTCATAATTTATTTACTGAGTCTCCGCCTAATACACATTCATATCCATCCCTCCCACAACTTTTTGGCTATTTCAAACAATGCTGCAATGGGCATGCCTATCTCTGCATACTCTGGTGAGTTTCTCTTACAGACAAATCCCTAGCAGTGAAATTCCTAGGCCAAAGGATATGTTCATTAAAAATTTTTAAAGCCTTTTTTTATTATACAATACAAACACAGAAAACCAAATAAAATAAATGCAGAGCTTAGTGGATTGTTATAAGGCAGCACCCCCTTAACCATCACTCAGGTCAAGAAAGAGGACTTTGCCAGCCTTCCATGTGCTCCATGATCACAACTGCCTCCCTCCCCGATAATAACCACTATACTGATTTTTATAGAAATCAATTTCTTTTGTGGTTTTACCCCCCAAGTGGCATCCATAAATATGACAGTTTAGTTTTGTCCATTAAAAAAACTATTGATATATCTTTCAAATCTCTTTAAATTTGCAGTTTTCCCTTCCAAACTTTTCTTTTCCGTGCAAGGGCTGTTATCACACGAGCCCAAATGCTTTTCAGCAAATACCTCTTGGCTGTTATTCAACTTTTCCATCCCCTGATCTTTTGGATACACTTTCTCATGGATTTCTCTGCTTCCTCATACATAGGAGCTGATAACAGGCAGGTCTTCTGGCTATCCCATTTGGTTGGTATTTTGATGTTCACAGAGCTACTTTATCACCTGAAGCTTTACTGTAAATATTTTCAAGGGTTTTGAGTTTTCCTATCCAGTTATTTATTTGGGGGAAGGGATCTAGGGAGATTCAAATCTATGCTACCACTTCCTCCATCTTCCCAGAGTTTCCTCCTCATTTTAAAATTTGGTTCAGTCCATTTCAGTCGCTCAGTCGTGTCCAACTCTTTGCGACCCCATGGACTGCAGCATGCCAGGATTTTCTGTCTATCACCAACTCCCAGGGCCTGTTCAAACTCATGTCCATCGAGCTGGTGATATCATCCAGCCATCTCATCCTCCATTGTCCCCTTTTCCTCCTGCCATCAATCTTTCCCAGCATCAGGGTCTTTTCCAATGAGTCAGTTCTTCACATCAGATGACCAAAGTATTGGAGTTTCAGCTTCAACATTAGTCCTTCCAATGAATATTCCATACTGATTTCCTTTAGGATGGACTGGTTGGATCTCCTTGCAGTCCAAGGGACTCTCAAGAGTCTTCTCCAACACCCAGTTCAAAAGCATCAATTCTTTAGCGCTCAGCTTTCTTTATGCTCTAAATCTCACATCCATAAATGACTATTGGTAAAACCATGCAGGTCAGGAAGCAACAGTTAGAACTGGACATGGAACAACAGACTGGTTCCAAAGAGGAAAAGGAGTACATCAAGGCTGTATATTGTCACTCTGCTTATTTAACTTATATACAGAGTACATCATGAGAAACGCTGGACTGGAAGAAACACAAGCTGGAATCAAGATTGCCGGGAGAAATATCAATAACCTCAGATATGGAGATGACAACACCCTTATGGCAGAAAGGGAAGAGGAACTAAAAAGCCTCTTGATGAAGGTGAAAGAGGAGAGTGAAAAGGTTGGCTTAAAGCTCAACATTCAGAAAACGAAGATCATGGCATCTGGTCCCACCACTTCATGGCAAATAGATGGAGAAACAGTGGAAACAGTGTCAGATTTTATTTTGTTGGGCTCCAAAATCACTGCAGATGGTGACTGAAGCCATAAGATTAAAAGACACTTACTCCTTGGAAGAAAAGTTATGACCAACCTAGATAGCATATTCAAAAGCAGAGACATTACTTTGCCAACAAAGGTCCGTCTAGTCAAGGCTATGGTTTTTCCTGTGGTCATGTATGAATGTGAGAGTTGGACTGTGAAGAAAGCTGAGTGCTGAAGAATTGATGCTTTTGCACTGTGGTATTGGAGAAGACTCTTGAGAGTCCCTTGGACTACAAGGAGATCCAACCAGTCCATTCTGAAGGAGATCAGCCCTGGGATTTCTTTGGAAGGAATGATGCTAAAGCTGAAACTCCAATACTTTGGCCACTTCATGTGAAGAGTTGACTCATTGGAAAAGACTGATGCTGGGAGGGATTGGGGGCAGGAGGAGAAGGGGATGACAGAGGATGAGATGGCTGGATGGCATCACTGACTTGATGGACGTGAGTCTGGGTGAACTCTGGGAGTTGGTAATGGACAGGGAGGCCTGGCGTGCTGTGCTTCATGGGGTCACAAAGAGTCAGACACGACTGAGTGACTGAACTGAACTGAACTGAAAACCATACCTTTAACTAGATGGACACTTGTCCGCAAAGTAATGCCTCTGCTTTTTAATATGCTCTCGGTTTGTCATGGCTTTTCTTCCAAGGACCAAGTGTCTTTTAATCTCATGGCTGTAGTCACCATCTGCAGTGATTTTGGAGCCCAAGAAAATAGTCTGTCACTGTTTCCATTGTTTCCCCATCTATTTGCCATGACGTGATAGAACTGGATGCCATGATCTTAATTTTTTGAATGTTGACTTTTAAGCCAGCTTTTTCACTCTCCTTTTTCACTTTCATCAAGAGGCTCCTCAGTTCCTCTTCGCTTTCACAAATTAACTAAAATTTGGTAGATGTGATCAAATTACCTGGAGGATGATATGCTTTCTGTGGACATTTGCCTAATTTTTAAAAAGTACTTATTTACTTTTGACTGTGCTGGGTCTTCACTGCTGCGCAGGCTGTCTCTGGTTGCTGTGCACGGCTTCTCACCACGGTTATGGCTTCTCTTGTTGAAGTGCACACACTCTAGGGTGTGTGGGCTTCAGTAGTTGCAGCTCACAGGCTTAGTCACCCAGTAGCATGTGGAATCTTCCCGGACCAGGGATCAAAGTCATGTCTCCCGCATTGGCAGGCAGATTCTTAACCACTGGACCACCAGGGAAATCATGGATATTTTCTTTAAATTAATAGACTTCCTATTCCTAAATAGCAGAAAGAAAATAGTGAAATCTTAGGAAGAAATTGTATGTCCTGTGCATTTTCATTCTGCACCAATATCCGTGAATAGATATCAAAGAGGTTTGTAAATAAGAGCGGGTAGGATCTTCAGTTCTGTAGGATCTTTATGCACTGCTCTGAGATGAACAATGCAGCTGGAGGACAGGGGGACACACTGCCTTTCAGAGACCAAAGCAGGAGGATGTGCCTGTGGACCTTCAGTGTACGATTTTCAGAGACCAAATCAGGAGGATGTGCCTGTGGACCTTCAGTGTACGATTTTCAGAGACCAAATCAGGAGGATGTGCCTGTGGACCTTCAGTGTACGATTTTCAGAGACCAAATCAGGAGGATGTGCCTGTGGACCTTCAGTGTACGATTTTCAGAGACCAAATCAGGAGGATGTGCCTGTGGACCTTCAGTGTACGATTTTCAGAGACCAAATCAGGAGGATGTGCCTGTGGACCTTCAGTGTACGATTTTCAGAGACCAAATCAGGAGGATGTGCCTGTGGACCTTCAGTGTACGATTTTCAGAGACCAAATCAGGAGGATGTGCCTGTGGACCTTCAGTGTACGATTTTCAGAGACCAAACCAGGAGGATGTGCCTGTGGACCTTCAGTGTACGATTTTCAGAGACCAAATCAGGAGGATGTGCCTATGGACCCTTCCACAAGCCACAGTGTCTTTGAAGCAGAAACTGAAGATCTCATGGGGTGAAGTTTTAATATTAATATGTTAAAGGAGTCTATTCGGGCATCTCTCAAACCACAGGTCATATGTCTGTGTCTTTCAGCTGGGAGGGACAGTTGGTTTTTATTATATTCCTCTATTTCAACAGGGTTCTCATGAACAATGTGCAGCCACTGACAGGGACTTTTGTTATGTTCTGAAAAAAATATTGCTGTTTTTTGTCCTCATATTTTGTTTATGTCTATGCTGTTGAATTGAGTCCAAAACCTCTAAAATTAGCAACTCGTATAGTATTGACTAGTCAACTAGCTCAGTTATCTAAGAAAAAGAAAACATTCTGTATTTGACTATCTTTCCAGACTGATGTGAGGAAGGCTTCCTAGTCATTGACTAATTACGTATTTTAGAATATTAGACTCAGCAATCTTTATATGTTTGGGTCAACATGCTTGTCCCTGTGAATTTCCCAGTTCACTGAAATATGATGCCACCTACTCAGTGGCTTGAGTATGTAAAGGTGAAGATCCCGTTTACATGTCCATGGAGCCCTGCTGGCATTAAACCTGTCACTAGAAAACTCAGGACGAAACTTCAGTAGAGGCTTTTTTGGGGAAGTTTGGAGTGCAGTGATGAGTCCTTAGAAAAGAAGTACTTAGAGTGGACAGTTCAGTGAAAGATTAAAGACACTCTGGACAATTATCTAATTTTAATCTGCTTTTTTTAAAAAAAAGCTTTTCCTGAGTGAATGGGTGCAATCCTGCCTTTTTGGAAAATACACCAATGAAACATTAAAAAGCATCATTGTCTAGAACTAAGTAATTTCCTTAAATATATATTCCTGTCATATGTGTGTTAATTCTGTAGAGTACTAGCCCACAAACTATCTGGAAGATCCCGAAGGGACTATTATCTCCTAAAAACTTAAACCCATACACTCCATCCATTCCTTATCAATCCACTACGTGGTTTCTATCCATCCATCAAGAACATTCATAAAGCTAACTAAACTGCCACCGGACATCTGCATTAAGTAGTATAACCTACAGGACAGTAGGCATTTCTCATATAGTTATCAGAGTAAAGCCTCATCAATTATTTACAATACATTTCCTATACCCAAGGCACCATGCTAAATCATATTCAATGTTTGTGGAGTAGTTTAATAGTTAATTATTACCTAAGTGCAAGTCTCACAATTGACATTTGTAAAGTATGAAATGTCAAAAGCTGCATTTTTAAGTATGATGCACAGAAGATACTGTTAATTGCTAAAATTTATTTGGCCTAAGAGACCTATTTCCTCCTCACTGCACTGGCTACACATTAACTGGAGAATGGGAAGTCTTTTCTTTCTGTTGTGTTTTCAACATATACCCTGTGACAAGAAAAAGATGACAAAGAATGAGGAGAAAAGGGAGTTTAGTGAGGGTGTAGAAATAGGGGAAAGACAAAAATGAGGATGGGTAGGGAGTAACGAGAGGGTTTGTTGATTGGGATTCTGCAGGAGGAAAGGAAGGATATATTGGTTGTTTTGTTTTGCATCTGTTTATTTTGAGCACATAGATGAGTGCTTAAATGTACACAGAAAACCAAAATCAGGGAAGAGAATGCAGCAGCAGACAAGGAGTTTTGAAGGAATGTTCTAGACAGGTGTTTACTTCAGTTGTAGCTGTTTTATTTTTTCAGTAAGGACATTTATACAGCAAGAAATATCTGGGTAAGAAGCATGGATTAATGACAAATGGTGATGTGAAATACTGACCTGTTGATTATTAAAGAGCCATGTAAACATCAACCTGGATATTTGTAGAATCATGGCAGTCTAAACCTTGAAAAGGTATTGCTTTCTCTCCTGGAAACAGTACACATCAATACAAATATGAAAATCTAGAAAAGCTCCAGAAGGGTCTCAGAAATGACTTGAGGACTGATGACTTACTGAATGGGGTAAAGCATGTTGGAAGGAAGACTGAACAGGAACATGATTAGACTTTATGAAACTATGAAGTTTATATACTGTGTAATCAGGAATGATTCACCAGATTTTTCACCACTAAAACTAAAAGGGAGAAGGAGCTTTTGAACTTTGAAAGGAGTAATTTTAGAACACGTAAGAGGGGATTCTACTTTTAGTCTCTGAGTTATAAATTCATCATACCAAGAAGCACTAGAGACGTGAACAAAATAAATGCTACTGCAGTGTAGGTAACTGCATGGATAAAGAATTCATAATGAGTTGTTAAAGGAAGCAAGAGCTGCTTAGGATGTGTCTATAATTTTGTAAAGATGATGTACTGAAGACTATTTTTATACTTCTATAAAAACAGTCCTTGGTTTGTCTCAGGGTTGTCTTCTGAATAAGCCAAACTAGATCCAACCTATTGTACTATCCAGAACCTCACACAGTGCCTGGTAGGAAGTAGGCTGTTAGTCTTTGCTTGGTTTGCTGATTCTCTTTTGTACATCAGAGAAGTATGGCCTTCAGAAAGGCCATGTTGTGACCTAGTATCCTAATATTTAATTTGGATGAGGAAGTCATTTGAGCAATGCAGATAATTGTCATTAATAAACAAATGGAATGAATTGTTATTTAGCAATGGGATGTGAATGATAGGATGCAAGACTAGTTAAGTTTCCTGAGTTCCACTGTGGTTTCTGTGACTGTTCAAGGAGTGGTCCATTCCCTTTGATAAGTAAAATGACACTGATAAACAAGGCTGGGCCAAGACAGACAGATGCCTTAATGGGACAACTTTGTATTGCTTCAAACACATATAGAAAAATATGTGCTTAATATTTATTTAAAGACAGCTTCACAACCGCAAGTGAAAGAGGATAGAATCTGTCTCTCCTCTATTGGCTTGAGCCATTTAATTCTGACCCAGACTTGTACCTCTGCTCAGCAGAAGAAGAGCTCTACAGCTGACCACATCCCACCCGACTCTAAAGGCAGGTGAGTGAAATACTGTTGTCCCTTGCGTAATTCCCTTGGGAGTCTCCCAACCCAAGCAGCTTCCTGAGAGGTTCCAAGTCAGCATAATTAATTCTGTTTTATTCCATTTCAGTATACAGATTGATTCAGTATACAGACTGAGTGTACATTTCATTTATAGAGTGAGGCCTGGAGTTCTACCCTTAATTCAACTCTTAATATAAAACAAAAGGAAGAGAGACAAAAGATATCCACTAAATCTAAGCTTTCTACTAAAATGACTTGCAGGAGCAATAGATGATCACAAGATTGGCATTCGATGAGGGATTTCTGTGTTATTTCTGTATCTACATAAATTCATCCACTGTGGGCAGAGCATGCTTAGTCAGTGCAGACAGAAACAGTGCATGGTTGATAAAAGCAGGTAATACTGGGACTTCCCTGGTGGTCCAGGGGTTAAGACTCCACCTGTCAATGCAGGAGACACCAGTACGATAGCTGGTCCAGGAAGATCCCACAAGCTGCAGGGCAAGGAAGCCTACATGCCACAAGTACTAAAGCTCGCACTCTAGAGCCCGTGCTCTGCAACGAGAGAAGCCACAGCAATGAGAAGCCCATGCACGCTAACTAGAGAAAGCCCGAGTGCAGCAACAAAGACCCAGCGCGGCCAAAATAAAATTAATTAAAATTTTAAAAAATGATTGAGAAAAAAAAAAAAGATTAACAGTGGGTCACTCTCAATCTCCTCTTTCTTTAGCCCATGAAGCCAGCTTAATGACCACCATACTTTATTCCCACGTTGACTCATGGCGAGAATCCATTTTCAAGTTTGTGAGAGAAAGTAGCATCCTTGAAAGAGGGCTCCTCATTTACCGCTAGCCAACAACCCAGGAAATTCAGGGTTTTTTTTACCTATTCTATTTTTTTAAGAATAACTCAATATGCATTGTATTAGACTGGTCCATATGAAGTAGCCTATTTTCAACCATTTTTGACCTGCAAAGAAGCTAGTCATAGTGAAAACTGCATTGTTTCCTTGGTAGAAAGAACATGGAGGCCCGCTTCTGGAATTCGGAATTCAAGTCTCAGTACTGTGACTATGTCAAGGAGCCAGCTAACCTCCTCCAGGTCACATGTGCTCATTCAATAAAGACTGAGCTTATAGTCTATGTGAGACTCTCCAGAGAACACAAGATGTGTGACACACAATTTCTGTCTTTTTGGACTCACAGTTTATTTGGGGAGAAAAAAATTCACCTGCAAAAAAAGCTATAATCCAAGGCAGTATATGATGGCTTTGTACACCTATCTTTATTAACTCTGTCCCAAGTAAGAAAAACTACTTCTGCTGCTATAATCAGAAGAGCAATATAGAAGAGAAGACAGTTAAGCTTGGGCTTAAGGGACAGTTATATTTCATTAAGCAGAGAAATGAGGGAGGGCAGTTCAAGCAAGTGATGGCAGGAGCCAAGGTGCAGAGGCTGAAACACGGTGCTATTTGTGTGACTGGACAGATGGTTTCTGTGGGCAGGCTAGGAGACAAGACTACAGACCTGTTTCTACCATGGCATGTAGGGGCAATTTTTTATTTCAATCGCTACACTGAATGAATGAAAAGGGCTTCCCGGGTGGCTCAGCGGTAAAGAATCTGCCTGCAGTGCAGGAGCCTCAGGAGATGAGGGTTCAATCTCTGGGTCAGGAAGATCCCCTGGGGGAGGGCATGGCAACCCACTCCAGTATTCTTGCCTGGAGAATCCCCTAGACAGATGAGCCTGGCATGCTACAGTCCATAGCATGTAGCATGGACTGTGAAAAGAGTCGGACACAACTGAAGTGACTTAGCACACATGCATGAATGAAATAAGGAAGATTGGTAAAAAGAACCCCAGAATGGAAATCAGGAGACCAGACATCAGCTTTGTCACCAATTACCTGGACTCCCTCAAACAAGTCACTGTGGAGCTGAACTGTCCTCAGCTGTCAAACAGAGGTATTCTGACTCATCTCTACATGCTCCTATGAGTTACAAGGACAAAATGAACAATCAGAGGGGAAACTCTTGAAAAAGGAAACTGCTGTGCCTTTCCCCCTAACATGAATTGCTATGGATTAAAGTCAATTTAGATACTCTTGGTAACAGCAAACCTGTGTACCTTTTTCTTAGAGTGCTTCCTACATGATAATCTCATTTCTCAGTTACAAGTGGAAGAAACTGGAGGAAAAAACTCAGAATTATGATCATCTGGGTCAGCCAAGAACACAACAAAATCTCTGATGAAGGCGTGGACAGAGATGGTATGGAAATATTAAATGAAAGCCTCAATATCAAATCATAGGTTCATCACAGTACCTGGAGAGACGTGAGGAGAGGAAGCCTCCTGGAAGTAGGAGATCAGAGGGAAGAATTCACTGAGTCCCAGGATTACAGACTACATAAACCTCTGGCACCCTTCCAGTTCCACACCCTGCCCTTCCTCCTGCAGCACACGACCCATGCACAGGTTACTGATGTGGAGCAGGAAGAAGCATTGTTGTCCTTGCCAGTGGCTTACCTGGAGCCAATCTACTTTGGCAGCCAGCCACCAGGGCAGAATGGGCGTTCCTCCATTACAGCTTCTTAAATGAGTCTTGCTCGTTTC
>NW_011494673.1:2206668-2212538 GCF_000754665.1 Bison bison bison | reverse complement strand
TTCAGCCAACTTTCCTTGGCTCACAGTTCCAGGATGGACTCTACCAGGTCAGAGTATACAAACAGCTCTGCATTTCCCAGATGAGAGTTGGCTTAACAGCTTCTTCTCTGTGGACTCAGATCAGGTCAGATGCCCACTGAGGCACCCCCTATGCAGATCCCAAGGAATGTGGCTGCTCCTGGTGTTTACACTCTGTGGGTATGAGAAGGCTATAGGCAGACAGACCCATCCACGTGGCGCTGCCACCAAAGCCACAGGGCAGAGCAGCCATCTTCTGGGGTGTTTTTCTTGGCACTCTTGACCAAAGTCATTGCCATCTGTCAGGTCAGTGACTAGATGAGCTCATTTCCTCTGGTGGGATGAGTTATCCTAGAAAATCTAGAAGAAACTCCTACGGAATAGAGACTCAAGGACTCCAGTTCATCAGGGAATAGCTCCCCACGCATCTTCTTCCTGAGCAAGCACCAGAGCTTCAGCCTCAAGTAGAGCTCGTGGCAACTCCAGGAAAAAAAAATGAGGATGGGATGGCCATGGAGTTGGGGCTGGGTAGCAATTCCCTTCACCTGTTGTTTCTGTTCCCTAGGCAATCTGATTTGGGGCCAGGTTCAGGTTTTGCTGACTGGGAGAATCCCAGGCTCCCTCATCAACTTACTGCGGAGAAGCAGGAGTCACAAAGGCAGAGATCCAACCACAGCAGGAAAGGATGTAACTTCATGCAGAAGAGTAATGCTGGTTAGCAAGTGTGAACAAGACAAGCACTAATGTTGCTCTGTGTCAAGAATTAGAGCAACACTTATCTGATCCCCTTGAGAAATTTTCTCTTAAAATTCAAGTGAGCAAGAAAGATCCATTCCGTGGAAGTTCTCTACTATGTAAGTCTCCTGGTCTGGGAAACCATATCAAAACACCCCCATTTAAATCTGGAGGTGAAAATAGCGTGCTTGTCACTGACATCAATATTATTTTAGAAGGACTGGCTGATACTCATGATGTGTTTTATTGTTATGGCATTTGAGAATCTGTCAATGTTCTGGGATCATAAAAGGAAGATAAAAGTTAGTCCTGAGGTATGACTCCATGAAGACGAGCACAGAGCCTGATGGTGAGCTATTAACAGGACTGGCATTTCACAGCAGAGCTTCCATGAGTGAGATCAGAGTTCATTAATAATACCTTGGCACACAATGGGAGCTGTTTGCCCTGTCAAGACAGGCGAGGGTCTGGGCCTCGGAGCTGGAGATTTTCACGCTGAGGCATCCGTGAGGACCAGGGTCAAGTGAGGTCTCTGAATAATGGATATAGCAATCCTCTTGACTGATTCCCAAGGACAAAGCATGAATAAGAGTTAGGGGCATGGATACACTGCATAGGGGCATGTCACCACAAGTTTGCAGTGTACAACTTGTGTACTTGATTACTTCTGGTTTGTTCATGTATAATGATGTATATTTACAGTAAACATTTATGTCCCGAATGTCATCACTTTCTCCTAAAAGTGGACTAGGCTGAACATTTTAGGAAGCCTGCTTTTGCCATCACAAGTAGTGCCTGGAGCTAGGAGATACATATAGAAGACATTTCCACTCCTCAAACAGGATACTTTTGGGGATTGATCGGATGTGTAAGATTTTTACTTTCTGGTATCTACCCTCTAGAAATGTGTCCAAAATAGTTTGACTAAAGCACAGTTCTCAAAGCAACAGAACAGACATTGGGATGGTCGGGCAGGATCTATCCTTGGGCTTCCTCTGATTCCTCTGGGTAAGGTTATTGGGTTGGAAAGGTTTTTCTTTTTTGGCAACTTTTCTCCTTCCAAACCATCCCAAACTGTTCTGTTCACCCCGCCCTGTGTCCCCTTAGTACTTACGAACCCCCTTCCCTTGCAGTTGTTTATTCCATGGTGCTTTGCAATTTTTCTCTTTCTAGTAACCCAGAAGCTCCCTAGCGCTGGGGCCTGCTGCCTCGCCAGGATTTCCCCAGAGCTGGGACCACTTCTCTTCCAACCAGCCTGGGACACTCATGGGTAGAAGCTCATCCTTCACCTCCTGTCTCTTCCCTCGGCCCCTTGGGAAGTGGGCTGCTCTTAGCTGCTTGCCCTCAGGTTGCTGGCCAACCACGTGGTTGCAACAGGACCACAGATAAACATGCCTTCTTTCCATAGCAGCAAATTCAGTCATGGCTAGAGCTGATTCACAGACGCTGGAGTCCACAGAGTGTTTTCAGTGGTTCATCCAGTCTGCTCCTTCTCTCTGTTCTCTCGCGTGCTCTCCCTGCCCCCACTCTTCTATCTCCCGCTTATTTTCAGTAACCTAATCAGAAAGCCTTCGATGTGGAAGAAAAGGTTCTTCATCTGCCTCATACATTTTGCACAAAAACAAAAAGTAAAATACACTGCACAACCCTGGCACTGTCCTGAGTCTTTGCCATTGGTGGGGTCATTGCCTGTGAACTGGTGAAGTTGGGAGGTTGGAGTGGAGGTGGTGGTCGGATGCTTGTTAGCAAGGTTTGCAGCCCCTTTTCTGAGCCACCCCATATCATAGCCCCAAGTTATTTGGATCCCTTTTGGGGCAACTGCTTGGCCCCCAACTGCTTTTTGAAAAAAAATGAATTGGCTGCATTTAACAAAGTAGAGTTAGTGTTTTTAATAGCCTGAAAAATGATATCCAGATGCTCGACACAAAGGAGGGGGGCCCTTCCCTCTAATTTCGAGCCTGCCACAGTGATCCTCGGCCTGTCCCTCCCATCTGGACAGTTGCCCTATGCTCTCTGGGGGTCTACCTTGGGAGACCGCCCAGGAGCTCCAACTGGCCCCAAACCCAAGGAAAAAGGCAAACCATCTGGAATGCATCGTCCAGATTGACTCCACGCAGCCCAGGCACCCTGACAGCTTCTTGGGACGGTTGGCGGCTTGGATTTAATCCATCAGGCTCTCCAGTCAGAGGCCTCCAGACCTCTCTTTGTCTCCTTCCAGAACTTAGATTCCACAGAGGCACAATTAGACCTGCTAGTCACTTCCAAGTTTGGCTTTCTCAGGAAAAAGACCAAGGTGTGTTCTGAGTGACTCATTCCAGCCGCTCTTGGACTAGGAATAAATGAAGGGAAGGGAAGGGAATGGTTTTAGCAAGAACCTTTTCCTCGCCTCCCTTTTCATTCCCACTGCCACATCCTGACAATCTACTGCAGCCCTGATGGTTGACACTTACTTGGAGGGGAGAAGGAAAAGCTGTCCCATTCTAGGGTGTTTGAGGGACACTTTAAAATGGCAACCTGACTTCCCACACCATCTCACCAGGCAAGGTATGCTTGGGAGAAACAAAAGAATCAACTCTACAGTGGAGGGAGTCACTAGAAAAGAGGTTCAGAACCATCCTCAAATCAAATTGTAAAAAAAAAAAAAAAAAAATAGAATGAAGTGTTTTAAAATTTTTTTCCCTAAAACTGTAAACCCCCATCAACTATCAATGCATTTATTGCATTCTCTCCCCAAGGCAGTAAGCCAAGGATTACTAAATTTGCATAGGCTAAACATGTTTCCTACCATCTTGTCTCTACTTCTGATTTGTTTCTTCACAGACAAGAAAAAGGTAATTTCACCCAAACCCCTGACCATGGGAACGCAGATTCCAAGTTGATTGGATCCAAATTTAAGAGACTATAGAGTGTCTGATATCAGGCTAGCTCTCTCAAACGGTGAGAGTGGAATGACAATGAATCCCAGAATAACCCAGCACAGTCATCTCAGAGTTGCCTTCAAAGCCTCTGGTGTGTTTGGCAAACAGGGGCTATGTTTCCTGTCCCTGCCTAAGTCTACCTGGCAGTTGCTTCTGTGTCAAGCACTTCTCCCTGCTTCTCGCAGACCCGCTCACCCCGCTAGCAGGGGTTGACCAACTGGAACTAGCAGTTTCCGGCCTAAAATCAAGGTCCAACACTCCTAGCTCATAAGTCTCAGCAGAGATGAGTGGAGCAGACCACGTTTCTCTATATTGTCCTGTTGTCTCACCCCTCATGTCTCCACCACAAAAGCTATAGAGGTGTATCTAGGTTTGGAGTAGGGAAGAGATCATCTTGCCTGACAGCAGACAAATTAAAATTCAACAGCAGAAGTCCTCTGGTCATGTCACATAGGGAATGTCTTATTGGCTCCTTTCCCCCTAGGTTCCAGCATCTTTCTATGTCACTCAAACTACTCCAGACTTCTCCAGGGTCCTCTCTTTTGTATTCTTTCCTTCATCTCCAGTATCTACCAACTCCTTATGCAGAATAATCTAGCCAATTCTTTGTCTCCTATAAGACCATGTCTTTGGAGCATCACTTCCAAATGAAAAGAGGCCTGTAAGGTACCATTGTGGATGGATCAGTATATCCCTTCCCCATGGTGGGGAAAACCCACTCAAAGCATTGTCCTCTTTAGGACATCCTTGTGCTGGGTCTCACTGGGCAAACCAAGGAATGTGGCTAGGGTTGGTTATATGGGGTTGGGGAACTGATCCAATGGAGAAACTGGCCCATGATAGGTAGACAAGCATCATCCCAAGGGAGGGACACTTTAAAACGGCAACCTGACTTCCCACACCATCTCACCAGGCAAGGTATGCTTGGGAGAAACAAAAGAATCAACTCTACAGCAGAGGGAGTCACTAGAAAAGAGGTTCGGAACCATCCTCAAATCAAATTGTGAAAAAAAAAAAAAAAAGAATGAAGCGTTAAAAAAATTTTTTTTTAATTTTTAAAATTTTTTGATGAAAATCTCAGCTTTGACTTATATCAGGTCAAACCTGGGATTTCCAATCTGGCAGGCAGAGCACAGACCCTGGGAATTCAAAAGATAATTAGTGCTCAGAAGACCTCTGAATAGACAAAAACCATGTAGGAGGCTGGCCCATGGGCTGTAGGACCCAACCACGGGGTTTGGGTGTAGGCCAACACTCTGGCCCAGGAAGGGGACCAACAGAAGGATAGTCCCCCAGTGCTGGATGGTCATTCAGAGTGAGCTCCAGCCTCAGAAGGGGACTTAGTCGCTAAGCAGGATAAAGGGCTTAAATGTCAGACACTAAGGTCAAAGCCCTGGTGAACGTGGGAAGATGTAGAAAGAGCTATTCCTCAGGGCCAATATGCATGACCAGTGGTCACCAGAGGCCTCAGATCTCAGCTTAGTTACCCATGAGGAAATGAGGGGAGTGAGTAGGCGCCCTGGCTGTGGGAATAGGACCTGGTTGTCAGTCCCACTGGATGGTGGAGTGAGTGGGCTGGGCTGGGCTGGGCTGGTCTATTTATGTCCTGAGCCAGCACAGCCAGTGATGTTGGGCTATGGAGGACAGCAGAGGACAATGTGGACACTGGTTATCTTCAGCCATAAAGGATAATATGTTTATTATTGGAATGGCACCTCCCTGGCACTCTGACCACGCACCAGCTTGAAGCAGTGGGAAAGCACCAGATTAGAGGTCAGGTATCTCTGTTCTCGTCCGGCTTTAGCTAATAATCAGCTGTGGGCCCTTAAACATGTACTTTTAATTCTTGAGCTTCAGTTTCCTCATCGGTGATCTGGATATTGGACTAAATTAGTGGTTTTCCAAGTGTGGTCCTCAGACTGGCAGTATTAGCTTCACTTAGCAACTCATGAGAACGACAAATTCTCAGGCCCCACCCGGAGTCAGAAACATTGGGTCGAGACCTAGCAGTCAGCGCTTTCACAAGCCGGCAGGTGATCCTGATGCACAACAAAGTGTGAGATGCCCAGGGCTAAATAATTTCTAAGTCCCTGCATGCTCAAATGCCTTTGAATCTGTTGCTGCTGCTGCTAAGTCGCTTCAGTCATGTCCGACTCTGTGCGACCCCATAGACGGAAGCCCACCAGGCTCCCCTGTCCC
>NW_011494673.1:2201209-2206568 GCF_000754665.1 Bison bison bison | reverse complement strand
TTAGTGACCTCATGGACTACAGCCTACCAGGCTCCTCCATCCATGGGATTTTCCAGGCAAGAGTACTGGAGTGGGGTGCCATTGCCTTCTCCGTTGGATCTGTTAGGAGATGAAATCAATCTCTCTGCTTCTCTCTCTCTCTCTCTCACATACACACACACACACACATGCACACACAAAACACAAGCCACATATAACTTGGCCAATAAAATACCAGTCTTCAGATTTTGTACTTAAAAGCCCTGTGAGCAGGTCTTCACTACATGTTCCAGAAACCCAGCCTACATCATTTTTCTCCTCAGCCTGTCACTAAAATCAGAGCCTGCCTCTGAAATGAAGACATTAGTGTTTCAGTCAGCAGGTGGCAAATTGGACCATAAATTCTTGTCTCCTCTACCTCCTGCCCAATTAGCCAGAGATAAGATAGGAAGATTTAGTCTCTTCCACAAGCAAGGTCACAACCTGGAGCCCTAATAGAAGCCAGTTTCCAGCCTGGCTCTCCTGAGGCTCCTGCAGCGGATTGGCTAAGAGGCAGGTGGATCTGCCTGGTAGCAGGGATTTAATAGGCAAAGCGGTGCAGGGAGGAGAACCAACGGGGAAGAATAGCTGTGCTAAGCCTGTTGCCTTCTAGTTAAAAAAATTTATAGATCTATTTATAACCTGTCTTGTTCCACAAAGGATTTGAGGTGCTGCCTTCTTGCTGAAAAAAATCCTTGATGCTGTGGACATCCCCGCCTGGAGCAGAGGGTCCAGTCTTATTCCTACAGCCTCTGTGAAGGATACAATGGCTGCTCCAGGAAGCCTGCTCTAGAGTACCCCCTCTTCCTGCTCATCCCCTTCCTTCTACCTGCTTCCTCAGAGAAAAGATAGTCACCACAATCCTGTTGCTTTTTGTTTTTAAACTGCATAACTTGATACCTGGCTTTACAATTTCCCGTTTAGGTCAAATAAACAATACCCACTAGAAAATGTTTGAAAGCCTGGTTTGAGGAGTGGTCCTGGACGGTCTATATAGAATTCTTCAACTTCCCTCAGTGATCTATTCCTCACGGGAAAACACCAACAGAAAAAGCATCAGCTGGATACATATTCTGAGTTGATTTAGGTTGGAGTAGGTGAGATTTAAATAAATTACTACATGGAATAAGTAAGATTTAAATAGATTACTACATGGAGTAAGTGCCTGGAAGAGAGATAGGCCCCTAGTAAATGATCAGTGGTATCTAAACAAACAAACACAAATATCAGTAAATGGACATGGATTCATACCAGAACCATCTATGTTCTTTTTGGAAGAAAACAGACTGGTGCTATGGGTTCAGCTAGGTTTGTCTCTTGTGATATTAATTGATGCCTACGAGGCTGAATCCCCAACTCTGGCTTCTTTTCCAATTTTCATTTGTCTCCTTAGCCTAGAACAGTATTCAACAATTAAGTCACTCCTAATTTTCCTCTTTTTTCAGAATAAGTAATTCCTGTTCTTCAGTGTGTACATGCTTGCAAAGTCGCTTCAGTCATGTCCACCTCTGTGCAACTCTATGGACTGTAGCCCGTCAGGCTCCTCTGTCCATGGGGTTCTCCTGGCAAGAATACTGGAGTGGGTTGCCATGCCCTCTTCCAGAGGATCTCCTGACCCAGGGATTGAACCTGTGTCTCCTGCACTGGCAGGCAGATTCTTCACCACTGTGCCACGTGGAACACCTGTGTCACGGTTCTTCAAGAAACCTCCCCAAACGTGGGGGTTTAGTACCTTTATGATATCCCTGGGCCACTGGGTTAATAAAAATAAGCAGAGATAGCCTCATATCACTTTTTAACATTGGCTGAGCTTTCCCATGCTAGGTGGTATTCTGGCTCCAGAGGCCTCGGTTTCTGGATTTCAGATATGCTGTGGTGGTTGGTACCACCTTTCATCACCTACTCTGCCTCAAGTGGTCCTCACTGGTGTGCATGTGGATGCCCACCCGACTCCTGCTTCTGCCCATGACAAGTCCTTTCAGGAACTTGACAAACCATTGAAAACTTTTTACAGGGAAGAGCCAAGAGCAAAGAGTAGATAAGATACTTCTAAAAAAGTAAAGAGACTCACTCTACCAGATATCAAGACTTATTATTAAGCTTATAGAAATTAAAACTGTTATTGGTTTGGGGATATATTACTAGACTAATGGAATAGAAGGACAAACCCAGAAACAGACCCACACACATATAAATACATGACTGAGAAAGCACTAAAGATAGGAAAGGGAGATGAGGGTCTATTCAGTAAGTGAGACTGGAAAATTAGTTTCCTTTATCATAAGGAAAAAAAGAAACTTGATCCTTACTATGTACAAAAATGAATTTCTGATAGCATAAAAATTTAAATGTAAAAGGCACAATTTAAAAGATCTTAAAAAAGAACTACAAAATAAGTTTAGAAACTCAGTATTGGAAAGAGTATCTCAAATAAGTCACAAAAGGCATAAACCATTAAGGAAATGAATAGTACATTTTTCTACATTGCATTTTTTAATTTCTATAATCAGAATTCACCTTAAAGAGAGCAAAAAGATAAGTCACAGTCTGGGAAAGTATTTGCAACATATGTAACTGGTAAAGGATTACTTCCTGCAATATAAGGAGGATACCAATGAATCAAGAAGAAAGAGAAACACCCCAATAGAAAAACGGACAAAAGTCATAAGCAGGCATTCACAGAAGAGGAAAGACAAATGGCTAATGAACAAGTAAAAAGATGGTACAATGAGATACCCATTTCATACCCAACAATGAGCAAAAATTTTAAAGTCTGCTGCTACTGCTGCTGCTAAGTCACTTCAGTCGTGCCCGACTCTGTGTGACCCCATAGACAGCAGCCCACCAGGCTCTTCCATCCCTGGGATCCTCCAGGCAAAAGTCTAACAACAACAAATGCTGGACAGAAGGTGGAGCAAGCAAAACTCCTTATTAGTGTGAATATATACTGGTACAGGTACAGGAAAATAATTTGGTATTTCCTGCTTAGGGTCAAGACAGGCATACCCTACCATGCAGTAATTGTGCACGCAGGTATGTACCGAAGACGTTCTGTACCCATGTTTATATCTAAGCGTATACCTATATCCATATCCACATTCACGGATATCTGTGTTCTAAACCCAGACACATGTACAAGAACGTTTTGTGCCACATGTTCAGAATAACCAACCCAAATATCCATCAACCCTAAGTGAACAGGTCAATTTTGATGTATTCCTTTCAATGCGGTATTATATAGCAAATCAACAACAGCTACACGCCTCATTATGGATGGCTCTCATGAACTACATTAAGAAAAGCAAGACCAAGAAAAATACACTGTGTCCTTTCATTTACGTAAAGACAAAACCCAGAAAAACTAAACATGTATTGTTTAGGGACACAGGTATGTTCTCTCGTATCAGTCAGTGCTCTGGCAAGAAAGAAACGGCATCCACCAGGTGGGTGGCCGGGGAAACTTTTTAAAGGGACTCTTTACAAAAAACATGAGTTGGTTTGAGGTATACATTCTCAATGAGGGGCCATATTATCCCCAAGAGGGCAAAGAAGTATTATTCTTTTCATGTGTACAGCAGAGAAGTGTATAGTACATAAACAGATACATAGTATGTCTGTGGTATTAAAATTTCATGGTGGGGAAGAAGATTAGGAAAAAAATCTGAAAAGGCTACTTGGTGGTTGAGGTGGGTGGTGAAAATGGGAAAAAAAAATTTGAGAAACACTAGGTTTGGCTAACCACAAAGAATGGTATAGTGCCCTGGGGCTAGCAAAACAGTCCAGAAGCTTTCCCATCCTTAAGTCTCAAGGAGCTGGTGGGGGCAGGGGAAGGACAGGGAGGGAATAGCTGCATGGAAGGCTGCCTACCTTTGGTAGAGGAATGCAACTGATTTATTACAGTGGGTGACCCAGCAGGGAGGGGCAGGGGGGCTAACACCCTGGCCTCATTCTGCTCATCCTCTGATCTCCTGCCAGCACTTCACTTTAGCCAAACCGATCAGGAAGCCAGGGATCAAGGGAGCCTCCCAGGGCAGTCAATACAGGGCAGCTTCAGGGGACACTAGGAATGATGAAGAAGATTGGAGAATGGATCTGGAGGGGCAAGTGGCAATGCCACAGCAACCACATGTGGTAAAATTATAAGGCACAAAGGAATCGCCGGAACACATGTCAGGATTGTGGTTACCTCCAGGGCTGGGAACAGAGGGGAATATGGCACTTCAATCATATTGGTAATATATTATTCCTTAAGTTGAGGGGTGGGTTCACAAGGACTTAATTTTCTTAAACAATACATGTTATATTATTTCTATTTATTTGCACATACAATCCATTTCATATTCTAGTTTTAGAAAGTTAACATGATAGAAACTTGGTAGGTGCAGTAAAATGAAAAGAAATAGCCATTGGATCTGGGGATGGAAATGGAGGACTAGAATCTAGGTTTTACTGCTAACTAGCTGTTTGAGATTAAGCAAATAGGTTAGTTTCCTTGATGAACCCTGTTAAAGGCCGAGGAACCACTGTCCCCAGCCCCACCTTTTCCCAGGGATGTTCAGATTAAATGAAATTAGTACGTAAAATCATGTGATACACTAATTGGTACATAATAAATAGTTTTTCTTCTTCCCTATTCTATCCATCCACTTCTATGTCCTATTGTTTATTCTCTTACAAGTTCCTGTGTCCCAGAAACCCCACCTCCTCCCTGACCCCCAAGTATGGCCTTGCATCCAGACCTGGATCATGCTGGGTCCTTCCCCAGCCTGATCCTTTCTCCTGTCCATCAGCCTGGCTCTAGTCCCACTCCAAGCCCCATCCGTACCAGTAACTCCTCCCTTACCCCTACAGCACAGTGACTCCTTCATTTCAGTTCAGTCACTCAGTCGCGTCCAACTCTCTGTGACCCCACGAATCGCAGCACGCCAGGCCTCCCTGTCCATCACCAACTCCCGGAGTTCACCCAGACTCATGTCCTTCGAGTCAGTGATGCCATCCAGCCATCTCATCCTCTGTTGTCCCCTTCTCCTCCTGCCCCCAATCCCTCCCAGCATCAGAGTCTTTTCCAATGAGTCAACTCTTTGCATGAGGTGGCCAAAGTACTGGAGTTTCACTTTAGCAACATTCCTTCCAAAGAACACCCAGGGCTGATCTCCTTCAGAATGGACTGGTTGGATCTCCTTGCAGTCCAAGGGACTCTCAAGAGTCTTCTCCAACACCACAGTGCAAAAGCACCAATTCTTTGGCGCTCAGCTTTCTTCACAGTCCAACTCTCACAACCATACGTGACCACTGGAAAAACCATAGCCTTGACTAGATGAAACTTTGTTGGCAAAGTAAT
>NW_011494673.1:2200185-2200688 GCF_000754665.1 Bison bison bison | reverse complement strand
ACAGTTTATTGTGATCCACGCAGTCAAAGGCTTTGGCATAGTCAATAAAGCAGAAATAGATGTTTTTCTGGAACTCTCTTGCTTTTTTGATGATCCAGCGGATGTTGGCAATTTGATCTCTGGTTCCTCTGCCTTTTCTAAAACTAGCTTGAACATCTGCAAGTTCATGGTTCACGTATTGCTGAAGCGCTTACAAACTGTAGATGGTTAATTAAAAAAAAAAAAGGAATTAGGATATTATTGTAGATGTTGTCATCAAATGCAAAAAAGCAAAATGGCTGTCTGGGGAGGCCTTACAAATAGCTGTGAAAAGAAGAGAAGCGAAAAGCAAAGGAGAAAAGGAAAGATATAAGCATCTGAATGCAGAGTTCCAAAGAATAGCAAGGAGAGATAAGAAAGCCTTCTTCAGCGATCAATGCAAAGAAATAGAGGAAAACAACAGAATGGGAAAGACTAGGGATCTCTTCAAGAAAATCAGAGATACCAAAGGAACATTTCATGCA
>NW_011494673.1:2195619-2199528 GCF_000754665.1 Bison bison bison | reverse complement strand
GAGGACCCAGAGATCAAATTGCCAACATCCGCTGGATCATGGAAAAAGCAAGAGAGTTCCAGAAAAACATCTATTTCTGCTTTATTGACTATGTCAAAGCCTTTGACTGTGTGGATCACAATAAACTGTGGAAAATTCTGAAAGAGATGGGAATACCAGAACACCTGATTTGCCTCTTGAGAAATTTGTATGCAGGTCAGGAAGCAACAGTTAGAACTGGACATGGAACAACAGACTGGTTCCAAATAGGAAAAGGAATATGTCAAGGCTGAATATTGTCACCCTGCTTATTTAACTTTTATGCAGAGTACATCATGAGAAACGCTGGACTGGAAGAAACGCAAGCTGGAATCAAGATTGACAGGAGAAATCTCAATAACCTCAGATATGCAGATGACACCACCCTTATGGCAGAAAGTGAAGAGGAACTCAAAAGCCTCTTGATGAAGGTGAAAGTGGAGAGTGAAAAGTTGGCTTAAAGCTCAACATTCAGAAAACGAAGATCATGGCATCTGGTCCCATCACTTCATGGGAAATAGATGGGGAAACAGTGGAAACAGTGTCAGACTTTATTTTTTGGGGGCTCCAAAATCACTGCAGATGGTGACTGCAGCCATGAAATTAAAAGATGCTTACTCCTTGGAAGGAAAGTTATGACCAACCTAGATAGCATATTCAAAAGCAGAGACATTACTTTGCCAACAAAGGTCTGTCTAGTCAAGGCTATGGTTTTTCCTGTGGTCATGTATGGATGTGAGAGTTGGACTGTGAAGAAGGCTGAGTGCCGAAGAATTGATGCTTTTGAACTGTGGTGTTGGAGAAGGCTCTTGAGAGTCCCTTGGACTGCAAGGAGATCCAACCAGTCCATTCTGAAGGAGATCAGCCCTGGGATTTCTTTGGAAGGAATGATACTAAAGCTGAAACTCCAGTACTTTGGACACCTCTTGCGAAGAGTTGACTCATTGGAAAAGACTCTGACGCTGGGAGGGATTGGGGGCAGGAGGAGAAGGGGACGACAGAGGATGAGATGGCTGGATGGCATCACTGACTCGATGGACGTGAGTCTGAGTGAACTCCAGGAGTTGGTGATGGATAGGGAGGCTGGCATGCTGCGATTCATGGGGTTGCAAAGAGTTGGACACGACTGAGCGACTGATCTGATCTGATCTGATCTGTCATCAAATGCAATTGGGACTATTGTTAATCAGTTACTTGAAAACATTGGTTAGAGCAGATAAGACAATGAAACACACAAGCCTTAAGCATCTTCAAAGAAACAAAGTGTTAGTTGCTAAATTGTGTCCAACTCTTTGTGACCTCATGGACTGCAGCCCACCAGGCTCCTGTGTCTATGGAATTCTCCAGGCAAGAACACTGGAGTGGGTTGTCCTTCCCTTCTTCAGGGGACCTTCCCGACCCAGGGATCGAACCAGCATCTATTATGGCTCCTGCAATTCCCAGGCAGGTTCTTTACCACTAGCACCACCTGGGGAGCCTTATTTTAACTTAAAACATACAGGTAGGGGGTTATTTGCCAGTCTTTTGGTGAGAAGCCTAGGCTTTTCCTCTGAGCCTGAGTTCCTCATCATCTTTCTTGCATCATGCCAGCATCTCTATGGTGGAGCAAAAGAAGTCACTTGAGAAGCCCAAGGACGCAGAGCTTGCAACAGACCTGATACCAGAATGACTTTGTACTCCTCAGCACAGTGCCGAGTGGAGCAGTGTCCTATAAATTTAGTTGAAGTGCACAGAGCAGCTTGGATGGGTGCCTGAGGAGGGCTGGGATGGGAACAAAGAGGCTAATCTGTGAGCCGCAGGCAGGTGCCAAAGACAACTTGACTTAAATTATGACACTGCCTCTGGTGGCCATCCCTGGATCAAGTGCTGGGCACAGCTACACACACCCTCACACACAAAGCTTCAACTGGCATCTGTCTCTCACAGCCAACTGCTCATTTTGGGATTTACTGATTTTTTGGTGTATGTATTGCAGGGTGAATACAGGAGGCTGGGTAGGAGAAAGGGACATGGATGGTGAGGAAGGTAGACTTTGGCTTCCCTGGCATTTTTAGGCCCTTTTTTGTCCAGTCTGTGCTCCAAGGTTAGAATCTAGTCCACAGCTATTTAAAAGCCTTGACTTGGCCCTGGAATGCTGGCAAGCTCCAGTGGAATTAGAGTTCATAAGTACAATTTCCTAGGGCTGTTGATGCTTCATGTGAGAGGCTTAGCAAACTCCAGGGACAGCTGGTATGCGTACATGCATGTAAATACATACGTGTGTGTGTCTATGTATGTGCATATATGTGTGTGGGTGTGTGCTCCCTTCCCCACCGAGACCAAGTGAGTACAGATTGCACAGGGAACCAGGGAGTGCCTTTGCAGTTCAGAGCTCCTAGAATTTCAAGGTGCATGTGCCGCTGTAGATGATACTTTTTCTCATAAATATTATCTTATTGTCCCTACCTGGGCAGTGCTCTCCCAGGGGACAGGGGAGGCCATGCAAGTCCAACCTGTTTGTGTCGGCTAGGCCTGCCCTGGGATAAAGCATGGTGGCCACCGGCTCTTCCCTTGGTGCAAGTGGCCAGCTGTGGGGGAGCACCTGAGCTGCAGAGGGAGCAGTGGCAAGGTGAAGCCACGCTAGCTACAGTGGCTGTGGGGGAGCGGTGAGGTAGAAACGCAGGTGATGCAGAACCCCCTCAGCACTCACTTTGTGTTTTCATTCTCCTGCCTATTCAAGGGCCTGATTTAGGAGAGTTATAGCACAGCTCTGCAAGTGCTGTCCAGCCGAGGAGGATGTGAATTCCTGATGTACTCCTGATGAGTACTAATCTGTTAGTACAGATTTCCTATCAGTACAATTTAGGTTATTGAGAGATTCGGGCTGGGCAAGAGGAAGTCCTTCTTTGAGAACAAGAGTGATTAGAGACTGGGTCAGAAGCTTTTAGATGGTAGATCATTCCAGAATAGCTTCTTGATATAGATATTCAAACTATAGCCCAGAGAGGTTCACTGACTTGTCCCAGGTCACACAGCTCATTGGATTGGATGGCATGCTTCATGAAGTCTTTTTTTATTTTTTAGGACTGAATTGTTCAGAATTTTTTCATTAATTTTTACACTAAATAAAGAACAAAGCAGCAACTGGCTTCTCTGTTTACTAGCTGTGATACTTGTGCTACAATGTGCCTTCTGTTTCCTCCTCTGTAAAGTGCAGTAAACAACACCTCCCAAGATCAGTGTGAGGAAGAGAAAGTTAATGCATGTGAGGCCTCTATCTCAAGCACTCAAAGGGCTCTACAAATGCTAGTTCCTCATGCCTTCTCTCATCTTCATTTTCTCCTCCCTGCTCTTTGAAATCACAATAAACAAAAACACGAGCACACCTTATTTCATAGACAGGCTCACCTCAAATCTGAGAGGATATGACAAAAACCAGTTAGAACTGATTAGATCCAAGATGGAGGAAGGCTCAACTTAGTAGACCTTGAGCCTCATTATACACTCATTATACACTCAATAGATGAAAAACATCTATTTCTACTTTATTGACTATGCCAAAGCCTTTGACTGTGTGGATCACAATAAACTGTGGGAAATCCTGAAAGAGATGGGAATACCAGAACACCTGACCTGCCTCTTGAGAAATTTGTATGCAGGTCAGGAAGCAACAGTTAGAACTGGACATGGAACAACAGGCTGGTTCCAAATAGGAAAAGGAGTACGTCAAGGCTGTATATTGTCATCCTGTTTATTTAACTTTTATGCAGAGTACATCATGAGAAACGCCGGACTGGAAGAAACACAAGCTGGAATCAAGATTGACAGGAGAAATCTCAATAACCTCAGATATGCAGATGACACCACCCTTATGGCAGAAAGTGAAGAGGAACTCAAAAGCCTCTTGATGAA
>NW_011494673.1:2164135-2195519 GCF_000754665.1 Bison bison bison | reverse complement strand
CCAACAAAGGTCCGTCTAGTCAAGGCTATGGTTTTTCCTGTGGTCATGTATGGATGTGAGAGTTGGACTGTGAAGAAGGCTGAGTGCCGAAGAATTGATGCTTTTGAACTGTGGTGTTGGAGAAGACTCTTGAGAGTCCCTTGGACTGCAAGGAGATCCAACCAGTCCATTCTGAAGGAGATCAGCCCTGGGATTTCTTTGGAAGGAATGATACTAAAGCTGAAACTCCAGTACTTTGGACACCTCTTGCGAAGAGTTGACTCATTGGAAAAGACTCTGATGCTGGGAGGGACTGGGGGCAAGAGGAGAAGGGGACGACAGAGGATGAGATGGCTGGATGGCATCACTGACTCGATGGACCTGAGTCTGAGTGAACTCCGGGAGTTGGTGATGGACAGGGAAGCCTGGCGTGCTGCAATTCATGGATTCGCAAAGAGTTGGACATGACTGAGCGACTGAACTGAACTGATCTGATCTGACAATATATTAGCCTATGCTAAATAACACACCCACAAGCTCCAGAACAGTTCTGAGGCCAACCGTAAAAGGCCAAAAGTGGGTCATGCCCCAATTCCTGGAAATCCCCACCCCTTCTCCAAGATAGTTAGAATATTCCTCCCACTGGTTAGCCTATAAAATTACCTGGCCCATAAAAACTAACCACACCCACGGCTGCTCTGACTTTCCCAGAGGACCCCATGCCCTGGGGCTGCCTCTTGCCTTCTGAGCCGGTCCACACTCTGTCAATGGAGTGTGTACCTTGCAGGATAAATCTGCTTTCACTTTACCATGGCTCACTCTTGAGTTCTTTCCTGCACAAAGCCGAGGACCCTCACTTGGCAGCCCATCCCAGGTACTCACCCGAGACCTGGGACACGACCATCCTCTCCAGCTCCACTTTCCTACAACACCTTGAGCTGAAATGCAGACCTGAATGCACGATATGGGTGGTCTATCCCATCCCATCCCACCGTCAGGTGGTCCATCCTTCAAGCTCAACTGAAGCTTAATTCCGGTCTCTTCTTGAAAGCTTCATTAGAGGAAATCTAGAGGCACATGATGACCTTAGCTGTATTTCCCTGGGCAACATTAATTTGTACAATTCAATTGCCTTTGACCACCTGGGTTCCCAGGTGCTCCTTTCCTCCCCCAAAAGTCATTGTGAGGGAATCTCCCCATTGTTGTACCCCACCCATTCTGCCATGTGGTGGCTCCCTTCTGCAACTTCCTACCCACAGTTCAAGAGCCCAGAAACCAAGGTTGATGTGTCAGGCACCAACCATCATCTGAATCCTCCACACAGACAAGGGGTCCAGAGGCATTGGCTCCGGGCAGGGTGTAGAATCCACACAAGGGGAGAAATGGAATCTCCAGTCCTGAATGCCAAAGATTTGAAGAGAGCAACATCCAGCCGAGAAATGGAAATGCAAACCTGGTCCCATCCAATGTAGTCATCTATCCAAAAGGGCTTTGGAGAGATAGAGAATCCATTTGCTGGCAAAGCAGCGCAACCAGGAAGAAGTCCCTGAGCCTGAGAGCACAGCTTCACTCACATTGTAAGAGGTGGGAGGAGAAGAAGAAAGGGACCATAGGTTGACTGGATAAGCAATGTCCATTCAAGGCTTACTTCTCCTCTCAGCCCAGAGGAGAAGATTCTTGTTCTCTCCATGCTGCTAATTACAACTCTTACTAGGATGCCGAAATGAAATTTAATGCTGTCTCTGATGAAGGACCTGAGTGAGTTTCTAGGAGTCTACAGCTATTTGTGAGTAACCTTGCTGCATCTCTGATAAGCATTATTCCTCTCACCCTGCCAGTCCCCTCTGCCTTCAAGTTCCCCGCTGCTTGGGACAGATAGTCCTGTGTCTTCCCTGGAATCAGGGGAGCAAATAAAAAATAGCACAGGTGAAGAAGAGAGGACTGAGTTCTCTGAGCCAAAGATGAGAGTCTAAATTGATGAAGCCAGAGAGATAATGCCAAGACAACTGTGGCTTCACACTGGCAAGCAAGTCATGGTAGAAATCTGGACTGTGGGCTGGAGCCCTGCCCCAGAGGCCCAAAAAGGCAGCATGTTCAGGCCTCCCTGGCCAGTCCAGCTCAGGCCCTCCCGGGGGCTTCTCCAGGTACCTCAGCTCACCTATCTGGGGCTTTCCAGAACTTCTTCCCAGAACTGAGGACGTGTTTACTGTTCCTCTTTTGGGAAAGGAAAGCCTAGGGCTTTGAGGCCAATCATCAATCCTTAGACGTCTTCTTTGCTATTTCTCCCCAAAGAGATGGGAGAATTGTCTTTCATGTAAATAAGGTCTTTAACTGTGCCCTCCTTTTCCTAAACTCAGGGCTTTTTACGTATCCTGCCTCACCCCAGACTTCTGCTTCACTCATTTAGCCATTATCCTAAACTGCCAGTTATATTTTTGATGATTACAGCACATGTGTTTTGTCACTCCAATTAAGTAGTACATACTTTGTGATTCAATATGGGGAGCCTACTATGGTCTAGACCCTTTGCTAAGGGCTTTACAGACTATCTCAGCTAATCTGCATAACAACCCAGTGAAGTAGGCATCATAATTTACTATCTCCACTTTTCTGGGGGAAGTAGGGGAACAGAGCTGTCAACAAACCAGCCCAAGATTCTTGCTCCTGTGTGAGTTGAGCAAGTTAAATAACCTCTCTGTGCTTCACCTCAGTCTCTGTAAAATGGGATGAATAACAGTACCAACCTGCTAAGACTTCTATGAGGTTTAAAGGAGCTGAATGTTTAAGTGCTCAGAAGAGTGCCTGGCCCATAAGTATTGGTGAAATAACAAATGACCTTCTGGCAGAGCAGGGCAGAAGCCAGGTGGTTTGATTTCAGAGCACATATCCCTAACCATGATCCATTTCCTTGTTGATCATGGCCCATTTTATTTCTTCTGGAAATTTTCTCACGGCTTTTGATTTCCACTTTACAAAGATGGGCAGACTGAGCTACAGAAGTGATCAGAACAGGGTGACACGTGAGCTTCTCTTCCTGAGAATTCCACTGGGACAGTTCATGTATTCTTATGGGCTACGCACTGCTCTGCTGGCTTGGGTAGTTATGGTCGATCGGTGTGTTTTAAAAAAAGTAAACTGGAGCAATCTCCTCCATTAGGAAAGACAGTCTCCCCAACAATGTTCCTATGATCTTGTGATCAAGAGCAAAACTTCAGTGGGTCAAAAAATGGCTGCAGGCTTGTGTGGTGTGTAGGCTGACCAACCATTCTGGTTTGCCCAGGGTGAAGAAGTTTTTTTCTAACACAGGACTTTCAGCATTACAACTGGGACATTTCTTAGCAAACTATTTTGATTTGGTCACCCTAGAAATGGGCCAGACTGGGAGAGTCTGAAAGTTAGGCCATGAAAGTTAGGCTGGGGCAGTTATTGAAACCTGGGGTCCAGTGCAGGGCAAGCTCATAGACCACGGCAGACAAGGTGAGGCAAAGAGTGACTCGGGTCCCTTGGTAAGAGGCTCTTCACATGTGACCCACCAAGCTATTATTTTGTTTTCCTTTCACATTTTCACTCTTCCTAAACACTTCTCATAATGATTTCCTTTTAGGGGAAGGCAAGCAGCAGAATGAAGAGATCTGGCCTTGGCTTTAGGGAGACCCCATGAGTAGAAGAAAGACTATGGACTTTGGGGGCAGAGAGATCAGGGTGTGAATCCTGTCTCTGGTGTGTCATTTCAGACCTTTGTGCGAGTGAATTTTGTCATAAAAGGATAATATAAGATCAGTGATGATGTATATAAAGTGATTTGTGCAGGGTGGACTGATAGATGATAAATGACTGATGAAAGAGGCCATAGCTCAAGGTTGGAGCTCCCAATGGACTGGTCCTGATCTGAAACGGGAGCTGAGGTCTCCGGAGAGACGCTGCTGGGTGTCTGATTCATGCCTGATGTTGTGTCTTGGCCAACTTCTTCTCTTTTTACCTTCAACGTCACTTCCTTAAGGAAGCCTTATTACAGACTCATACTTCTTATAAGAAGGATGCTATACTTCTTCATACGACTTTTTGTAATTTGAATTCAAATTTACTAAATCTTAAAAATACAACTAGTGACTATAACAAAAAGAAGCAGACTCACAGATATAAAAAACAAACTAGTGGTTACCAGTAGTGAGAGGCAAGAGGGAAGGGGATTAAGAGGTACAAACTGTCCTGTATAAAATAACCTACAAGAATATATTACACAATCTGGGGAATATAGCCAATATTTTGTAATAACTACAAATGGAAGTCAGCCTTTAAAAATTATGTATCACTATAGTGTACACTTGTAACTTATATAAGATTATACATCAACTATACTTCAATTAAAATGGTAAAAATTTAAAAGACAAAAATAAAAACAAAAATGTACTTGACAAATTATTCAATTTCTGTCTTTCCCATCTGACCACAAACTCCCTTAAGGCAAGGACCATGTCTGTCTTGTGCACTGTTTTAGATTTAGAAGACAAATGCTCGGCATACAGTAAGCATTCAGTAAATGCTGTTGAATGAAATCAAAGGATGAATCAAATGACCATCAACTGTACTAGAAGACATAATTTTGTGAGGGAACTTAGGCAGCAGTAAGCCACTAGATGGAGCTGCTACTCTGCATGAAAACTATCCGACACAACTTGTGGGAGAAATGGGGCTTTGAACACTGGATTGTCGGCCTCCAAGCCTGTGCTCTTTTCAGGGTTTTTACTTTGGTAGTCTAATGCAGCCAGTGCACATGCTTCCTGCTGCCACAGTCTCCTCACTCTTACCGGACCTTTTTTCCCCTCACGGCTTGTTGTTGTTTTATCACATACCCAAGCAGAATCCTCCACACAACCACTGGTTTCTAAAACACCAACTTAGAGAGGGGAAATGAGAGGCAGAATAGACTCAGCGTCTCTTAGACCAGACATTTGATTTAAGTCCTGAGTTCATTCATGAGCTAGCTGTAGCATTCTGAGGAAGTGGCGAACGATCTTCAATGTACCAACCAGTCATCAGTAGTTCTTCACTCAGCATCTACGTTGTATACACAGGGCTGAGCAAACACAGATAGGCTTATAATCTAGTAAGCGACACAAGACATGCCTATACAGGGCATAATACACTCTAGTACCTAAGAGCTTGTGGATGATACATATAATAAGTGTACTAGGAATTCAGAGGCAGAAAGATTCCTATGACAGGGTAGTCGTAGATCTGAAAAAGTCAGGGTCAACCTCCATGGAAAACACATTTAAAGATATGGGCACCAAGTAAACTCATCCCTTTCTTCTAGAGGTGTGGAGTAAGGACCAGCTGCTTTGACACCACTGAGAGCTTGTTAGAAGCGTAGAACTGTGGGTCTCATCTCGGACCTGCTGAACCAGAATCTGCATTTTAACAGGATCTCCAGATGGTTTCAGACTTTTGGGGACTAAGTATCAGTATTCACATGTCCCTTTAAAATGAAATAGTACTCTATCTAAAATGCTCCTCAATTTTACTGTTCAGTTTAACTTTAGATTTTTATTTGCTTCTTTTAAAATTAATTTTTATTGGCGTATAGTTGCTTTACAATGTGTTAGTTTCTACTATATACCAAAATGAGTCAGTCATACACATACATGTATCCTCTCCCTTTTGGACTTCCTTCCCATTCAGGTCACCACAGTGCATTTGGTTTGCTTTTAAAATAATGGTATGAAGTACTTCAAATTTCTGCCATTTCTGTCTATGACAACCTATGAAGATTCCTAATAGCCACATTGTCTGTGGCCTTGTGATTCATTAACTGAAAGGAAATCTTTAATTCAAAGCACCTTCACATGTATTTATACAATGGAAACTGTGGTTGAAGAAATTAGGCTTTGCATATTCCTAAAGGATGTTTTCTGAATCACTAAAGTGTATGACTTCCCTGATGGTACAGATAAGAATCCGCCTACTAATGCAGGGGACTCGGTTGGATCCCTGGTCCAGTAAGATTCCATACGCCTCAGGGCAACTAAACCATGCCTCACAGCTACTGAGCCTGCACGCTCTAGAGCCCATGCTCCACCAAAAGGAGCCACCACAGTGAAAAGCCCATACACCTCAACTAGAGTAGCCACCGCCCACTGTAATTAGAGGGAGCCTACACTCAGCATTGAACACCCAGTGTTGCCAAAAATAAATAAATAAAAATGGAAAATAACAAAAGAAGTTTATTTTATTCTTACTATACCTGTTCAATATAATCTTGGTACATTCTAATTCTTTTCTAACCTATGTATGATAGGACCGTAACACTGGATCATCTCCTCAGGCCACACCCTACCTATCCACACTATGTCTTCCCCTAGTACCTTTGATGACCCAACATATGCCATGAAAGTAGAGCCAATAACTGGGGGAAATGTTCTCTCCTAATAGTAAAGTGTACAACTTCTCTGACCCAATAATATCAAGTCAAATGATCTGATTAAATGTGAAGCCTACATTTTAACATTGAAAAAAATATTTTTGCTTAAATTCAAGCGTGATATTAACTCTACTCAGCTGGATAAATGAAAATTGTTGGAATATGAAATCTGTGATAACTCTGGAGAAAGTTAAGACACCAGCATATCCATAATATTTGCTTTGACCTCTCAGTAAGAAGTGATGATGGCCTTATGTCTAACGGTGGTCCCATTTTTCTTATCCACTCATGGAAGTTGGGTGAGTCCATTCAGAAGGCAGCGTGATAAACGGAAAAGAGCACTAGAAAACTAATGAGGAAACAAGGGATCAGGTCTGAGACATGCTAGCTGTACATCTTCACTTCTTTGAGTGTCAGTTCCTCATCTATCAACCTGGGATGTGAACTAGACACTTGCTAAGGTCCCTCCCTGGCTTAGCATTGTATAAGCCTAGTTAAGTAGGAGTTAGAGCATGGTGGTCATTCATTAAAACCAGATTATATACTCCCAAAGAGAAATAGCCCATACTGTCTTCACTTACAGATAGAAAAGTTGAGAAGGTTGGTTACCACAGCAATTTACCTTCATGGAGTCGTTTACCGATTTCATTCTGTGAAGTGACGGTATCATGAACTGGCACCTGCACAACTCCCTAATGTTTCCTTTGCTTTCATTCTCCACGAGGCGACAGTGCCAAGAGTAGTCCTTATCTGGAGAAGCAATCAGAGTTCTCAAGCTGCCTTTCGGTCTGCTAGAACAGAAGGTGCTGACAGGGGTGGGAGTGAAGGCAGGCTTCCTTTCAGTTTACTAATTCTGTAGCCGCCCTTCACAAACTCCAGCAAATATTTTGCGATGTTGCAAGGTGTTACGAGAAGTGAAAAGCAAGCTGTGATTCAGCTGGTATGAAGACTTTGCAAACAAAAAAGAGTGATCTGTTTTGCAACAAACTATTATTCTGCCAGAGTCCACAGACTGGAATACTAAAAGAGGTATTTCTGCAAGACATCGCCATCACACATATTGCAGTTGCCAAATAAGACTAATTTCAAATGATTTGGCCCAGCAGGTTCCCACTTGTGGTCCTCAGACCCCTGGGAGTGGTGGAGTTACCTGAGGGGAATCTGCAAACCCACATGCATGTTCTGTCTGCAGACTAAGTGAAAAATGTGCACATCCATATGGATTCCTTCTCAAATATGCATAAATGTTTTTATGATGAGTGAAATTATCGTACAATGTTGCTGAATATATCTTAGCTTTCTGTTATGTATTTTCTTAATCAGGTGGATACTAAAAAAAGTAGAGTTAATACCATGCTCGAGTTTAAGCAAAAACATTTTTTTCAATGTTGACACACAATCTTTATACTTGGATCATTTGACTTTGTTATTGGGTCAGGGAATTTGGACACTTTACCATTAGGAGAGAACCTTTCCCTCCAGTTATTGGCTCTACTTTCATGGCATATGTTGGATAGTACACTCACCATTTGGTTTCTAGAAACTTAAAACCTAAGAAGACATTTTAATGGCTACTTGAACACAGCTGCTCTGTGGGAAATGTCACCCCTAAATATAAGGTATGAGCAGTGGATACATGTCTTAATCCACACATTTATGTAAGAAATAGAACCTAAATTTTATTCCAGTCTTCCATTTCTTGGCATTGTCAGTAACTTAATCTCAGTGAATTTGTAGATTTCAACCTCCCCTTTCCCCTGATTGTGTCTAGTTCCTAGGAGGGGTTTATGAGGTGTCAAGGTATGTGGTGGAGGAGGGGGAGTGGAGGGAGTGCTGAATCTGCTCCCCAAGGTTGTTCTACCATATACACTGGTATTTACTGAGACATCTATTACCCTGGTTGCATGACCCCTTCAGGTTCAGAAGCACCCTCCATTTCTCTGGCATCCTCTCAGGCACAAGGAGAAAAGCTTTATGTCTCACTGGGGCATGAAAAATTCTACCAGCCTACCTAAAGCCCCTTCATGAGGGAGCCACCATGCACCTAGTCCTTCTCTGAGGTCTTGAAATCTTCCTGGGGCCCTCCTGAGGGTGTAAAAAACATTTTCTATATTCCCAGACAACCATCTAGGATTGTGCCTTCTTTCCAGGGTGACCCTGTATAGTAGTGCACAGGACCTGGAAACGTGGTATTTTCCCAGGAATTCATCTCCTGCCCCTCAGGGATAAAGAGTTCTTTTCTATGCTAATTATCCTTTCCTCCAAATATTTTGTCTATGGTGTAAGTTTTCTTCTTCTTTAGCCTAAGTGCAACTTTTGAAACCAAAAGCCGTTTTCTCTGACACTCATTTCTCTACTTCTAGCTATCACATCTCTCCTCTGGGTAAGAAGCACAAACTAGGCTAGTTGCCTGAGTGAGGGGAAGAAAGAAGGCAGTTAAACACAGGGAAAGGGATAGGCTGTACTATCCTGCCACATGTATAAATTAATACAGATTTCATGCGTCCAGGGCCTGCAAGAGAGGAAACCAGCCCCAAATGAAATCAGACACTGAACAAAGAGTGAATTTTTAGAGAATAATTAAAATAAGACTCCCAGTAGTGGTGCAGTTTTTATAAGGCTCTTCATGTTTTCTGCAGTGTTTGATTTCAAGACTAAATGACTTTTAGACATGATGCTGAATAAGAAAAGGATCTTTTCCAGGGATGAGGTGAAGGTTGAAAGCTCCTCTGTGGAATATGAAGGCTCTCCAACCAGTCAGGCTGGATGTTGGGAGAGGAAGGGTAAGGAGAGGAGGAAAGGGGAGGTGCGGTACACTGCTGCACACTTGTGGCTCTGTTCTCAGGCTCTCTCTGGAACTTCCTTGCCCCTAGGGCTGTTGGAAAGGCAACTGCCACTAACTCTGATATTCCTGCCCTAGGTAGATCTGAAGTGTGTTCGTTCAGTTTGTTCATTCTTTCATAACCACTGAATTCCTATACTATGTTCTGGAGAACAAGCAACCGTTTTGGTCTTGGTGACTTTATTTAAGAGTCTTGTTGAACAGAAAAGGCATGGTCACTGTATTTCAAGACCTTACAATTCAGTTGGGGAGGGAGTGGAACCCATGGAAAGGACAGGAGAAGGAGTGATGTCAACATCATGATGGGAAAATGCAGGCTGTAGTGAAATACTGTGGCAAGCCTGGAGGTGTCAGAGAAGGCTTCTGGGGTAGGAGGAGGAGGAACAGGTAGAACTTCAGAGAAGTAGCACCAGGGCTTTGGGGGCAGGGCAAACTTGGGAGGCTCCGAAACAGCCCAAATTTCCAGTAGCCATATCTTTCAAATTTGATGGTTATGAACACATATTTTTCTCATTCAAAAGGCTCCTGTTAACTGCAAGCCTAAGCCAGAATGTTCCATTTCCCTGTTTTTCAACTTGTGCTAAATCAAGAGCCTAGGGGAGAAATGGGTAGGTGTGAGAGTGGGGCAGGTCCTTCACCATGCAACAGCCACAAACTGTCCCCCTGGCCTCTTGGAGACAGAATGGCAGTTGACTTAAAGGATCCTATATCTCAGGGACTTCCCTGGTGGCCCAGTGGCTAAGACTCGATGCTCCCAATACAGAGGATCCCACATGCTGCAACTAACAGTTAACATGCCACATCTAAAGATCCCATGTGCTGCAACTAAGATCCGGGGCAGCCAAATAAATAAAAATTTAAAAAAGATCCTATATTTCAAGAGAAGAATTTGTTGGCAAAACGAACAGACACCAGAGAACTTTTGTAAGCAATGTATTTTTAACCTTAAACTCTTGGCCAAAGCTCATGTGTTCCAAATGGGCTATCTTAGCTGAGTATGCTCACCTGACTTTGAGGAGAGAGTCTTGAAAATAGAGGTTTGTTGCAAATAATCCACAAAGAAAGCAAGTTAACACTTATTTTATAGATGAAGGATAGTGTGAGAAGGCAGGAGGATCTCTGGCCCACTAAATCATGAAATAGGATGATGTTTCTCCAGCTGGGTAAAACTTAATATCCTGTTTGGGGAATCTCAACGACATCACCTGAAGGCCAACTCGGTGATGTGGAAACAAATCAAAGGACTGCATTCCGCAAGAGACCCCAGCGTTCCAGATCACACATACTATTACTCTTGAGTGCATGTAGCAGGAAAATAAAATCCTAGGGTAAATAATTGGAACAAACTAAAGACATTTGCATTAAACTGTAAAGTCATCTAGATTGAATTACTAAAGAGTTTAATCCATCAGTGTAGAATAACATGAGCTTTAGCTTAGGCCAGTAAGATAATCCTGAGAGATGTCTGAATGACTTCTGGCCAAATGTGGCCCATAAGGTGATTAAGGAATTACGAAACAATAAAAGTAGCAGCATGGGAAAACACCGTACCACTACTGTGCAGCCACTAACCTTTTATACCTACTCAAGATTTTTCCCAAAATGCTGATCATTTCTAGAACTATCTAGAACAAGAGTCAGCAAAATTTTTCTCGAAGGGTCAGGTAGTAAATATTTTAGCTTTGCAACTCGGCTGTTGTACAAGAAAGTAACCACAGACAATCTATTAATGAATAGTCATAACTGTGTTCCAATAAAGATGTATACACAAAACCAGGCAACTAGTCTTTGGGTCACAGTTTGGGTCATAGTTTGCTGACTCTTGAACAACTACATAGATGTAGAAAAATTGCAAGCTCATTTGAAAGGATTACGAGTTTCCTGGAGCAGCTCAGCAGACCAGTTTCTGTGGGGCTGAGATGAGGGTGTATTGGTCCATTTGTCAGCAAACTGTGCCCTTTTTCTACAAACATTACATAAGCAAACCTGGATGAGGTGCTGTCATGAGGCTAGGTGGCTTGCAGGCAGCAGACCTGGTGCTGGGTTCAGAGAGTGGTTAGTCTGAAATGCAAACTACTTGCACAGAAGGAGTAAGCACACTAAGCCAATCCGTCTTTTCACATTTCCACCACTATGGTAGCTTTGTAAGGTAGCTTGGGGATTCTGGAGCTGACCTGACCAACCTCAAAAGGTAAAATTGTACACCAAAAAGTTTCATTTCTGTTCTAATTCAGATTCATTAAAACAACTCTTTTGTCTGGGTGAGTCAATGTGCCTGCCATATTTGCAGCTGCTGTCGAATGGACAGCACAACCCATCCTCTGTCACTACTGGCCACTGAGGCATGTGTAACGTGTGCCCTGAGTTGAAACGTAGAGCTGGGCCCTAATTCTCTTTCAGTAGTCTGAACTGAAACACTAGAGGGAAGAAATAATTGGTGGTAGAGATGAAAAGGTCGCGTGACCTCAGGAATTAGAATGGCCCTTTGTGGGCCTTGTGCCAGATGTGTTCTCTATAAGAGCAGAAGTAAAAAAGAGAAAGCGTTTCTGTTCCAGAGGACTGGCTGTTCTTCAGGAATCTTTATATTCCAGTGCAACCACTCTGTGAATTTCTAATAGCCTCCCTTTCCCTTTTCTTGACTTGTCTTGATTGGGCCTTTTCTCAGTAAATCACGTGGTGCTCAATCAGGCACATTTCTTGCCACAAATGACATTTTATTTGGTGTTTCAGATCTACCACCCATGAATGTAAGATTCTACACATTCGACTATGATCTAACTTCTATACCTGCTGGAGGTAACAATCAAATTTTCCCTGTCAATGACTTTTAAGCCTGTCCTTTCCATTCCCATGCTTCCCAGTATGGCCTAGTTTATCACTCTATCTGAATTTCAGCCACAGTTCTGGAAGGCTCCTCTGCCTCTACTCATTCCCTATTCTTGTCCATATGTTGTCAGAGCTCTGAGATTAATATTTATAAAATCTACTTTCATCAAATCACTTCTCAGATAAAAAGTCCATAATGCTTTCTGCCTGCCTCCTGGATTCAATATGATATCAACAAACCAGTCTTTTAGGCTTCATAATCTGATCACACCTTATTTATTATATTCGTATCTCCCATAACCCTTCAAGATGAACTTCAATTTCAACCAGTTAACCTCCAATAACCTCTGTTAACATCTTTCTCTTTGTTCTTACTTCCCAATTATATTATCTATAAGAAAGGGTGGGAAGGAAAAAAAGGCTGTATCTGTTCTCTTCCACCTGATAGTCCACATTCCAAAGGGTAAGTGTCTGAATACAATTAGAAACATGACAAGTATTTAAAGTACATGAAATTGAAGCTTCTAGATAAAGACAGTTGAATGAACAGCATATCTGGATATGATATCTAGGAATGAAACATATCTAGTTTTCATCCTTCTCAATCTCCCCACATAAAAATACAGTAAAGGAGTGCATAAATCCTAAGGATAAAAAGAGTGAAAAAGGATACCAAAAGAACCAAATTTTGGAGAGTAGAAAGCAGACAAATAGTAATGGACTTGGCAAACTTTGAAAGACCACAAATAAGTTAGTAAACAGACATTAAGTATAAGCACGCTCAGTTCAGTTGCTCAGTCATGTCCGACTCTTTGCAACCCCATGGACTGCAGCACACCAGGCTTCTCTGTCCTTCACCAACTCCTGGAGCTTGCTCAGACTTATGTCCATTGAGTCGGTGATGCCATCCAACCATCTCATCCTCTGTCATCCCCTTATCCTCCCACCTTCAATCTTTCCCAGCATCAGGGTCTTTTCTAATGAGTCAGTTCTTCGCATCAGGTTGCCAAAGTATTAGAGCTTCAGCATCAGTCCTTCTAATGAATATTCAGGACTGATTTCCTTTAGGATTGACTGGTTTGATCTCATTGCTGTCCAAGGGACTCTCAAGTCTTCTCCCACACCACAGTTCAAAAGCATCAATTCTTTGGCGCTCAGCTTTCTTTATGGTCCAACTCTCATATCCATACATGAATACTGGACTCTAGAATCCTCAAAAAACTCAAAGATTGATGGCATCTCCGGAAGAGGGGTTAAATGGGGTGTTGAAACAAGGAAGACTGGTTGAATTAAGGTTGTTTGAGGATCCTGTAGCTTCCTGGATTTCTCCTCTTCCCATACTCCACATCACTGGTTGATCATACCTCCCACACTCTGGCCAAAGTCTAGAGGTTTAGGCTTCAGAGATGGGAAAACAGATGGATTCTGGTTGGAGGAAAACCAGTCATGGTTGAGGGTGGGTAGTACTTAAAACAAGCAAAATAAGTGGATGCATGTATATTGAATACTAAGACTTTCTGCTTCTTCTGCCACTTTATCCTTCAGCCAAGAGAAACTGGAGGACTACTCTGTGCAGAATATGACCATCTCAAAAAGAAGTATCTAAATATACTGATTTTAGGAGTCCCTTTGCAAATACCTTAGATAGATCACTCCAAATCAGTGATTCTAAACTTAAGACACATATGGTGTATGGCAAAGTCTAGAGACATTTTTTATTTTCACAAAACTTGGTGGGGTGGGGCATTCTAGCATCTAAAGGGTAAAGGTTAGGGATGCTGCTAAAATATCCTACAATGTGCAAGAAAAGCCTCCTACAACAAACGATTACCCAATCTAAAACATCAATAGTGTTACTGCTGCTAACCTCTGCCTTACATGAAACTCATGGTCAACTTCTACCAACACGAGCAGAGTTTCCAATAGTTTCCCCAAGAAAGAAAAAAAGAGCAGACACTTGAGGAAAACAAGAACAGAGACCTAAATAAACAGATAAAAGCACATGGAGGAAACAGAGACTGCGGGAAGAAAAAAACTACAAAACTACACTTGCCTCCCACTTCTGACGACGATGGACTACCAGGGACCAAACAATTAGGAATCCAGGCAAGTCTAGAAAATTGCTTTCTGATATTGGACAACAGGACTGCCTTTCACATCTAAGTCCTGGATTTGGCTTTTGTTTACAAGGATCCAGTTTTAATTTACCGAAGAATTTCCGCACTGATTTATAATGCCACTTGCGTCATATGCCACCTTTCCACACATGCATTCATCTACTCTTAGTTGCTCTGTTTCTGCCTTTGTGCTGGTATAATACTGTCCTAATAATTCAGTTTTATAACAAACTTTGATATTTGGTACATCAAGTCCCTCCAACTTATTATCATTAAAAGTGTCTTTTGGCCCTTTGCTCTTCCATATAAACTTTATGATCAGTTTGCTGAGTTCTGTCTTGTTCAATAAATTTTGTAACTTTCTCCAAAAGGACTTGGACACCTTTTGTTATATTTATTTTTATATAGTTTCTATTATATATAGATTCAAACTACATTTAGTTTTTGCTGGTATGCTTAAATACATTCTGCTTTTGTATACTGATCTCCTTAGCAATAAATTGCATAAACTCTTTATTCAGTGTAATAATTCACTGGGGATTCTTTGGGGAGCCACAACACACTGAAATACTGCAAACACTTGGTTTTGTTTTTTCCTTCTGACCTCTACACTTTTTTCCTCTTTGTCTTCTTTTACTGCACTGGCTAGAATCTCTAGTACAATGTGAACAGAAATGGTGAGGGACTTCCTTGGTGGCTCAGTGGTAAAGGCTGCACTCACGACGCAGGGGGCCTGGGTTTGATCCTTGGTCAGGGAACTAGATCACATGTGGTGCAACTAAGACCCAGAACAGCCAAATAAATAAAAAGGTAGATTCTTTACCATCTGAGCCACCAGGGAAGCCCAAATAAAAATAAATATTTTAAAAAAGAAGTGGTAAGAGTAGGCATTCTTGTCTTGTTACTAGTTTTAAGGGTGATACATTTAAGACTTGACATGATGTTTGCTGTGGACTTTGATGTTACCTTTTAGGAGGTTAAGAATTTCCATTCTAGTTTTCATTCTTTGTTGGATTTTACCAAAAATGATCATATAGTATTTTTTTCATTTATTTGTTAATGTGGGTAATTAATAGATTTTTAAAAATGTTGGCCAATCTTGCATTTCTGGGATAAACCTGCATTGGTCACAAAATATTATCAACTGTTAAGAACTGAGCAATTAGTTTTCTAATATTTTCCATCTTTGCTCATGACTGATACTGCTCTGTAATTCTCCTTTCTTTACAGTACTTGCTTGATTTGGGTAACAAGGTTATACTAGCCTTATAAAGTGAGTTGAGTAGTCCCACTTTTTCTCGTTTAAAAAGGGTTGTGTAAGTCTGGAATCACTTATTAGAATTTTGGTATAATTCACCTGCAAAATTATCTCATTCTTATGTTTGATTCTTGATAAAATTTCTTTAGTGACTATAGGATCTTTCAGGTTTTTAAATTTATTCTTGTCAATTTCAATCATTATTATTTTTATAGGAAAATATCCATTTCATCTATTTTTCAAATATACTGACATCTGTCCACAGTATCCTTTTTCTTTGCTATATCTAGAATTAAGCTCTAATATCTATTAAAATTGTCTATTTCTGATTTTTTCAAAATCAGTCTTGCTATAGGTTTTAAAGTACTTGTCTTTACAAAGAATGAACTTTTTGAGCTCTATTTGTTTCCTATTGTACCTTAGTTTTACATGTGATTCATTTATAATCTTATTTTTATTAATTCCTTCCCCTTACTTTCTTTGGATTTGTTTTCTAACTTCAGTTCAAGTCTTAGCTCACTATCAGACTTTCTTTTCTTCCTAGATAAGCCTTTAAAGCTATACACAACCCTCTGAATTCCACTTTAGTTGTATCCCACAAGTTTTGATAAATTATTTCATTATTTGATCTTAAGTAAATTCTAATTCAACTATGATCGTTTGGACTCAGTTATTTAGAAGCATGTTTTATCCAAATACAGTTGTCTCTCCATATTTGCAGGGGACCGTTTTGAGGACTACCCCCAATACACCACAGTTTGCAGATGTTCAAGTCCCTTATATCAAGGGATGTAGTATTTCCATATAAACTATGTACAACAAGACAAGGGTGCCCACTCTCACCACTACTATTCAACATACTTTTGGAAGTTTTGGCCACAGCAATCAGAGCAGAAAAAGAAATAAAAGGAATCCAAATTGGAAAAGAAGAAGTAAAATTCTCACTGTTCGCAGATGACATGATCCTCTACATAGAAAACCCTAAAGACTCCACCAGAAAATTACTAGAGCTAATCAATGAATATAGTAAAGTTGCAGGATATAAAATCAACAAACAGAAATCCCTTGCATTCCTATACACTAATAATGAGAAAATAGAGAAATTAAGGAAACAATTCCATTCACCATTGCAACAAAAAGAATAAAATACTTAAGAACATATCTACCCAAAGAAACAAAAGACCTATATATAGAAAACTATAAAACACTGGTGAAAGAAATCAAAGAGGACACTAATAGATGGAGAAATATATTGTGTTTGTGGATTGGAAGAATCAGTATAGTGAAAATGAATATATTACCCAAAGTAATCTATAGATTCAATGCAATCCCTATCAAGCTACCAATGGTATTTTTCACAGAGCTAGAACAAATAATTTCAAAATTTGTATGGAAATACAAAAAATCTCGAATAGCCAAAGCAATCTTGAGAAAGAAGAATGGAACTGGAGGAATCAACCTGCCTGACTTCAGGCTCTACTACAAAGCCACAGTCATCAAGACAGTATGGTACTGGCACAAAGACAGAAATATAGATCAATGGAACAAAATAGAAAGCCCAGAGATAAATTCACACACCTATGGACACCTTATCTTTGACAAAGGAGGCAAGAATATACAATGGAGAAAAGACAATCTCTTTAACAAGTGGTGCTGGGAAAACTGGTCAACCACTTGTAAAAGAATGAAACTAGAACACTTTCTAACTAAACTCAAAATGGATTAAAGATCTAAACATAAGACCAGAAACTATAAAACTCCTAGAGGCAAAACACTCTCTGACATAAATCATAGCAGAATCCTCTATGATCCACCTCCCAGAATACTGGAAATAAAAGCAAAAATAAACAAATGGGACCTAATTAAAATTAAAAGCTTCTGCACAACAAAGGAAACTATAATAAGCAAGGTGAAAAGACAGCCTTCAGAATGGGAGAAAATAATAGCAAATGAAGCAACTGACAAAGGATTAATCTCAAAAATATACAAGCATGCAGCTCAATTCCAGAAAAATAAATGACCCAATCAAAAAATGGGCCGAAGAACTAAACAGACATTTCTCCAAAGAAGACATACAGATGGCTAACAAACACATGAAAAGATGCTCAACATCACTCATTATCAGAGAAATGCAAATCAAACCCACAATGAGGTACCATTTCACGCCAGTCAGAATGGCTGCTATCCAAAAGTCTACAAGCAATAAATGGAGAGGGTATGGAGGAAAGGGAACCCTCTTACACTGTTGGTGGGAATGCAAACTAGTACAGCCACTATGGAGAACAGTGTGGAGATTCCTTAAAAAACTGGAAATAGAACAGCCATATAAGCCAGCAATCCCACTGCTGGGCATACACACTGAGGAAACCAGAATTGAAAGAGACACATGAAGCCCAATGTTCATCGCAGAACTGTTTATAATAGCCAGGACATGGAAGCAACCTAGATGTCCATCAGCAGATGAATGGATAAGAAAGCTGTGATACATATACACAATGGAGTATTACTCAGCCATTAAAAAGAATACATTTGAATCAGTTCTAAGGAGGTAGATGAAACTGGAGCCTATTATACAGAGTGAAGTAAGCCAGAAAGAAAAACACCAATACAGTACGCTGTTGCTGCTAAGTCACTTCAGTCGTGTCCGACTCTGTGCGACCCCATGGACTGCAGCCTACCAGGCTTCTCTGTCCATGGGATTCTCTAGGCAAGAACACTGGAGTGGATTGCCATTTCCTTCTCCAATGCATGAAAGTGGAAAGTGAAAGTGAAGTCGCTCAGTCGTGTCTGACTCTTAGTGACCCCATGGACTGCAGCCTACCAGGCAGGCTCCTCCATCCATGGGATTTTCCAGGCAAGAGTACTGGAGTGGGGTGCCATTTCCTTCTCCAAATACAGTATAATAGCACGTATATATGGAATTTAGAAAGACGGTAACGATAACCCTGTATACAAGACAGCAAAAGAGACACAGATGTATAGAACTGTCTTTTGGACTCTGTGGGAAAGGGTGAGAGTGGGATGATTTGGGAGAATGGCATTGAAACGTATATTATCATATGTGAAACGAATCTCCAGTCCAGGTTTGACGCATGATACAGGATGCTCAGGGCTAGTGCACTGGGATGACCCAGAGGGATGGTATGGGGAGGGAGGTGGGAGAGGGCTTCAGGATAGGGAACACATGTACACCTGTGGTGGACTCATGTCAATGTATAGCAAAACCAATACAATATTGTAAAGTAATCAGCCTCCAATTAAAATAAATTTATATTAAAAAAAAAAACTAAGTACACCTTCCTACCATATACTTTGAATCACCTTTAGATTACTTATAATGCCTATGCTGCTAAGTCATGTCAGTCGTGTCCGACTCTATGTGACCCCATAGATGGCAGCCCATCGGGCTCCCCCGTCCCTGGAATTCTCCAGGCAAGAACACTGGAGTGGGTTGTCATTTCCTTCTCCAGTGAATGAAAGTTAAAAGCGAAAGTGAAGTCGCTCAGTTGTGTGGACTCTTCGTGACCCCATGGACTGTAGCCCACCAGGCTCCTCCGTCCATGGGATTTCCCAGGCAAGAGTACTGGAGTGGGTTGCCATTGCCTTCTCCATATAATGCCTATGATACTATTTAAATAGTTGTAAATACAGTGTAAATGCTCTCTAAATAGTTGCCAGCACATGGCAGATCCAAGTTTTGCTTTTCAGACCTTTCTGGAAATTTGGGGGGAATATTTTCAATCTGTGGTTGGCTGAATTTGTGGATGCAGAACCCAAGGATAGAGGGCCGACTATACACACTCTAAAAAAAATTATCTGTTGTTGATTTCTAACCTGTGTTATGATTAGAGGTTGGTCTTTCTGATATCAAATTTCTGAAAATTGTTGACATCTGTCTTATGGCTTAGTACATGATTTTTTGGTAACTGTTGTACGCTTAACAATGCATATTATTCAGTTACTGACATGATCTTTTCTGTGTCCATTAGACCAAGTTATTAACTGTATTGTTCAAATCCTACTGAATGTTTTATATTTTGGCTGTTTGATCAATTAGTGCAAGAAGTATATAAAATCTTTCATTAAAAGTTTCATCAATTTTTCCTTTATATATTTTGAAGCTGTTAGCTTATACTAGTTATAATTAGTATATTAGCTGATACTAGTATATAAACAAGACTTGTTTTTATCTTCTTGGAAACTTGAACCTTTTATCAGTATGTAATGGTCTTTTTTTCCTCTAGTAATGCTTCTGACCTTAAGATTTACTTTCTTTATATTAATATAGCCACATCAGTTTTCTTTTAATTAATATTTGCCTGGTATACTTTCCCATCCTTTTACTGTAAATGCACATTCAGCATATGGCTGGAACTTTAAAAGACCTGTGACAGAATTTGTTTCCTTTAACTGGAAAATTTAGTATATTCACATCATTTGTGTTAGAGATACATTTGAATTTATATCTTCCATATTACTTTGTCTCTTCTGTTCTCTAAATGTCTTTTCCCCACACTCTCCTTTCTTGACTTCTTTTGGATTGATATATTTTCCCTTACTCCATACACCTTGGTTTGGAAAATACGCTTTATTCTTTGTTAAGAAATTTTAACATGTACTGCTTTAAAATTTATTTTTTAACTTAACCAAGTTGAAAATTTGTAATATCTTTTTCTTCTTGAGTACTTAATCTGATCAACTATTTTATTTCCCAGTATTTTAGTTATTAACTCCACAAACTACATGTTAACATGTTTCATAATCAATGTTTGTCTATACTTACCTGCATATTTATCATTTTCTGGAACTGACCATTATTTCTTTAATGGTCATTCAATTAATTTCATTAATTTTGAGCTCATTTTCTTCTTCCTGAAATATGCCTTTTGGAATGTCCTCTACTGAGGATTTGGTTGGTTTAAACTCACCTGCTTGCCTAAAAATGTCTATCTCATTCTTGTTCTTAAGGAGAGATTTTAATTTTCTACCCCATGTCTTCCCAAGGCTAAGGCTAGAATAAAAACATATTCCCGCTGCCTTTTTTGTGTGTAAGTGGGGTTTTATAGTAAATCCACTGAAAACAATGCTTTGTAGGGATCCACGCTTTGTGCACCTATGTCTAATCTAACCTTCCCACCTTGCTCAAGTCCAGGGCTTTGTCTTCTATGCACATGATGCTTTAAGTAGGTTTTAGACACTGACAGATTGTTGGTACTAATGTACATTTTGGACTTCTTTTTCTTCGTTTCTGGGCTCTAAGAATCATTATTTCCTGCCAGTTGATACATACACAGAAATTTTATATACTTATATGAATATGTATACATGTAAATGGCACCCCACTCCAGTACTCTTGCCTGGAAAATCCCATGGACAGAGGAGCCTGGTAGGCTGCAGTCCATGGGGTCGCTAAGAGTCAGACACGACTGAGCGACTTCACTTTGAAACATGTAAATAAATATTTTCCAGGATTTTTATTGTATGACTAAGTTTCTCTGGCTATCTTTTCACAATGTTGTTGGAGACTTAAGTCCATCTATTTGATAGGTACGTCTAAAACTGCAAATCTTTTAGCAGGATGGAAAATTAAAAACCAAGAAAGAACACCATTGCCCCCTGGTGGAGGAACTTACTATGAGACCATATAAAGGAGACCCACTATAACTCGACTTCTCATTTCCTCATTTAGTCAACAAGGCAGTCAAATCTTTTAACAGGTCATTCAAATCTGTCCCTTCATTTCCATTCTCTGAGTATCACCTTGGTCTAGTTTTGTTTTTGTTGTTGTTAGAATTGCTGTTTTTCAAACAGTCTCTCTCTTTAGTTACTATTCTTTCAATATATTTTCTCTGTACATTACTTTTATAATACATTAATTGATGGTTTGTTTATCACATTCTTGCTGATGGTTATGAGCAAAAACCTTGGCGCCAATAAAAGTAGTCTGATTAGGGATGATTAGTATAGATTCAATAAATGTTAGCTGAATCAAAACAAGTATTTAGTATCAGTTATTCACTTACCAAATTCATCTGGGAGGCAGCATAAGCACAGAAGTCCCCAAGCTCTTTTCCTGCACTAACAGACTGATGAATGACATTCACATGTATCATTCTGTTGGCTCACTTAGATTTTTAAGAAACTTAAAACTATTTTTAATTGCAAAATACATGAGCAATATTAAACAATTCAAAGTTCTGCAATAATGATGCTGGAGACCCAGGTTCTCATTGTGGAAGAAGATACAAATATCAAATGGGTAAAGGCAAGAAAGAACCCTGTGGGGTTGGTTTGGAATTGAAGGTATTAGAGAAACTGGTGATTTCTAATAACTGTTTCTTGGTTCTTTCTGTTGAAGGGCCTATAAGCAAGGACAAGCCAGCAGGTCTAGAGCTTAGTTTCTGAACACCATTGTCCACTGAAAGAAACCGAGAATCTTTGGAGAAATGGCTGATTTCCAGGGATGGGTGAAGGGAAAACAACACGATAAACTTGGAACATTTTGTGCTGGAGAGTAAGAAACTTCTCAAAGAACGATAAAAACATGTCAAAAAGACTCAGAAGCCAGCCTAGAAGGTCTCCCACTGACCAAATATGGAACAATTTGACATTAAAACAAATGAGAGTAACAGAGGAATAAAATAGGAATTTATGAGTTCATACTAAAAGAAGTGAGAAAAGGAATCTTTTCCTTATAGTAGAATGCCAACTAATCAATGTGGGGGAATGACAGAACTGGAAAACCATCATTTGGCAGCCATCAGAGTAACAATTCAGCCAAGAAGCATCACTAGATGCTAAACTTAGCGTATGAAAGTTTGCTGAGAAACAGAATATTTACAGTCTCAAAGTATCTCCCCACAAAATGCTTGCTAACTTAAAAGAAAAAAATTAGAAACTTTACAGTGGAAAAATCTAGCAGATACCACCAAAAATAAGTGATCAAAATGAACAGCTTGTGATGGAACAACCAATACCACGATTTGGTGCACTCGAAAGGACACAGTGCCACTTCTATGATATTCTTGCCAAAAAGACATAAGCTCATTTTAATCATAAACAAACATCGGAAAAATCTCAAATTAAGGGACACTTCATATACATAAGTAGTCTATGTTTTTCACGCCCTTGACATTTCTGAGAGACAGACTGAAGAAGTGCTCCAGACTGAAGGAGACTAGAGACTTGACAATTAAATGGAATGTGTCATTCTGGATTGAATCCTGGACCAATTCTCCCCGGCCATTACTGGAACAACCAGTGAAATGTGGAAAATATTAGATACGCTGTATTAATGCGAATTTTATGATTTTGATAATTATGCTGTGGTTATATAAGAAAATATCCTTATTCTTAGAGAATACACATTTAAGTTATTTGGGGTAAAGAGGAATCACCTGTAAGTAATATTCAAGTGATCAGAAAAAAAGCATTTATTCTACACTTATGATAAATAGATAAAGGGAAACCTTTTCTTTAGAGTAGTATGACAACTAATTAATATAGAAAGAATAATGCAGGTAGAAAAATCACAATTTGGTAAACATCACAGTAAAAATTTATTCAGACAAAAATCATCAAAAGATGCTAAATCTAGGAGGGGAAGGTTTGACAAGGAATAGAACATCAATCAACCTGGTCTCAAAGTTTCTCCTCTCAAATTATCTACTAATTGCAAAAGTTAAAACAGGAACTTAACGATACAGTGGAGAAACTGGACAACATCTTACTCAAGTGATAAAATTAACATCACCAATAAGAGGTGAGGGGACATTCTGAGAGCCTAGATATGACACTGAGAGGACACATCAGTCACAGGATTTCAGCCCATACTGCATAATCCAAATCTAACCATAAGGAAGAATCAGAAAAACCCAAACTGAAGGATAACCTATACTTTAACTGTCCTGTATTCTCCAAACAAATACTATAAAAGACAAAGAAAGGCTGAAGAACTGGTCCAGATTAGAGTCATGATAATCTAACATATGATCCTGGGTTAGATCCTGTAGCTGTAAAAAAATTTACCAATGGGACAACAAATGGAACTGGAACAAGGACTATAGATTAGATGAAAATATTAATGTTAAACTCCTGAATTTGATAACCATACTTTACATGCTTGTTCATATGAAGTACTGCTGCTGCTAAGTCACTTCAGTCGTGTCCGACTCTGTGCGACCCCATAGACGGCAGCCCACCAGGCTCCCCCGTCCCTGGGATTCTCCAGCCAAGAACACTGGAGTGGGTTGCCATTTCTTTCTTCAATGCATGAATGTAAAAGGCGAAAGTGCATATGTAGTATTAAAGGGTATGATGTCTGCAATGTATTCATCATGTGGTCAAAAAAATGTGTAAGGAGACAGAAAATGTTAAAGGAAATAGGAGAAACATTAACAATCTGAAGTGCAGAACAATGTATATATTTCTTCTGCTTGAAATTCTTAAGAAATAAATATGTATCTATGCATGTAAATACATATTTCTAGGATATGAAAATTATTAGTACTCTCCTGCTCCCCCAGGTAAAGGAATTAGAAGCTAAAAAGTACTAGGTAGTTGGCATGAGGCTGTAAAGGGGTTAAGTCTCTCTTCTGAACCCTTAGTTCTACTCCACAGAGAAAAACCATCAGTGGCCTTCAGATGTTTTCTATTTGTATACATAAACTTCTGCACAAATATGTAAATCTTGTATTATTTTGATGACTGCATATTTTAATGAGTGAAAGTACTTAAGAAGTGCTCTGTTGGTATTTGTTTCTGACATACATACATTAAATACAATCTGAGATTAAAAAAAATGTTATTTAACTTGATAGAGGCTAGATATGATCTTAATCCTGTCATCTTAATGTTATATTTTCTATTTTTTAATTTCTTTAAAAATATTTTATGTTTATGTTTTATTTGGGGACTTTCTTCCTCTTTTAATAACTTCTATTCAATTTATGGCAGTCACATTGTTATTTCAACAATATGAAGATCTGTAACACTTACACTACTCTGAGGTATAACACTGACAAGTATCTTCACAGAACAACCTGAGTCTGGCCATTGGATCATTTACAGTAGAAGGCTAGTCAGGCACGAATAGGAAATATGAGTTGTGGAAATCCACATCCCAGCTGATACCTGAAAAATGTACTTTCCCAAAGTTAACCAATATAGCTTTTAATGGATCTGGGTCACCCTCTTACCCAGGTCCTATTATGTTTCCCTTGTGCTGATTTTAGTTTAAAATCCCAAGCTAAAGCATGAGAAGATACTTCTTGCCCTCAGAGCTATTGTTATTATATTTTGCAATTATCGCTGTGATATTTCTGGGTAAGGATAAGAACGTATCCTAGGGGGGAAGAAACCTTATAGATAAAATTAAACAGTTAAAACTTTAAATACTTTCCACAGTAATTTTAAAACAAATAAAAATGTGGTATCTATACCATGTGTATCATCACTGTATCTAGTCTACCATTTTATAGTGATACGTATTTATACTGCACTTGGCAATGGGGAATACTTTTCTTGGCCTCCCACAGTAAGCTTGTTTCAAAAGCAGAAGTCCTGTACCTCTGAAGGCAGCAAAAGAAAAGGCTTTGTCTGAAACCTGAAAGTGAACAGACAGCCCAGAAATAAACCCACACACCTATGGTCAATTAATCTTCAGCAAAGGAGGCAAAAATATACAATGGAAAAAAGACAATCTCTTCAGCAAGTAGTGTTAAGGGAAAGTTGGACAGCTGCATGTGAATCAATGAAGTTAGAACACATAGATCACACCCTCTCACCATACACAAAAATAAGCTCAAAATGACTTAAACACTTAAGTATAACACGTGATACTGATACCATAAAAATCCTAAAAGAGAAGGCAGGCAAAACATTCTCTGAAATAAATCGTACCAATGTTTCTGAGGTCAGACTACCAAAGCAATAGAAACAAAAGCAAAATTAAACCAATGGGACCTAATCAAACTTACAAGCTTTTGTATAACAAAGGAAATCATATACAAAATGAAAAGAACCTACAGACTGGGAGAAAATATTTACAAATGATGTGACTGACAAGTGCTTAATTTCCCAAAGACACAAACAGTTCATATAATTCAACACAAAACCCAAACAACCCAATCAAAAAATGGGCAGAAGACCTAGACACTTCTCCAAAGAAGACATATAGATGGCCAACAGACACATGAGAAGATGCTCAATGTCACTAATTATTGGAGAAAAGAAAATAAAAACTACAATGAAGTACCACCTCACACCAGTCAGAAAGGCTATCATTAAAAAAATCTACCAATAACAAACGCTGGAGAGGGTGTGGAGAAAAGGGAATCTGCCTACAGTGTTTGTAGGAATATAAGTTGGTACAGTCACTATAGAAAACACTATGAAGGTTCCTCAAAAAACTAAAAATTGAACTAACATATGATCCAGCAATCCAACTCCTGGGCATATATTCAGACAAAACTACAATTCAAAAGACTGACACATACAATGGAATTTATTACTCAGCCATTAAAAGAATGAAATAATGTCCAATTAACATGACGGCCTTAGAAATGACTGTACTAACTGAGGTCAGAAAGACGGATACCATATGATTTCACTTAAAGGCAGAATCTAAAATATGACACAAACGAACCTAAGAAACAGAAGGAGACTCACAGACAGAGAACAACCTTGTGACTGCCAAGGGGGCTGTGGGGTGGGGAGATGGACTGGGAGTTCGGGGTTAGCAGATGCACAGAAGGGATGAGCAACAGGGTCTCACTGCATAGCACAGGAAGGTATTCAGTATCTTGTGATATAGCATAATGGCAAAGAACTTAAAAAGCAATGCATATAGACGTATACCTGAGTCATTCTGTTGTACACAGCAGAAATTAACACAACATTGTAAATCAGCTACACTACAGTTAAAAAAAAACCTCAAAGCAGTCTTTTAGCAGTCTACATTATATATATATATTAAAAAAAGAGTCAAAATGTTTGCTTTGTCTGTTTATTTTTGGTGGGGGAGGGAAAAGAAGAGGAGGTTAAAAAAATGCTTGGTGTCTGCTTCAAAGCACTTTCCCGAAGAATGGTGATTCATTCACTATACATCATTATGGGTGCACAGTGTTCTTCTGGCTTTCATGATGGCCTGAATTCAAGGTGATATGTGTTTTTCTGAAATCCAGTGTATTTTTTTGGACATATGTGGGTTGTCCCCTGAGTTCCTGTTCTCATATGAAAGGTATTGGCACTTTGGCTTCACAAATGAATAAAAAATAACATAAAAACAACTTTTGTTTAATTTGGGTCTGGGCTAATTTATTTAAGGAACTATTTAACAATAATGGGCTCAGATATTTAAATGCCCTATGATGCTGCCATTAATTAAGGAACTGCTGATCCTAAAACTACACAACCAACAGGGAATGAGGGAAGGATTACAAGTCTGAATGCCAAATTCAAAGCCATATATCAATAACTTCCTTCTTACTTTTGCGCTATCTATAATGTAGAGGGAAAAAGAATAAAAATTATATGAGTAATGATAAATTAAAAAGTGCATACAGAACCAGGAAAATATTTTTGTTAGATTTGTTACTTACTCCAGTTAAATAAGATGTTTGTAAAGAAAAGCTTGAGGCAGAAAACTAGTTACATTGCTGCTGAACTTCTTGACAGCAAAAGAAAGAATACCAGTCTGCTTCCCTGGTTTACTTAAGACATGTTATCTTGTAACTTGAACATCTAAGTTATGCCTTGAAAATTCAAAGCAAAAAGTAAAATCATACAGAAAACCAGAAATTTCAATACATCTAAACAGACGTTTGCTTGTAGTTTTTGGTATCCAAAACCTTTTTCCCACACATAGCGCAGATGCCTAAAACAAACAAACAGAAAACTCACGTAAGCAATCAAGTGTTAACAACAACTAATTATACCAATCAAATATTTAACTAATATCAAGGATTTGGTTTATTTAAGTCACTGTTGAAGGTAAAAAAAAAAAAAAGTTAAACAGCATCAGAAAAGAGAAAACGAATATACTTTTAACTATGACACGTTCTATATTCTTTGCCTTAGAAGAAAGAGCATTTATCTGACAAATAAGGTTTATGAAGGGCTACTCTTATACTGTGTTATCCAAATCAGTATCAAAAGAGGTACATTTGATATGAATATAAAAGTGGTATTAAGAGAAACTCACCCTTTTTGTAGGCACAGCCCTGGCAATAATGAGAACCCGGCTGGTGTACAGAACTTTTACAAATTCTGCAAGTGGAGAACTTATTCTTTCCATACGGATCAAACCTAGAGATTTTTTTTAAAGAAAGAAAAATATACAATACAATAGAAATACTCTTAAATAACCTCACTTGGCAACAAATGTGATTAAACTATGCCCTCCGGTCCCTCCAACTCTACAATTGATAGGCAGAGCACTCTTCTAACTGGCTACTCTCTTAACATACCTGCACACTTCTGCCCCTTCCATGTAAGCTGTATGCTTATAAAGAGTCATCTGTACTTAATCCCAAACCTGTTTATAATAGTTGTATTTGTCAATCTATTCATGTGGTACAATTAAATATTATGGAAACTCATGAAATGAAGAGTACAAAAAAAGTAACTGATTCTATTAAAAACTAAGTAAATACTTGAGGATGACCAGAAAAGAGTGAATCATTAAAACTGCTACAGCATTAGTCATGGGTAAGAAAACTTAAAAATTGAGAAAAAATTCTAAATGGAAGGACTTGGCACTTGAAAAGTTATCAGTTCTTGAGCTACTTTAAAGATATTGAAAATATATATTCTGGTTATGATTTATATAAGGCAAATGATAAAGCAGACTCATATTCAAAAAGTCTTGTCTCAATGTAAAATGACTGATGAAATACATGTACAGTTATATGGTTTGACTTAAAATAAGGTATGTGTATCTCTTCATGACTACCTAGTTTAGCTGATAATTTCAATTAACTGATGTAAACTTCTTTGGATAAAAAGTTTCTATTAAATGAAAATGTCACCTTACTGTAACTGGAGTGCAAAATAATTTCAGAGGAAATACTTCCCATCAAATTGGCAGTAACTTTTTGTAACTGAACTCACATACTGAACACTAACACTGTTGAGACCTGGTTTCTTCTCTTGGGTACAATACGATAGCTCATTTTCAAAGGTTAATTTTTCTAAATCCAAAAGAATGTCACTTTACTTCCCACAAGGGAAGTTAAGAGTGAACCTGATTCTTCCTTTGAATAACAAGCTCAATTTGTTTGAACTTACAAATCTAGAGATTACTTTTTCTTAGAACTATATATTTTTCTAAAATGTACATTTTAATATCTCAGAAATCTTATGTACACTTCCCAAAGTGAGACATTTAAAATACCCCAAAGTAATAGCTACTTATTAATGTTACCGAAGTAAGTTTGGGAGCATAAAGGAAATAGGACCTAAAACTGTACGCTCTGTAAAAGGAACAACTTGGTCAATAATAACTGAATGATCTTAGAAGACATCAATAGGTCAGTCAACAATACACAATGAGACAATGCACTGAAGTTTAAGTCTATTATGCTATTTTATACTCATTATTTAATAAACACCTTTATGTGTAAGGCACTTTATGTATTAGCAGCTTTATCATTAAAAGCCAAAGATGAACTTGACAAAGCTTCTGTCCTCATCCAGTTGACATTTGTGAGAGGAGATAGACAGTAAGTAAGGAGACAACCACACTTTTAAGACAGTAATACCTGTTGTAGAGAAAATTCAAAGAGGATACTGTGGTGGACAGGAGGGGAAGGAAGAAGGAAGGAAGACATTTGTTTAGATGCTGCTTAGGGACTGTCTCTGAAAAAATGACATTTCAGCTGTGACTCAAGTAACCAGAAGGAGCCAGCTACGTGAGCTCTTAGGGATGAGTTCTAGGAAGAGGGCACAGTAAGCAAAACCTCTTCCAATGAGAGTGTGCTTGGCAAATCTGATTCAAGAGTTGGCTCAATGCGAAGTCACAGAGGTAGGAGGGGCCAGACCATAAAGGATCCACGAGAACATGGCACAGGGCCTAGATTTTATTCAATGTAAAAAGAAACCCAAGCAAAGGAGTTACATATCCTTTAAGGAACCACGCTGACTATTTTGAGAATGAAGTATAGGGAATCAGAGAGGAAACAGGGAGACAGAAGTTATTACAGTATTCAATAAGAAATAATGATGGTTTAGAAGAGGGTACTAGCAGTGAGATGAGCAGAAGAAGGTGGATTCAGGTTGCTTTTTGGTAGTAGAGCCATAGAACTCACTAATGGATATGGGAAGTAAATGAAATGAAGAAATCAGTGAGGAATTTTGGTTTGTACAAGTAGATTGAACCCCAGAGCCATGATGAGAAGACTATGATTAGACTGAAGGAAAAAGAGGATAACTGTCAAACATCAAATTAGAAAAGTCAAGGAGGCAACTGGATATATGTCTGGAGTTCAGAAAAGTCATGATGAGATATACACATGGAAGTCATTAACATACAGTTTGAATTTAAAGGTGCTGGACTAAAGTCACTTGAGGAGAGATAGCAAATTTATAAATGGGGAAAAAATGTCTAGGATTGAGTCTACAAGTACTGGATTGAAAAGGAACAGTTAGTGAGTTAAGAGGAAAGGAGAATGTGGTATCTCAAAGCCAAGAGAATAAATAGCTGCAAAAAACAGAGAGAGAGACAGCACGCTGTTCAAGGTTAAGAAAGGTAAGAACTGAGAAGTAGCCAACAGTTTCAAAGTTCATGTGTGATCTTGACAAGAGTAGGTTTAGGAGTGTAGTAGAGGCGGAGGCCTGACTACAGTGGCTGAAGGAGTGAATAGAACTTAAGGACACTGAGAAAGTACTCTAGATATGGCTTTTGAAAAGTTCTGCTATAAAAGGAAGCAAGAAAATGGATGGCAGCTGGAAGAATTTATGGGGCTTTTAAAACTGAATATAGTAGAGCATAGTGTCAAAAATTGTTTTTATGGTGGGACACATTTTTATCCCCATTCCTCGGTAAAAAAGCAATGTTCAGGAAAGTTAAGGAACTGTTTTGACTTGCTTAAGGTTCTAGAACTAGACAGTACAACGTCTAGATTCAAATTTATGTCTGACTTTAGAGCTCGTGATCTGTCCACATTTGTCTGCTGCCTGTGATTCAGAGAAAAGCTAAGAACTACTAAAAATAAGTACTATTTTCTGGTCAAATTATAAAAATAATACATAATATGTTCATATATTGATACAGTGAAAAGAACAGGGTGAAACCAATAGGATATAACAGATAGCTTGGTTATACACCCTGGGAAGTACCTAAGTCTATGCTTTATTACAACAGAATGAGGCAAAACAAATTCATTCCAATATACTTAATAGTAAAAAGAGTGGAAATTTATCACTGCTGTACAGATGCTCTTTTACCTACCTTGCTTTTTTTGAGGTCAAAGCCTTATTTTCGTTCAGCTTTCTTCCACCACTTTCTGTATTGAAATATACATACACTTTAGTGGGTTATTTCTACACATTTCACATAATAACATAGCCATGCAACATATAACAATTAGAATGTTCATTTTTTGACTTCTAACCAATCAGTTCAGTTCAGCTGCTCAGTTGTGTCCGACTCTTTGGGACCCCATGGACTGCAGCATGCTAGGCTTCCTTGTCCATCACCAACTCCCAGAGCCTACTCAAACTCATGTCCATCAAGTTTGTGATGCCATCCGACCACTTCATCCTGTCATCCCCTTCTCCTCCTGCCTTCAATCTTTCCCAGTAGTAGGGTCTTTGCAAATGACTCTGTTCTTTGCAATCAGGTGGCCAAAGTAATGGAGTTTCAGCTTCAGCATCAGTCCTTCCAATGAATATTCAGGACTGATCTCCTTTAGGACGGACTGGTTGGATCTCCTTGCAGTCCA
>NW_011494673.1:2160851-2164035 GCF_000754665.1 Bison bison bison | reverse complement strand
TTTTCAAATGAGTCAGCTCTTCACATCAGGTGGCCAAAGTATTGGAGTTTCAGCTTCAAAATCAGTCCTACCAATGAACACCCAGGACTGATCTCATTTAGGACGGACTGGTTGGATCTCCTTGCAGTCCAAGGGACAGCTCAAGAGTCTTCTCCAACACCACAGTTCAAAAGCAACTATTCTTCGGTGCTCAGCTTTCTTTATAGTCCAACTCTCACATCAATACATGACCCCTGGAAAAACCATAGCCTTGACTAGACAGACCTTTGTAGGCAAAGTAACATCTCTGCTTTTTAACAGGCTGTCTAGGTTGGTCATAACTTTTCTTCCAAGGAGTAAGCATCTTTTAATTTTATGGCTGCACTCACCATCTGCAGTGATTTTGGAGCCCCCCAAAATAAAGTCTCTCACTGTTTCCATTGTTTTCCCATCTATTTCCCATGAAGTGATGGGACCAGACACCATGATCTTAGTTTTCTGAATGTTGAGTTTTAAACCAACTTTTTCACTCTCCTCTTTCACTTTCATCAAGAGACTCTCTAGCTCTTCAGTTTTCGCCGTAAGGGTGGTGTCATCTGCATATCTTAGGTAATTGATATTTCTCCCGGCAATCTTGATTCCACCTTGTGCTTCATCCAGCCCAGTGTTTCTCATGATATAGTCTGTATATGAGTTAAAAAACAGGGTGACAATATACAGCCTTGACGTACTCCTTTCTTGATTTGGAACCAGTCTGTTGTTCCATGTCCAGTTCTATCTCTTGCTTCTTGATCTGTATACAGATCTCTCAAGAGGCAGGTCAGGTGGTCTGGTATTCCCATGTCTAGAAGAACTTTCCAGTTTGTTGTGATCCACACAGTCAAAGGTTTTGGTGTAGTCAATAAAGCAGAAGTAGATGTTTTTCTGGAACTCTCTTGCCTTTTCAATGATCCAACAGATGTTGGTAATCTGATCTCTGGTTCATCTGCCTTTTCTAAAACCAGCTCGAACATCTGGAAGTTCATGGTTCACGTACTGTTGGAGGATCTGGGGCATTACTTTGCTAGCATGTGAGATGAGTGTAATTGTGCAATAGTGTGAACATTCTTTGGCATTGAAATGAAAACTGATCTTTTCCAGTCCTGTGGCCACTGCTGAGTTTTCCAAATTTGCTGGCATATTGAGTGTAGCACTTTCACGGCATCATCTTTTAGGATTTGAAATAGCTCAACTGGAATTCCATCACCTCCACTAGCTTTGTTCATAGTAATGCTTTCTAAGGCCCACATGACTTTGCATTCCAGGATGTCTGGCTCTAGGTGAGTGATCACACCATCGTGGTTATCTGGGTCATGAATATCTTTTTTGTATAGTTTTGTGTATTTATGCCACCTCTTCTTAATATCTTCTGCTTCTGTTAGATCCATACCATTTCTGTCCTTTATTGTGCCCATCTTTGCTTGAAATGTTCCACTGGTATCTCTAATATTCTTGAAGAGATCTCTAGTCTTTCCCATTCTATTGTTTTCCTCTATTCTTTGCATTGATCACTGAGGAAGGCTTTCTTATCTCTCCTTGCTATTCTTTGGAACTGTGCATTCAAATGGGTATATCTTTCCTTTTCTCCTTTGCTTTAGCTTCTCTTCTTTTCTCAGCTATTTGTAAGGCCTCCTCAGACAGCCATTTTGCCTTTCTTTTTCTTGGGGATGGTCTTGATCACTACCTCCTGTACAATGTCATGAACCTCCGCCCATAGTTCTTCAGGCACTCTATCAGATCTAATCCCTTGAATCTATTTGTCACTTCCACTGTATAATCGTAAGGGTTTTGAGTTAGGTCATACCTGAATGGTCTAGTAGTTTTCCCTATTTTCTTCAATTTAAGTCTGAATTTGGCAATAAGGAGTTCATGATCTGAGCCACAGTCAGCTCCTGGTCTTATTTATAGAGTTTCTCCATCTTTCGCTGCTAAGAATATAGTCAATCTGATTTCACTATTGACCATCTGGTGATGTCCATGTTTAGTCTTCTCTTATATTGTTGGAAGAGGGTGTTTGCTATGACCAGTGAGTTCTCTTGGCAAAACTGTTAACCTTTGACCTGCTTTGTTTTGTACCTCAAAGCCAAATTTGCCTGTTACTCCAGGTGTTTCTTAACTTCCTACTTTTGCATTCCAGTCCCCTATAATGAAAAGGACATCTTTTTTGAGTGTTAGTTCTAGAAGGTCTTGTAGGTCTTCATAGAACCTATAGCTTGTTCAGCATTACTGGTTGGGGCACAGACCTGGATTACTGTGATACTGAACGGTTTGCCTTGGAAACGAACAGAGATCATTCTGTTGTTTTTGAGATTGCTTCCAAGTACTGCATTTTGGACTCTTTTGTTGACTATGATGGCTACTCCATTTTTTGTAAGGGATTCTTGCCCACAGTAGTAGATATCATGGTCATCTGAGTTAAATTCACCCATTCCAGTCCATTTTAGTTCACTGATTCATAAAATGTTGATGTTCACTCTTGCCATCTCCTGTTTGACCACTTTCAGTTTGTCTTGATTCACGGACCTAACATTCCAGGTAGACTAGCCTATATCAACATTTTCAAAAATCTTCATTTAAAAGCCAGATTTTAAAGACACTACTTAAAAATAAAACAATTTTTTACTAGGAGAATAAAATTTGAATAAAAGGCAATCATTATAGGAATTCCCTGGCAGTCCATGGCTAAGACTTTGTCCTTTCACTGTCAAGGGGGTGGATTCGATCCCTAATCAGGGAACTATGATCCTGCAAGCTTCACAGCATGGTTGGGGTTGGGGGACAGGGTGTGGTGGTGGGAAAAAAGCAATCATCTTATTCCTCAGACTCAATGTAGGACTTTGGAAATGGGTCTATATTTACTCTATCTAATGTAAAATCCAGATGCCACTACTTTACTGCCAGTGACATTGAATAGTGAAAATATTTCTTTTTGTTCCCTCTGAAAAAATCCTCACTGTATTTAATGATTATGATGGTGAAAACATTTAAATAATTTGTTCAAGAATATAAAAATCAGGTGAGGAAAAGAGGCTTTCAATACTAACCCTATGTAAGCTTAATCAAATGAAAGTTGGACTGTGAAGAAGGCTGAGCGGCGAAGAATTGATGCTTTTGAACTGTGGTGTTGGAGAAGACTCTTGAGAGTCCCTTGGACTGCAAGGAGATC
>NW_011494673.1:2145702-2160751 GCF_000754665.1 Bison bison bison | reverse complement strand
TTCTTTGCAAGGAATGATGCTAAAGCTGAAACTCCAGTACTTTGGCCACCTCATGCGAAGAGTTGACTCATTGGAAAAGACTGATGCTGGGAGGGATTGGGGACAGGAGGAGAAGGGGATGACAGAGGATGAGATGGCTGGATGGCATTACTGACTTGATGGACATGAGTCTGAGTGAACTCCGGGAGTTGGTGATGGACAGGGAGGCCTGGCATGCTGTGATTCGTGGGGTTGCAAAGAGTCGGACACGACTGAGCAACTGATCTGATCTGATCTGATGATGCACTTGTTGCTTAAAATTCATTTAATTATTTTGCTATTTCCTTTCTACCAAATCAGGAACCCTGACACATCACTGAAAGAATGAAATAGAAGAATATATTAAACTGTTGGGAGATCTAGTATTCTTTAATGTTTAATAAATAAAGTATGTTGTACATATAACAATATTTCATTTTACAAATAATGTGAAAATGAAAACATTATTCACAGGAAGTATCTGATTCAATATCTATGTTCTAAAAGGGAAAATACCTGTGGTATTCCTTGCACCATCTTTCCATGTATCTGGAGTAATAACAGTACCAAGTTTCTTTTCACCTGTTATAAAAAGATAGTAAAAACAAGGGGGATTAGTGTTTACTATCTAATAAATACACTACATTGTGTCTAAAGTTCACAATGGTATCACCAGTCATAATATGTACAAGCTTGTTCATGTTGGGGTCAGGGCCACTAAACTGAGACTTAAGATATTAACTGTGGGCAATGGATAACTGACTCTCAAGTCAAATTTGTGGATAACAGGATGGCTTATAATAGGCTTCCTCTGTACGTGTATAAACAAATCTGATAAATCTATTCATTCCGTAAATATTTACTAAGCATCTCTGATGTATAAGCCATTGTACAAAGTACAGAGAAAAGTAAAATGAATTAGATAAAGGTCTAGATTTCAAGGAGTTTATAGCACACTCATTTCCCTAACAGTAGTCCTTAGTCTGAGTCCCACAGGTAGGCCACAGACGATATATGAATAAGACAAAACCATACACAAACTTTTTGTATATTCATTTTTAAGCAGACTATACTAAGTCCATAGCTTTCATCACATTCTCAAAGGGCTCAGAGAACCACCCCCAAAAGTTAAGAACTATTCAACTAAAATATAAGCTGGAAAATAAGCAGTATAACAATTCAGAATTGTAGTATTAGGAGAAATCCCATGGAAGAAAAAATAACCTTGATCAGGGAAATCCAGGAAACCTTTGTGGGGAAGGCAATAGAGAGGGTTAGTGGCAATAGGACTGGTAAGAGGAGAAAAGAGGATGAAGGTAACCTGGATAAACAACACATCCGGGGGAAAAGCATGAAAAACTCAGGTCAGGCATACGAAACAGTTTGGTTTGGCTGAAGTGAAGAAAATAAGGGTTAGTGAAAATGAAGTTTAAAATGTAAGCTGAGGCTGTATTGTGGAGGGTCCTCCCGAATGCCAGGCACCAAATATAAAAACACCAAATTATTTTCTGTACTCTGAGAATTTAACAAAGAAACCATCCATGGTCATTCTTTCACCTAATATAAAAACTCTTGATTCAAACTCACAGGCGTTTGTGTTCAAAGTTTTATATACTATGGGGATATAAACAAAACGGATCATGTTAATTATCACGATATGAGGACTTGAATCTTTTTTACAGAAGAGTCAGACATACCTAACGGTACGAAAAAGGTATTTGAGGATATGACAGCTCTTTTCAAACCTATAACCAGTTTGTGACATCAAAAAATCATATTTTCTAGAACTGTCAAGGGTTAGCGTTAGAGTCACCGAATGGCAACTATAAGGAGGAAAGTGTTAGTCGTTCAGTCCTGTCTGACTCTTTGCGACCTCATGGACTGTAACCTGCCAGGCTGCTCTGTCCATCGAATTCTCCAGGGAAGAATACCGGAGTGGGTTGCCATTCTTTCTCCAGGTGATCTTCCGGACCGCGGGACGGAACCCGGGTCTACCTGCACTGCAGGCAGATTCTATAGATTCTGAGCCATCAGGGAAGTCCATAAGGAGGAAGGACTTCTCTAAAAGCCAGTGAAAACTACAGGGACTTCTTTGAAGATGGTAAGATTCTCCTAGGCCCGTGCCTCAGTACTCTAGGCATTCATGCAAAGAGCACTTAATCATTGGGTGGGATCGTCATTTAGGCTTGTTAGATAAAGCACAGGACACCCAGTGAGATTTAAATTTCAGATAAACAAAGAATACTTTTTCAGTAAAGAATGTCGTAAAAGTGCGTGCTTTGGGACAAAGCACTTAAGAGTAGTAAGGAGCAGCAAACAGGGCCAAGTCTCAAATACTGCATAGGACATATTCACACTAAAAGTTATTCGTTGTTTACCTGAAATTCAAATTTATCTGGGCGTCCGGTACTTTTATTTGCTAAATCCAGCAACTCCAGATGTTGTGGAAGTGATTTTTAAGATCCATTCCAACCCTGAGGGTCTGTGAAGCGAGGGAGCCTGTCAAGAAGCAGTACAGGATGATAGCCGGGGTCGAGGGGAAGCAACCGAAATAGACAAAACGGGGGCAAAAAACTGAGACCACCCCGAATCCAACAGATACAGGACTATACGATCATTGGGGAGGGGCCGGAATGGTCAAATAGCAAGACAGAAGGACAGAGACTAGAATCAGAGGCCTGTGGCCGAAGGAAAAACAAAGGGCAGAGTTTCCGGGGAGTTCGAATTAGGGTCTCCCAGCCTCTTTCTCCCAGAGAAAAGTCTCCTTAACTCACATTTTTCGCACACCATCCTTTCGCGATGATACCCTCAGCCGCAGACCAAGCAGCAGTTGGAAGATATCAACACTACAGCCAAGAAAGAACTCCCCTTCCGGGTTACTAAAACCCACTTCCGGCCCCACGGCCCTTCGCCCCGCCTATCCTGCACCTGGAAAGCAGCGGGAGCAATAAACGCGAGCGAGAAGGCGGGGCTGGCTTCTTGGTCCGCCCCTCCACTTCTGCGATTGGCTGTGAGGCCTTGGGTCTCCGCCCCACAGGCTGCGCCTGCGCGAGGCTCAGGGCAGTGAGTGGCACCTGATGGTGGGCGGTAGTAACCCTCGCTTCCGTTCGGCGGGCGGGAGAGATAGGTAAGCCCAGCCGAACGCCCTCGCATGTGAGCTTCCCGAGGCTGCAAGCCACTTTTGCCAACTGCCCAACTGGCCGGAAATCTCTGTCCCCGGCCAGTTGGCGCCTGCCTGCCCCTCGAGCGCCGCCCTTCCGGCGTTACCCAAGGGTTGCCGTGATGGACTGGCCTCTTTCAGATACGTCTTTCTGTGTCTGTACCTCTGTTTCTGTTGGTCTCCACGTCTGTGTTCTTTGATTATGCTTCTCAGCTCGTCCCTCGCTGCCCACACTCCGGTCGGCTGAGACAGGCTTAGGCAGAGTCCAGAGCAATACAATTTGGGATGAAGCTGCAGGTTCATGTCCCGCCAAGGCTCCTGTAGGAGTCGCTCAGAAGGGCCTTCTCTACCTCTGCAAGGCTTGAGGGCCTGGGTCAGGTCTGACTGCGGATGCCGGGTTCCTGGCCACCTGAGAGGGCACCTGACCAGAGTCGTCCTCGGCTGGCCAGTACCTAACACAGGGCTGGTTTCTCAGAAGGGCAGCACTGGACCAACTCTTTGTTCATTCACTCATTCCTCAAGCTATCTAAGTTTGGGTACCGCTCACTGTTTTAGGTCCAGATCTGCTTGGTCAGTCGGGATTCTGAGGGTGGCCCAGAAAAATATCTGAAGGGTTGTCTATTGAGAGAATATATTCTTTTTTTTTTTTTTTTGAGAATATATTCTAAATCTCCCTCCCCGGCCCTCAGCTGAGCGTAGCACCTGTGAGAAACATTTCCTTTCTTGCCATTCATTCGCTTTTCGACCCCCTTGGTGCGTATATATCAGCGAGGCTAGGTTTTGAAATGGCTTTAGCACTTGAGAGCTTGAGACCTTGGAGTATTTCTTAATCTGTTTTAGCCTGTTTCCTTATCAGTAAAGTAGTAATATTTGCCTTTGAAAAGTATAGATGTGAATTAATGAGAACGTTGGGATAAGGTGTGGATTCGCCCTTTTGCCCTGGTGGGTGTCCTGTGTGTATCTATAAAATATATACATATGCATATATGTGTGTGTGTGTGTGTGTGTACATATATATATATATGTAGGCTTCCCTGGTGGCTCAGCGGTAGGTAGAGTGCTCACTCAGTCCTGTTCGACTCTGCGACCCTGTGGACTATAGCCCGCCATGTTGCTCTATCCATGGGATTTTCTGGGCAAGAATACTGGAGTGGGTTGCCATTTCCTTTTCCACAGTGCCTGCAAAGCAGGAAACTCAGGAGACCTGAGTTCGATTCTGGCCGCAACAATTCCTTGGACAGAGGAGCCTGGCAGGCTACAGTCTATAGGGTAGCAAAGAATCGGACACGACTCCGTGAATGAGCACGTTGTCCATATCTATATGTATGTTCATATAAGTTTTTCTGGACTGTTCACCACAGTGTAACCTGTGGACTATTACTTTAATAAACGCCTTACTTAACATCAGTCCATACCATGTATAAGCTCTCTGTTAGGTAATCTGTAAATATGTACATACATCAAATATGTGTTTTATAGAAAGAAAGTAGATATTTTTCTTCCTTTCATTCATACCCTGCTTTTGGTTGGAATCTGGCGTCTGTAACGGACATTGCCATTTTGGTATTTTTGCAGCACTGGGATTCCTTGGTTTAGCATAATGTTCTTTGAAACCTCTTAATAACACTGGCTGCCATTTGAGTATTCCAGTGTGTACCTGGTGTTACTTGGCATTTGCTAGAAAATGTGAACTTCTGTGACGTTAGACAAAGGTCTGTAATGGTAAAAAATGCCAACAGTCCAGCCAAAGTGTATTATGGGGTTCCTAGAATGCATAGCCTATAATTCCAAAAGGGCAAGTTATTAACCTATGTCCTTTGTTTTCACCTCTGATTTTGGCAAAGAAAAAAAGGAAAAGTACAATGGATTGCTTAAACAGTCCTAGCATATGAGCATGTTGCAGAAACTAAACACAAATATTTAAGAAATTAGTTAATGTGTCCTTTTTTAGGCTGTGAGAACAGTTTGTACCATATTAGTCTACATGTATATTTCCAGATATGCATCTCCCTGTGCTCTAGCACTTAGACATTTTTGCCCATAGAAAACTGACTTTGGTTCATGGCTTATTTTTAGATGTCTAAGCATTTAGGACAATGCAAAAAGTCATTATTGTCTATGCTCTTTTCTTAATTTGTTTTTCATTAGATAGCCACTCAAGAAAACACCATGAAAGATACTGACATCAAGAAACTACTGTATACCCATCTTTTATGCATATTTTCAATTATCCTAAGCATCTTCATTCCATCATTCTTCTTGGAGAACTTCTCAATATTGGAGACACACTTGACATGGTTATGCATCTGTTCTGTTTCTGTAACTGCCGTCAATTTAGTATTGTATTTAGTAGTGAAACCAAATGTGTCTTCTAAAAGAAGTTCATTATCATACAAGGTAAGGCTTTATTTCTTGAGAAATGATTTTCAGATGTAGGTAATTTTTCTTTTACTTGAAGGATAAAGTATTAGTCAAGCATTTATTAGGCTATTTACAGTGAATAAAGAAGCTGATATTTTCACCCCCAAATCAGTAGTGTATTGCTTGCTGAAAGATTGTCCATTATGTTTGATAGATTCTTGCCATGACTTCATTGGATATCATAGCATTGTGAACCTATATAGTCATGTTTTATGTCATCCTAAAACATGATGAAGATAAAAACATGTAGCAATTGCACCTTTAATCTTTATGAGACATTTCAGTTTATTTTCATGCATCTTTTGCATTTCTGAAAGACACAATGGGTTTTTTAGACATTATAAAATAAACCACCTTGGTAGCTCTTGTTTCAAACATGGCCTTCCTTGACTAAATAGTAGTTGAAGTTTCAGATATTGGAATCTATTTTCTGGAATATTTATTACAGTGTAACACAACTATTATTTGAAAAGTCCTCACTGAACATTATTCAGTACTATATGTATGCTATTAGGTAATTTAAAACATGTTTACTGCCCTTTGATATAAGAAGCTCAGTGTGTGTTTTACCGTTAGATCTTCTTGAAGTCAAGTAGGTCCCACACACTGATTTTCAAACATGCAGGCCTTTTTTATAATAACATAAATATGATTCGGGGAATTATTTAATATTGTAATTTTTTGTCCAGTTTTTCTAGGAATTTTGTTTTAAAATGAAAAAGATTTATTATAGTTGTTATTTTCTATAAATATTTCACGTGTAACATTATCACACAATAAGGACTATTTGTTTTTTGTGTATCCTAGCACTCTTATTGGTAAATATTTCGTAAATACTGCGTAACAGCGTAATTCAGTACTCTTGCCTGGAAAATCCCATGGACGGAGGAGCCTGGTAGGCTGCAGTCCATGGGGTCGCTAAGAGTCGGGCACGACTGAGCGACTTCACTTTCACTTTTCACTTTCATGCATTGGAGAAGGAAATGGCAACCCACTCCAGTATTCTTGCCTGGAGAATCCCAGGGACAGAGTAGCCTAGTGGGCTGCCGTCTATGGGGTCGCACAGAGTCAGACATGACTGAAGTGACTTAGCAGCAGCAGCAGCAGAGGAACAAAAATGTTTTCTGACTCTGCTGTTGGTTAGGTGTGTGGAATATGGAGGTGGATTCTTATCTTTTAGGCTTTTTAGAAGTGTTGTGCAAAGCATATGTAATCTGACTTCAGGAGCAAATCCAAAGAATAGTCCCCTGTACCACTCAGTGTGGGACCAAGTTGTATTTGTAGATAAAATTCAAAGTATCTGCTGTCCTTCAGGCACTCTTGATTCTTTAAATTGTTCATTTCTTTTTTTAGGTAACCAGATTTTTGAAATGCTGTATCTACTTTCTTACGTCTTGTTTCTTCTTTCATGTAATTTTTGTTCTGTATGGAGCACCACTAATAGAGTAAGTCTGAAATGTGTACCTTAAGCCAATTATATTTTAAAACAGTCATTGGTAAAACCAAATGCTGATTCTGTTGGTGATTAGAGAAATAAAATGGTGTGTTCCGTTAATGGATCATAGAAGGATACTGAAATCATTGCCTTTCCTTGCCAGTGTTATTTATTTTTTTTAAAGACAGTGAAATAACTTAATTCACTAAATGCTCCTATTATCTAGCCTTCTGTTACCCAGTTGCCTGAGGAGGGACGTACATGAGAAATTGTCATATACCAGTAAGTGTATGATACTGGTAATCATAAGTCCTTAGAACCTCTAAGGAAACTGATTATAATGATACATGTAAATTAGTTATAAACAGCATATCAGTTCGGTCAGTTCAGTCACTCAGTCGTGTCTGACTCGTTGCAACCCCATGAATCGCAGCACACCAGGCCTCCCTGTCCATCACCAACTCCCAGAGTTCACTCAGACTCACGTCCATCGAGTCAGTGATGCCATCCAGCCATCTCATCCTCTGTCGTCCCCTTCTCCTCCTGCCCCCAATCCCTCCCAGCATCAGAGTCTTTTCCAATGAGTCAACTCTTCGCATGAGGTGGCCAAAGTACTGGAGTTTCAGCTTTAGCATCATTCCTTCCAAAGAAATCCCAGGGCTAATGTCCTTCAGAATGGACTGGCTGGATCTCCTTGCAGTCCAAGGGACTCTCAAGAGTCTTCTCCGACACCACAGTTCAAAAGCATCAATTCTTCGGTGCTCAGCCTTCTTCACAGTCCAACTCTCACATCCATACATAACCACAGGAAAAACCATAGCCTTGACTAGATGGACCTTTGTTGGCAAAATAAACAGCGTATCAGTTCCTAGTAAATGTGATTCTAAACTGCTCAAAAAGTTTGTTTTCTTAAAAGTCAGTAGATTGCTGTATTGGAGAAGGCAGTGGCACCCTGCTTCAGTACTCTTGCCTGGAAAATCCCATGGATGGAGGAGCCTGGTAGACTGCAGCCCATGGGGTTGCTAAGAGTCGGACATGACTGAGCGACTTCACTTTCACTCTTCACTTTCATGCATTGGAGAAGGAAATGGCAACCCACTCCAGTGTTCTTGGCTGGAGAATCCCAGGGTTGGGGGAGCCTGGTGGGCTGCCATCTATGGAGTCGCACAGAGTCAGACACGACTGAAGTGACTTAGCAGCAACAGCAGCAGCAGCAGCTTGCTGTATTTAATTACATAATAAGCTAATGTTTATAGTTGAAAGGTAAAATTTGACTAAATACCTTTCCTAAACTGAAAAATTTTTAATTAGGGAAAGGCAGATTCTTGAATATGTGTTATGCACACAGTAGTTGAAGAAAGTTCAGCTTAGCAGTGATAAATGATCATGGTGAAATGAGTGATGTAATACACATACACACACATAGCTGTGTGTGTATATATTTGTGTGTGTGTATATCTGGTTATATGTACACACAATAAGTTAATAGGCAGTTATTTTCTAGAGAGGGGACAAGCCCTTGGTAACAGGAAATGGTAGTTTTCTGTCTAATCCATTTAGAGTAGAGTGGATGTCTGGAGCAGTGGTTCTCCAAGTGAGGTTCTAAAACCAACAGCATCAGCATTTTATCAAAATGCAAATTCTCAGGCCTTAGAAACTAGTTTACTAGTTCTTCATATGGTTCCAGTATAAGCTAAATTGAACCACTGGTTGCATAGAAAGTTCCAGAGACTATTGAGGAAAAAGTTAATGATCTAGAAGTGGGTTTTCTTGCAATGGACAGTTTCAGTGTCAAAGGGCATTTAACACTTCTGAATTCTATAGTTAAAGCCATATATCTGCTAGATTGTTTTTTATAGTTTGCATTTCATTAGTAACATTTTTTATAGTCATCATTTTGGTAAGACAGTAGGTTTATATTATTAAATCTGTTTAAATAAAAATGACACAAAATGTGTCCATGCACGTTTAACAGTTCTTAAAAAGTTAATGAAGGTTTCCTTTTTTCTAGGTTGGCTTTGGAAACATTTTCACTTGCGGTTATTTTGTCCACTTTTACTACCATACCTTGTTTATGTTTGTTAGGACCAAACTTCAAAGCCTGGCTAAGAATTTTCAGTAGAAATGGGTAAGTTTTAATTTTATATTCTAGAGATGTTTGAAGTATTAAAAAAACTGACTAGTTAGTATTAAAAAACTAACGAGGTCCTTTTCTATTCGGGGCAACTGTTTCTCAGCCCTGGATGGTTCCCAGAGATGCCTTCCGGGCCCACTGCAGCTGGGGACTGGGACCAGGGGAGGGTTGTGTGCACTCGAGGGGGACCCAAGCAAGCAGAACTATAGGCCTCTCCCTCCACTTCAGCATGAGCAGCTCTGCTTTTCTTTTTTCCCCTGTATGGCAGAATTTCACTTAGTCTTTTGTGGAAAAAGAAAACTGCTACTGAAAGAAAACCTTGGAAACACTCCTTGGGGACAGTTTGTCACTGTGATAAAATTGCCGATAAAATTGCTTCCATACATCTTATTATGTAGAATTGGCATTCATTAGCCAAAAATGTTTAGTGTTAACAACCATAGTTTTTTGTTCACCCTCTTTTGTGGTGAGACATCCAAGTGCAGGTTTTACAGGATTTTATTCCCTTAGTAGCTGTATGTATTTTTAGCATCACTAAGTTAAAATTTTAGTTTCTTAAAAAGCATTGAAATTACTTATATCAGAAATGGTTGAGTCATAACTAAGAAAACTAGAAGTTAGTTGGTACCCATGATTTTGTCCTATTTATCATCCAGCAGCAAAAACTTCTTGAGCCTTTAACTCTGTTTAGAGTTTGTACAGAGTTTGTACAGAGTTTTTGGAGGCTGAATCAGCTGATTCTGTCCCTAAGGGGCTTGGATGTTCGAGGGGCAGGGATGAGAGGAGCAAAAACATAAGACTAAATTTGTGTAAACAGTAAAGTTTTAGGAACTCAGTAGCAGGGTTAGGGTTAGGGTTAGGGTTAGGGTCCCTGAAGAGTGAGCTGTAATGGGGATGATCTATGAAAGACTTAGATCAGGAGTAAGAGATTTGGTGAGACTCGGGAAAGGGGAGACACTGCATGATAGAGGAATGAGTGAAATCATAGAAACTGAAATGAATGTGGTATTTTGTGTGATTTGGAAGAGAACAGCCCAAGTAGAGAGATACTGCTGTGTAGCGAGACTCCATACATTACTGACTTTTTCCTTTGGAAATGCATACTGTTGGTACCCCTTCAGGACCATCTTCTAGTGTTCATAAAGTCTCTAGAAAACAAAAGTGTATCACCGTTTGAATACCTTTTCCTACATCATTACCATATTATTCCAAATAGCATTGATTTCTTTTAGCATTTTAGTTTGAAAATTTTAAACAGTGAAAATCATTTGAAATCTTACTGGTTTGGATTGATGATTTATCCAGCTTTGATTTCTGTTTCTGATGATAGCACCGATGGTGCATTTAGAGTGATATTGTTATCTGATTGGACAGTCAGTTCTACTGTATGATGCATACCTAAAAATCCTTGCATTATACAGAACTAAGCAGTAAACACAGAGCTTGTGAAGAAAATGGGATTGAGGTGCAACACTCAGAAACTTGGTCAGTAACACATCATAAAAGATATTTGGTATTCAGAAGAGCATGTGCCCGCGTGTTCAGTCGTGTCTGACTCTTTGTGACGCTGTGGACTGTAGCCCACCAGGCTCCTCTGTCCATGGGGATTCTCCAGGCAAGAATGCTGGAGTGGGTTGCCGTATCATCCTCCAGGGGATCTTCCCAGTCCTGGGATTGAACCTGTGTCTCAAGTAGATATGGGAGGGGTTGCGTCTTGTAAGGAGGGTTGTTAAAAAGTTAAGGCGGATGGTGGAAGGTGTGGCTCAGATACGTGAGGGGAACTGAGACAGCTGGGAGGCAGGTTTTTTTTTAAATAGTATGGAGATATAATTCAGACACCATATATGTCACCTATATAGTGTCCAATTCAGTATTTTTAATGTATTCACAGATATGTGCAACAGATATGTCAGTTTTGAATATTTTCATCACCTAAAAAAGAAACTGTTTCCTTTGGCTCTAATTCCCTTATTCCTCTCCCCTAGCCGTAAGCACCCTGGAGAGGGAAATGGCAACCCACTCCAGAATTCTTGCCTGGGAAATTCCATGGACAGAGGAGCCTGGTGGGATATAGCATGGGTCGCAGAGACTTAGCAACTGAACAAGCCCTAAGCAACCACTAATCTATTTACTGTCTGTAGATTAGCCTGTTTTGGACATTTCATAACAATGGAATCATATAATATGTGATCTTTTGTGACTGGCATTTTCATTTATCATGATGTTTTTGAGGTTTATCCACGTTGTAGCGTGTTGTTAAGTCATGTCTGACTCTTTTCCAACCCCATGGACTCTAGTCTGCCAGGCTGCTCTGTCCAGGGGATTTCCCAGACAAGAATTCTGGAGTGAGTTGCCCTTTTCTTCTCCAGGGTATCTTCCCTTCCCAGGGTTTGAACCCTGTCTCCTGCTTGGCTGGCGATTCTTTACCACTGAGCCTCCTGGGAGGCCAGTTGTAGCGTGTGTTAGTACTGTATTCCTTTCTGTGGTTGAATAATAAGGATGGATATGTACTGCATTTTGTTCATCCATTCGTCAGCTGATAGACATCTGAGTTTTCACTTTTTGCTATTCTGAAAAAGTTGCTGAAGGAGTCTGTGTGCAGATTTTTGTGTGGATATATTTTTAAATATGAAACAGTTTTTTATTTTATGTTTTTAAACTTTACTGAGGAATAATTGATGATATAAAATTATACATATTTAAAGTGATTTGATATACATTGCAGAATGATTTCAAGATCAAGATAAGTAACGCATATGGATAAATGTTTTTATTTTACTTGAGTGTATGCCAAGCAGTGGAGTTGTTGGGTCATATGGTAACTCCACATTTAATCATTTGAACAACCGCCAGACTTTTTCAATGTGGCTCTTCCATTTTACATGTCCATAGCAGTGTGTGAGGGCTCCAATCCCCCAACATCCTCACCAACAGCTGTTAGTATTTGACTTTTTAATTAATGCTATCCTTATGGGTGTGAAGTATTATCTATTTGTGTTTTTTATTTGTATTTCCCTTTTGACTAGTGAGGTCAAGCATCTTTTCCTGTTCCTATTGGCTGTTATGTTTTCCTTGAAGAAATATCTCTTTAGATCCTTTGCTCATTTTTCAATTGAGTTTTTTATGTTTTTATTGTTAAGTTGTTAGAGTTCTTTATGTATTCTGGATACAAGCCCTTTATCAGATGTATGCTTTGCAAATATTATTTACTCTCTTTCTGTCTGTTGTTTTTTCACTTCCATGATAGTGTTCTTTGAGACACAAAGGTTTTAATTTTGATGAAGTCTAATTTTTCTTTGGTTGCTTGTACTTTTAGAGTCATATTTAAGAACACATGGCCAAATCCAAGGTGTTGAAGATTTACTCCTGTGTTTCCTTCTAAGAGCTTTCTAATTTTAATTCTTAAATTTGGGTCTTTGATCCATTTTGTGTTAGTTTTTGTGTATGGTGTGAAGTAAGCGTCTCCCACTTTATTCTTTTGCACGTGGCTTCCAGTCGTGCTAGCATCATTTGTTGAAAGGCCGTTTATCCCTCTGAGTGATCTTGGCACCTCTGTTGAAAATCAGTTGATCATAAGCACATGATCCATTTCTGGACTTTCAGCTCTTATTCCATTAATGTATATCCTGATGCCAGTATAACACTGTCTTGATTAGCTGCTAGATGTTTGAGGAGTGTGCATGTTGTATGTATTCATACGCTGCTCAGTTGAACTAGGTGCAGTTTTTGTGTTCACTCAGTGTTTCTCACAGACAAAGTCACTCCTATTGTTCTTTAATATATCAATCAAATTGGAATAAATTCAAAATTTCAAAACAAGCATTATAGCAGAACTAACTAAATATGTATAAATTCCTAATATTTTAAAATTAAATAAAGTCAAACTTTAAAACTGAAGGGAAACAGAGTAACCATTCTTAGTTTCTCATAGTAATTTATCATGAACTTATTATATAGACATTTTCTGAGCCTTTTTCTTTTGATAATTTTTTTGAAGTATAGTTGTATTATATGTTACAAGTGTATAGCATAGTGACTCACAATTTTCAAAGGTTTTACACCATTTTCAGTTATTATAAAATATTGGTTGCATTCCCCATGTTGTACAATATATCCTCGTAGCTTATTTTGTATGTGATAGTTTATACCTCTTAATTCCCTGCCCCTGTATTGCCCCTCCCACCCTGAGTTGAATGAGGTTATGAAATAGTAAGTGCTCAAGAAATGTTTGTCAACTGGATTAACAGTTGTCAGGAGACATTTGTATACTTCATGCTCCCAGTCCTGACTGCCATCTGTCTTAGTACTTTTCTTGGTTTAGGTAACAGACCAAGGAGTGCTAAGCATAGACAACCACAGGGAAGGAAGAATGGTTTTTACAGTATATTTAATGTAAAGTTGATTTGAACTTTGTCGTGGGGAGCTTAAGTCTTCATGCTTCTACCATACATTAGTGATATTTCAGTTTCCTCCTATCACTTCCCTATCACTTTTATCACACTTGAAGGATTTAGTATAAATATGTCACATGTCCAATTTTGAATGAGGTAGGAAATAATCTGATACAGTAACTTGTTTAATGTTAGAGTTAGCCTTAAATGTTCACTTTTATGCAAAAAATTTTAAAAATTCAAAGATCTGGTGATTCTGCACTGTTAGTATGAAATACCTAAGAAAAACAATGACTTGTGTGTTATTTTGAAATTATTTGAATATATTAACATTATTTATATTGAGTTACAACTTTAATTTAAAATAATGTTATAATTTAAGGAGGTTATATAGAACATATGAATAATACTTTTCTTCCTAACCAGTAATCATTTTCAGCAGAAATTAAAGTTCTGATTTGAAGTACTTATGCTATAGTTCTAATTCACTGAAAGTATTTTAAATACCTTAAAGTACTGATTGAAGATTTTAGAACTTTAAATTTTTATCATTCATCCTGTGTTTTAGTATACAAAACATAGTAGAGTATTTTCCTTTTGTTTTGCTTATTTAAAGTAGGCCCTTGTATTATTTTTGAAATATAACTAATTCAGGTGTTGAGTATGAATAGCTCAGTTTGGAATTAGGCTGAGATCATATGTTCTGTATAACCTCCTTAAATTATTGATTTTTGTAGAGTTTTTTCCTTTTGTTTTGCTTATTTAAAGTAGGCCCTTGTATTATTTTTGAAATATAACTAATTCAGGTGTTGAGTATGAATAGCTCAGTTTGGAATTAGGCTGAGATCATATGTTCTGTATAACCTCCTTAAATTATTGATTTTTGTAGAGTTTTTTCCTTTTGTTTTGCTTATTTAAAGTAGGCCCTTGTATTATTTTTGAAATATAACTAATTCAGGTGTTGAGTATGAATAGCTTGGAATTGGGCTGAGATCTTGTTCAGTATTGAATCAATATTTTGTACTATTTTAAGTGAAATATCATTATATCCTAATTTTTAGTGTATTTATTTGCATGTTTAACACTGAGTAGATGATAATCAAATAAAGACTGAAGACACCAAAGCTCTGAATTTGAGAACTATGTAAGACATGCATCCCAAGAGTAAAGGGCCAGTTGGACACTATTCAGATTGAATATGTAATTAAATGACACTGTTTTCACAAGACTTTTTCTTAAAGGCATGTAAAATTATTGTAAATTTTTTTTTTTTTTTAAAGAATGCTATTTTAAAGAGGCTTGAAGATAGAAAAGTCATTTGGTTTCCTAAAAAATTCTAGCGACTTCTTTTTGGTATACTTTATTACTGAATATACTCAATTTGTACTGCTGCTGCTGCTGCTAAGTCACTTCAGTCGTGTCCGACCCTGTGTGACCCCATAGATGGCAGCCCACCAGGCTCCCCCGTCCCTGGGATTCTCCAGGCAAGA
>NW_011494673.1:2144562-2145602 GCF_000754665.1 Bison bison bison | reverse complement strand
CCATTTCCTTCTCCAATGCATGAAGGTGAAAAGTGAAAGTGAAGTCGCTCAGTCATGTCTGACTCTTAGGGACCCCATGGACTGCAGCCCACCAGGCTCCTCCGTCCATGGGCTTTTCCAGGAAGAGTACTGGACTAGTTCACTTCCATTCGTTGCTTTGGTGTTGTAATTATTGTGGGGCCTTTTTTTTTTTTTTTTCCATTTGTCAACTTCCTTATAAAGGAAAATAATAATTCGACTATCTTCATCCTACATTTTTCATTCAAGTTTGCTTTTTCTTTTATCAGTTTATTTTATGCTTTTATTTGAATGTTTCAGAATCTGATCACTTTTCATGAAATGAAAAAGTTTAATTTCTGAATACGTTCCTGAATCTGTGATTATCTTGCCAAGGTAAAGACAGCCTATAAGCCCTATTTGTATAGTGAAAACAATAGGCCTCTTTTTGCCATCTTTGTGTTGAAATGGACTTTATATTGAAAAAAACCACTGTGGACATTAAAAGTGAAAGGATGGTGAATGACCAATTTTTATATGTATTAAAATTAGGTAATTTAGTCTTAATGTGGGTACAAAAATTTAGTAGCAAAGAGGCATTGGTTTTAATATTTATTCAGTGGGGGAAGGGGAAAGTTTATGTAAGATTTCTGTAAATATCTTTAGCCACTAGGAGGAGTTGTTTAGTGCCTCTTTTTTAGATAGAGATCAACAGTTAAAAAGATCAACTCCATCTAAACAAGCACTGTTGTGGTGACAGCCTGTCTGAACCATAGTATTTATTGTTAACTATCTCAGATGACTGATACAGTGTCTGGAACATAGATAGTAGGCATTTGAAATGGTTTATTTACTTCAATTAAGATTTGATTAAATGAATTTCAGTGGAGTCAAATAATGTGGACATTTACTTAGAACTCACTGTCACGAAGACTGATCTGTAATATTCAGTCACTTCTAAGTTTGTTTGCAGAATAGTGCACTATGTATTCTATTCTCAATCATATATATATATATAGAACTTAACTATGAAGAAATTAGCC
>NW_011494673.1:2118914-2144462 GCF_000754665.1 Bison bison bison | reverse complement strand
AAATTAGCCATTAACCATCGAATTCCAATGGCTTTATTATGGAAATTTATAAAATGAAAATAAATCAATGTCAGTGCTGCTATAAATCAGTGACTAGAAAGGAATTTATGCTTTTTGTTTTTTACAAAAGAATATTATAAAAATTCAAATAATAGAAAAATATCAAAAGTTAAAAAGAACAGCTGTTACTAACAGATTTTATATGTTCCAGATTTTATCTATGAAAAAATATATGTAATTTAAAAATAAAACTGGTTATACTAGTCACTGCTTTATAATTTGCTTTACTTCTCACTTATTGGGCTGGTAGGGAAATGGCAGCAACTTCTCTTCTCTCCTTAAATCTTCCTGAACTAATCATTGGGAAAGAATGGGATCACCATGATTTAATTAGCCTAATCATCAGAAATGAGATGAATGTTGGCAACTAATCATCATTATAAGTATTCCATGTACCATGATTTAACTCATTTCCTATTGAGGGCTATTATCAAATTTTCATGATATAAATAATGTTGTTATGAACATCTTTGTACCATATAATTTTGTATACTTGTACACTGATTTCTGTATACCAGATTTCTGGAGTAGAATTCCTAGGTCAAAAGAAGTTGATAGACATCACCAAATTAAAATTCTAATTTGAAATATATACACACACAATATATATACTTTATTATTATATACATATATATAAATATACACACATATAGCTTCCCAGGTGGCACAGTGGTAAAGAATTGCCTGCCAGTGCAGGAGACCCAAGTTCAATACCTGGGTTGGAAGACCCCTGGAGTAGGAAGTGGCAACCCACTCCAGTATTCTTGCCTGGAAAATTCCATGGATAGTGGAGGCTGGCAGGCTACAGTCCATGGGGTTGCAAAGAATTGTACACATCATCTGAGCACATCTGACCTTATATCACACAACTGAGCACACACATCATCATCAAAACTCAAACACATGCAGACACCTCAGCAGAGTGCCAGCTTCCCTGAACCCCCATCAGTGCTGTTTATACTCTTTATCAGTCTCCCAGGGCTGCTGCCTACTGGGTTTTACCCAGGAAGCAGACTGTTCTACTATAGTTTCATCTGATTCCTAATGGGATACATAAGCCGTGGTCAAAATTTTTGTTAATTTGTAGAACCACCATTCATTAAATTGCAGCTGAATATTTCTGATTATATTGCAAAGACACCATTTCCCTTGCCTTGGCTCTCTGCCTCCATTCTTTCCTTCTGCCTCATGTCACCGAAAATTTGATAGAAAAGAACATCCAGTCCTCAAAATGCAACTTCAAGACTTAAAAAATTGATGTTGGTTAAGATAGAAAGGCGGCTTCAAATAACACATTTGTTTTATCCAAACAAATGGGTAGTTTGGGCAGCCTGACCATATGAAGTATGGGCAAGTTGAAAAGAAATGGTCTGACAATGCCTAAAAACAAACTATAGAAGAAGAAAAAGGCATGTAGAAGATAAGGAACTCAGCCTGGAAGAAAATACTACCCAAGGAACAAAAACAAAAAAGCTCCACACAGTTTACCACCGAAAAAAATGTTATTAAGGATATTAATGCAATAAAATAAGAGCTCAAAGATGAGATAATTAAAGAAAATGAGGTGGAGACGGAAATTGAAAAATTAATGAAATAAATTCAGAATCCAGATCATACTATTAGATCATAAATTAGAAACATAGATAAATTAGAAAATCAAGTTGTAGCAGCAAGAAAGGTTTGAGTTAATCAAAATGAATGAAAGCTAATGGGGGTTGGGAAGAATAAAGCAATTAGAGAAGAAATGATAAATATAGAGAACATACAAAGGAGATCACTTAAGACAAGTTCCAGTTCCAGTTCTGTCACTCAGTCGTGTCCGACTCTTTGTGACCCCATGAATCACAGCACGCCAGGCCTCCCTGTCCATCGTCAACTCCCAGAGTTCACTCAGACTCATGTCCGTCGATTCGGTGATGCCATCCAGCCATCTCATCCTCTGTCGTCCCCTTCTCCTCCTGCCCCCAATCCCTCCCAGCATCAGGGTCTTTTCGATTGAGTCAACTCTTCGCGTGAGGTGGCCAAAGTATTGGAGTTTCAGCTTTAGCATCATTCCTTCCAAAGAACACCCAGGACTGATCTCCTTTAGGATGGACTGGTTGGATCTCCTTGCAGTCTAAGGGACTCTCAAGAGTCTTCTCCAACACCACAGTTCAAAAGCATCAATTCTTCAGCGCTCAGCTTTCTTCACAGTCCAACTCTCACATCCATACATGACCACAGGAAAAACCATAGCCTTGACTAGACGGACCTTTGTTGGCAAAGTAATGTCTCTGCTTTTTAATATGCTGTCCAGGTTGGTCATAACTTTCCTTCCAAGGAGTAAGCATCTTTAATTTCATGGCTGCAGTCACCATCTGCAGTGATTTTGGAGCCCAGAAAAATAAAGTCTGACACTGTTTCAGTACCCCTAAAATATAAAGCAAAAAATAACTCAAAGATATGATAGAAGACAGTTCCCCCAGATGAAGGAATTACTGAGTGCATATATAAGGGGGTTACTATATCAATGAATTGGAGTTCAGAACAGAATATAAATACTGTATAAATATCATAGTTATACAGTGGGTGAAGGGAAGATGGAGAAAGATGCACCCCCAACCACTCCGGCTACCCCCAGATCCTGAGCCTAGTTGCTACAACCTCTTCAGGAAGGCTTAAACAAAATTCTACATACTAAGCAATGAGTCTGTACCTTATGCCTAGTCCTTTTTATCTTCTAGGCCCAGAACACTGACAGCCAGGCTTATACCATCTAGGCAGAGTACTGAAATGATTTCTCTCTGAGAAAAATGGTCCCAAAACACCTATAGATACTGACATTTGAGATTTCTCTTAACAGGCAGGGTTCCTACCCAGTTCCTGGAACAGTGAAGCCCATCAGTTGAATCATGCTATTTGTGTACAGTGATCAGCCAGCCAGCTGTTTAGAGTTTCACTTTTTTTGTTGTCTTTTTAAAAAGCACATTATTGAGATATAACTTCAAGCTATAAAACTCACCCATTTAAAGCGTACAGTTCAAGGGGACTTCCCTGGTGGCCCAGTGGTTAAGACTCCACGCTTCCACTGCAGGGGACAGAAGTTCAATCCCTGGTTGGGTAACTAAGATCCGACATAATGGCCAAAAAATAAAGCAATAAAATGTATAACTCGATAGTTTTTTTGTGTAGGTACTGTTTTGTAACTGTCAGTACAATCTAAGAACATTTCATCACCCCAAAAGAAATACCTGTCAACAGTCGTTCTCCATTCCCACCCTTCTCTCCCACCCACCCCTTACTCTCCATCCCAGGTAAACACTAAAGTTCTTTCTGTCTCTATAAATTTGCCTTTTCTGGACATTTCATATATAGTGTTTTACATTTAAGTAGAATGGTAACTGAAGAATCACTAGACATTTGAAGAACACCTCTAAGCTGAAAACCAGAAATGGAAACAACAAGAAAACTCAGTGGAAATAAAAGCAGTGTAAGAACCAGAAGATAACTTTAAAAAATATATATTTTTACATCCATAAATGTGAACAGGAGGTAATCAAAAGGAATATTCAGAGAAGAAAGCTTCTTGGGAATTAAATTCAACAGAAGTAGGGACAAAGTTGAAAAGATCCTTTAGTCAAACAAAAAGGCAAAGATATGGGAAATGAGTTAAAAAGTAAGAAGATTAGGGAATTAATTCATAAGGATAGTATCCCCAGCAAAAGAGTAAGAAAAACAAAATTCTTAAGGGACCTGGGCATCAAACAGCAAGTCTTCAAATGAAAATTTCAAGAACTAAAAACCTGAGAGTCTAAATTAAGAAAGCCCATGTGTATTTCTGGCATAATGGACGAAAAGACCCACTCCAAGACATGTTAATGTGAAATTTTAGATAACAAGAAATAAAGAGATGATTCTAGAGGCTCCCAGAAAGGATGGTGGGAGGTGGGGTGTAGAGAACATGTTACTTACAGAGAACTGGGAGCCAGATGGCCCTGAACTTCTCAAGCAGGAATCAGAAAACAATGGAGCAAATGCCTTCAACATTCTGAGACAAAATGATTGCCAACAATTATAGTAAAGTCACTGTCAGACTTTAAACATCTCTAAAATCTGTTTTCCCCCTACATTTTCTTAGGAATATGTTAAAGGATGTACTTTAAAAGAAGGGGACGATAGAAGGAAGACGTCTTGAAATTCAGGAAAATGAAGACCCAGGAGCACTGAGAGAGGCAAAGGGAATTCACGAGATGGTGTAGGGCACTCACAGGAACACAGTTGTGCCTCAGGCTTTTTAATTTTAAAAAGATAGGCTACAGATTTCTTCTAATTTTTAAATTAGGCCTTGGTTCCATTTTTTTATGCATTTGTTGTACGTAAGATCATAAACACTCTTCATACATCAAACAAACAAAATAGAGGACAACCTCTTGGATATTTGCCCTTCCCTGGAGAAGGAAATGGCACCCCACTCCAGTATTCTTGCCTGGAGAATCCCATGGACGGAGGAGGTTGGTGGGCTACAGTCCACGGGTCGCAAAGAGTTGGACACGACTGAGCGACTTCACTTTCATTTTCACTTTTCTTGGATATTTGCCTTTATTTTAACAAATATAAGATGACCACAAGTGTGCTTATAACAATGAAAAAAAAGTGTGACGACATGGATCTTGCCCCTTAGCCCAAGGAACTTGGAGCTCAGATTAGACGTGTACATAGATCTTATTAGACTTAACTCATATTGCTGACTGGATTTAAAACCTTCAGAGACTTCTTTTGACTTAAAAATTTGACTTTTAAGGCTTTTATAAAATCCTAAGCCTAAATCTACCACAATGAGATACCGCTTCATCACTACTAAGATGACTATAATCAGTAGTAGCAAGTATTAGCAAGAATCTGGAAATTGGAACCCACATACACTACTGATGGGAACATAAAATAGCTCAGCTGCTTTGGACTATAGTCTGGCAGTTCCTCAAAAGGTTAAGCACAGAGTTATCAGCAAGTCTATTCCTTAGTATATCCCCAAGAAAAATATATGTCCACACAAAACTTATACATTAATGTTTATAGTAGCATTAGATGTAATGGCCAAAAAGTCAAAACAACCCAGGTGTCCATCAACTAATGTGTGGAAAAAATAAAATGTGATATATCTGTATAACAAAATATTATTTGGCAATAAAAGGGAATGACATTTTTACGTGCTACAAAATTGATGAACCTTGGAAACTGTGCTAAGTGAAATAATCCAGTCACAGAAGACCACACATTGTTTTCATTTGCATGAAATGTTCAGAATAGGCAAATCCATAGAGACAGAAAGTGGATTAGTGATCTAGAGGGAAGGGGAAATTGGGAGTGACTGCTAATACAAAGGCTTTTGTTTTGTGGGTGATTGTGCAATTCTGTTAATATACTAAAAACATTGAATTGTGCACTTTAAGTGAATCGTATGGCTGGAAAAGGTTTCTCTGTAGCATTTTTTTTTTAAACTGTATTCAATAAAGCCATTATTTTTTTAAAAATCCTACTGTAACCTACTTTTCCAGTGTTGTTACCCATCTTCCACTTGGGCTCAACCAATTTTACTTACGTTCTTTTAACCTACAGTATATCTCTTTCTCCATTTCTTCAAGACCAAATACCGCTCATTCTTCCAAATTCAGCTGAACTTCCTTTCATAAAAAAAGAAAAAAGTAAAACTCTGCTTAGCAGAAAGTAAACTCTGCTCTCAATTTTGTATCTCTCGGCAAATCACTTTACACATTGCAATACCAAGAAGTGTGCGTTTTGGTGAAAGGAAGTCAACATTTCTCAGCAACATAAAGTAAAAAATTACCTTAGACAAACCTTTAAATTGCCTGAATCGTACAATTCTCTCTTTACATTCAACTCATCAGTTTTTTCACCTCTTAAGACTGGAATAGATCTCTGTTCTGTTGAATGTTAGTTGAAGAAATTGACTTTTATTTTTAAGTGTTACACAAAATAGAGAAGAACAATTAAGCCCAACAAATAACACAGATTTGGATGTATGGGGATTGCCTCCAATCTTCTTCCAGCCCCAGTTTTCAATAGAAACAGGCTGAAGCTCTTAACTCGTGTAGGTGAGGGAAAGGCAGTACTGAGATGGGTAGGTGATGGGATGTTGGTTTATGGACTGACTTGTCATTCTGGATGGTTTTAATTCAGGGTACTTTTGTGTATAGTCATTAGCCTGTTTCTAAAGCAGTCATCTAACAAAGCAAATGTTTCCCCCCTTTACCACACTAACGGAAGAAACTGCTTTTCATAAACTTCAGAATAACTAAACACTGCATTTGAAACAATTGAATATTTGGACTCCAGTTACTGCATTTTTGGGGAGTGGTTTACTCCACTGTAATGAGATTCTTATTCCACCCAGTTAAGTGATCCCATTGGGGCAGACTGAAGCCAAGACTTTCTAAGAGACAGATAGAATTATGTCTCTCCACCTTTACACTGTAAGATGTGCATTTAATAAATAAGAATGGTAGGCCAAAGCAGTGGATCTTTTGTAATGTTTTGTTCTCATTCTCTACTCCTTCCCTACCAAATAGAGTTGATTTTGTTAAATGAAATGTGCCATAAGGGACTAGTTGAATAAATGATGCTTCCTTGGGACAATGGAATACTAGTAAAACTGTTAACGGGGGAAGATACACAGCAAAACCGTGTTTATGACATGGTACATTTGAGTTTTGTTTTGAAGGGTTTATACATACATGTGTGCATATAAGTAGATGTGCATGTATCATTCTAAACAAAATTATGTGGTTTTATGTGTATACAGTATTTCTAGAAGGATATGTACTTAGTTGGTAATAGTCATTTCTGGGAAAAGGAACCAAAGTTGATAATAAGGGTGAGAGGAGGACTTAGCATTCATTGCAAATACTCTTTTGTATTATTTGACTTTCAGTATGTGTATATGTTACTTTTCCAGCTGAAAACCACTTATATCTTCTTGCCAATTAATTGTTAATGATTCATAGCAAATATTTATGTGTCAATTTGAGATGCTTATTTGAAATGAACAGAACATGTACATATGTATGGTGTTAATACGTGCTCTTTGTTTGATTTCCCAGCAGCTGAGATCTGTTCCACCAATGATTTATATATTTGTGTTTTACAGAGTTACGTCCATTTGGGAGAATAGTCTTCAGATCACTACAATTTCTAGTTTTGTAGGAATATGGCTTGGAGCCTTTCCTATTCCACTGGATTGGGGAAGACCATGGCAGGTTGGTTTCAACTCCTTAAAGCAGCAAAGTAAATGTTTGTACAGTGAGGGTAAAACTGATGACGCCAACGAGTGTATATATAAATTGTTTCATTGTTCAGTTAAGTAGGGATGTCGGTTCCCTCTGTCACTGTAATCTGGGGGACTTATTGGGGCCTCAGTGCTACAGGTATCCAGATTAGCCTGTTTCTGTCTTCCAGCACTGTTTAACATATAGCAAAGTTGATTTTGAAATAAGTGTGTGTGAAATTAGAGGAAACTTATAAATATCAGATTTTTCATTTTCTATCACAATAGGGTATGGCTATTAAGCTAGGTGAAGCACCGTAAGTATTCTTTTATCTGCATTTTACAGATGAGAAAACTGATACCTAGAGGACATATGATATTTCCAAGGTCACTGAGCTAGTGATGCATATATCTTTGTCGTAATTTTTAATGGCTTTGTAGTAAATCATTATATAGTTATTCTAAAATTTAACAAATTCGCTATTGATCATTTAAGTTATTGCTAATAATTAACTATTTTTACTATTATACTGTTATAAACGTTATGATAAAGATCTTTTAATCTGTATCTTAATGGATGTTTCCAATTATCAAGATAATTTCTCCTAAATCAAGCTTAGTATTAAAAAATAAATATACTTTCTTTTTCCAAAATGAGAATTTTTCTCTTGATTACAAAGACAGTATACATTTATTTAGAAAACTTCAGCAGTACTAATAATTATAAAAAGTAAGTTAAAAATTATCAAATATCCAGCCACCCAGAGGCAGCTCCCATTTGTGTTTTGGTGACAATCTTTGCAGCTCTCTCTCTGTATAACTATTCATAGTACACATACTATTTTTAATCTGTTTCTTTCCCCTTCAGCAGTATATTGTGGAACTCGTTCCATGTCAGCAACAAGTTGCATGGGTGTAATACTGTATTATTTGTGTAAAATCATATATGAATTTCTTATGAATGGATATTTAGATTATTTACAGTTTTCACTATTATTAATTATCATAATTATCATAAAACATACATCCTGGCAGTTTTGTCCAGTTTTCTCCTTAAATTTTTCTTAGTTTGTCCAGTTTTCTCTTTAAAATAAATTCCTAGGTAGTGAATCTCTGATACGTGTCTCACTTTCCAAAGGCCACTGAGGGAGCTAGATTGTATGCCTTGCACTTAACTGCCTACTTTTTAAGTCCATTCTTTGTGGTTTCTATTAGATGTTGTGTTTCCCTAACAAATGAGTTGTTTTACATTCAGTAAGTCTGGTAGGTTCGCCCTTCCCTGTAATAGTTCTTCACCTACTTATATGTTATAGAAATCCCTGGAGGTTTGGCATGTGTGATGTCACTGATACCATTCCCAAGGTTATAGTATTAATAAAGGTTTCTTTTATATTCTCTTGGCCATCTCAGTGATTGCTGGGAAATAGAGATTCATTTGTACTCAAGTTACCATCTTATGAAACTTAATTTCATTCAATAGTGTCATAATTTCTAGATTGGAGGACAATCAAAATCACTGAAAAGTGTACATAGGAAATTGTGTCTTAATCCCTTATTTCAGATATATGAAATTAAATCTAATACAAAGTATCAGTATATAACGCACCATGGGCCATCAGCTTATGAGTTGGTAAGGTAACGTGTAATTAGCTTGTTAGTTTGCATATAGATGGAATATTTTGGAGTGTAAAAGTTTGATATCTTGTTGTTGTTGTTCAGTTGCTAAGTCGTGTCCAAGTCTTTGCCATCCCATAGACTACAGCACACCAGGTTTCCTTGTCCTTCACTGTCTCCTGGAGTTTGCTCAAACTCATGCCCATTGAGTCGGTGATGCCATCCAACCATCTCATCCTGTGTTGCCCCCTTCTCCTCCTGCCCTCAATCTTTCTCAGCATCAGGGTCTTTTCCAACGAGTTGACTCTTTGCATCTTAGACCTGTATAAATCGTCTTAAGACTATGCAGGGACATCCCTGGTGGTCCAGTGGTTAAGACTTCGCCATCTGGTGCCGGGTACATGGGTTTGATCCCTGGTTCGGAAACTAAGATCCCACATACTATGTGGTGCAGCCAAAGGTGGGGGGAACGACAGGCAAAAAAGACGATGCAGAAGTAGATATTGAATTATGGGGAGCAGATGCATCTGTCTAAAATCGGGTTTAGGTTTGTGAAGAAAATATATATTTCAGTTATTTACAATCCAATTATCCATTTTTGATTGTTTAGGCTTCTAGCTAGTGACTCTCATTTTTCTACCTCAATTCTTATTTACAGTAAGAGGTGAACTGGATCCAAACTAATGGTATCAGACTTTTAAAATTACTATAAATTTTCTACTTGAATTATCGACTTTAAAAAAAATTTCTAGCTAGCTAATTTAGTATGTAACAAATGTTGGTCTTCATTAGGAATGTTTCATTTGACTGGACTATTACTGGTTATTTAATAATCTTTACTATTGGGTTGTTTTAAGAGTATTCCAAGTTAATGAGCCACTTATTTACTATCATCTTTCAAAATTATGATAGATATGTATTCACTATCATCTTTTAAAATTATGATAGATATGTTAGAAGTGATATATAATTAATCATCTTTTATTCACATAATAATTACCTGCCCCTCCCCAGTTTAGTGATTATTTACTAATTTAGCAATTATAAACTAGAGAAATGATGTCTTTTTTTTTTTTCACTTTTTATTTTCATCAAAGTTTTCTGTTCTGTTTTTTTTTCTTTGTAAACCTAACTACACAATAAGTACTCAGTGTGGCTCATGATGCTGACAGAATCTGCCAGAGAAACAATAAACCAGATAAAAGATTATGGCATTACTTCAGAATGGAGATTTTTCTAAAGTAGAATTTCAGAAGAAGAAAACCTCTGTCTATACTTTATTATTTAAACTTTAATATTATAGTATTAGGAAGAGATTTTAGTTCTGTATTCCTGTAGCCCAATAAAGATTTGATATGTTTGTGGTAAAGCAAGCTTTTCTGGGTTGTGATCTGATTTTACTCATGTTTAATAAAAAGAAGTAAACTTGGAGAAGCAAGAGTATCTGGTTAAGCAATTACACTTTCTTTAAAAACACATACACACAAACCACCTCACAAAAACTGTCACATATTGTAGTTCCATTTTTCTACTTTGTACTCAATCTGACTGTGTATAAAGTGCCCGAGGCCAAGCATAAGATTATATAATGATGTGAGTTCTGTATTGAGCAAGTTCAAGAATGCTTATAGTTTTTAAGTTGTTTCAGAATTTAGTGACTGGAAAGGCCCATTGAAAATACATAACCTTAATGAAAAGGTTTTTTCACTTAACTAATAGGAATTTTAAATAATTTTAAGTAATGACAATTGACGAAAGATTCCAGGCATCTTTATATAATTGGAGGAAGCCTTCCATTTCTAGGAGGCAGCAAGAGAATTTGGTGAAAGAGAATATGGTTGATGGCTACCCACTCTGTTGTTGGTCATCTTTATTGTTTTCTTTGAAAGTAATTCAAAGTCATCTTGCTTCTCTTCCCTGCCTTAATTATTACATTATAAACATTGAATTGTCCATAACCCAGACTGGCTTCTTCACCTCCAGAGAAAACTTATAGCTGCAGTAACTGACAAGATTTTTGACTATGGAAAATCTATTTACATTATAATTTGATGCTTCCATCGGCCATAAAAATAGCTAATCAGTAAGTATTTGTTGAGTTCTTACTGTGTACAAAGTACATATTAACTATATAAGCTATAACAGAAATATTACCAGGACTGGAATTTAATTGTTTGGTAATGATAATTTAGATCCAGATTGTGAGTTAGATTCTGATTCAGATTTAATATGCTCTAAATATTTTCAGAATATATGGTTATCAGCTTTTCATCTGGAAAATATCTTAATTCTTTACTTATCAAAAATCAGCACTTCACATTATTAAAACAATTAGTACAAAGTTAAGAATTGTTGTTAGTCATTCTAAACAAAGGAAATTTACATGAAGTTTTTAAACCCACATGTTTTATTAATAGGTAGATAACAGGATTTTTAAGAGCTGAGGCATCAAATTACTGGGTTCAAACCCTGGCTCTGACACTTGTTGCTGCTGCTGCTGCTAAGTCGCTTCAGTCATGTCCGACTCTGTGTGACCCCACAGACGGCAGCCCACCAGGCTCCCCCGTCCCTGGGATTCTCCAGGCAAGAACACTGGAGTGGGTTCCCATTTCCTTCTCCAGTGCATGAAAGTGAAAAGTGAAAGTGAAGTTGCTCAGTAAGTGTCTGACTCTTTGTGACCCCATGGACTACAGCCTACCAGGCTCCTCCGTCCATCGGATTTTCCAGGCAAGAGTACTGGAGTGGGTTTCCATTGCCTTCTCCGCTGACACTTGCTAGTGAGGATTAAATAATTCTGAATTACTTAGTTTAGAACCCTACAGTTAACTGCTTAACTGATGTTATAGGCATTTGTGACCTATAAAAGGAGTAGGTTAATGACTGTTTTTTCTTAGCATTCCCAAAAAACTGCCAATTCATTATTTGAATTCTCCAGAGAATGTGCTTGTTTTATTCATTCTGCACAACGGTCCTTAAATTGGTAGAGTGGATTGTTAACTCATCTTTTTGTTTCTCTGGTATTTGGGTATTTAGGGTATTTGGATTTCACTTAATTTTCAATCCTATCTGACATTTCAGATGGCAATAGAAGGAAAACACAGTATCTCTTTATGTACCAGGCATGGGGCTTGGCACTGTCACACAAGTAACTTAATCCTGGTAACCATAGTGCAAGGTAGGTTTCATCCTCATTTCTACACATAAGAGAGCCAAGTGTCAGGAGAGGAGTATGCATCTTGTTCAGCATTTCTTGACTGATTAGAGGAAGACTCGGAATCCAGTGCTCCAGGACACCATGATTCTCTTTATCCCTGTTCTTCTTTAACAATGGCCAGGGCTTAGATTTTTTTGAAAAAGGTCGAGTAATTATTATATTGTATTTCTTTCCCCACATGAGGATCTCATTTAAATGCCACAACCACTCAACTGGTAGTGTATGTTAGACCAAAAAATTTAATATATTTGTAGGAGAGTATTTGAAGCTAATAAATGAGGATTTTGTACCTAGAATACCAACAAATACCTTTAAACTCTGGACTTCCAGTTCTACTATCTCCAAAATGGAATTGAACACATAATCAAATCTCTTCTGAGTGTATTTGTTTCTTATAAAGTTAAAATGTAAAATGGATGGAGATTGTCTTTAAAACAATTTAAAATTGTTAAATATTTGTACTTATTCCCATCAGATACCAGATAAATGAGGCATTGTTGTATTTAAAATTTTTTTTTTTGTTTTCTCTGGTTTTATCAGGTTTAAAAATTAATATCTGTGAGACATATATTCATTATTAAAAGTCACAGGTGCCACAGGTAATACTTTAATAAATTGATGCTGGAGATCATTAGGAAAATTAAATGAATCACAGCAAATAATGGTAGAGAAAGGGATGAAGCCAAGATTATGGATTTAATTATTGAAAGAGTGCATATTTTTAGGTTAATTGGTGTTTCTGTTACTAAAGGTCTTACACAGTGTTTTAGACAAACCAAAATAAAATATTAATTTATATGAATGTGAGTTACATACTTCAAGCATGGGAAAAATACTAATACTTAACTGATAGAAAGTGGTTTGCGATTTAAAAGGTGGGTTCATTGTAGGGCAGTGATACTGAAAATGATATGCCAGTAGGACTTCCATGTGATAGAGGAGAGTGCTGGCTGAGGTAAAACTCATTTGCATGGTCCTGGCAGGGACCTTACATCGTCACTTTAACAAGAAGTTCCAGCCTGGAGACTGTGGACCTCTCCACAAATAGCTCTTCCTAAATCTGTGTTCTTAGTCACAGGAGAGTGGTAGAGTAATCATGGCTCAGAGCAGAGTTACAACCAACTCTGGACCAACCAACTCTGAGTTACAACCAAGCAGAGAAATTACCCCGATGAGTAGACTCATCTGCTCGTGTATTCTTACACAAGACGGCAGCATCTACTTTATGTGCATCTGGGAAACACAGCGTTAAAACCAGGTTCAGAAGAAAATACACACAATCATCTAAAACCAGGTGAAGTTTGGAAGTAAGTCGGTTTTGAAAGATGAATTGTATCAGTCATGCAAATGTAAATCTATGGTAAGCATGATAAACAAAACATAGTAAAAAGTAGTTTGTGTGAAATTTAGAATTGCCTGGGTTTTATCTTCATTTTTATCTGAAAGAGTCAGTAATCCTAATGGTTGTGGGTTGTTCTAAGTGTTTCTAGGTTTTCTGATCTGCAGATAAGTCAGTTTTCCCTCGAGATCTCTCAGATCACATACCTCTCCAAAAATTATATTGCAACACATTTTTTAAAGTTTGCGTTATTGAAATGTATCTAAAAAAGAATCTTAGTTTGCCCCTTAATTGCTTGGTTTATAGTAGGGGCTCTCAATACATAGTTTTGAATGAAAAGAGCCATTCAAATGGAGACTCTTAAAAATGATAGAAATTTCTGCTGTATATATTAGGTGTAGTTTTTTAGAAATACTTTAAAAAATAGCTTTAGAGATGGTGTATTTGAGGAATGATAGTGTTGTAGATTGTAATTACAACTTACTTCATATGTGCCTGTTTAAAAATATGAACTGAAAGATTATCCATTGTAACCCATTGATTGGTCACTTGTCCTATGTGCCAGACCTGTGTTTTAGGTATGATTGTGGGTACCACATAGGACTTTACCTCATTTGGTCATTACAGTAACCCTGTGAGGTGAGTTTTACAGTGATCCTCATTTTGCAGATAAGAAACCAAGGCACAGAAAGGTTAGGCGACTTGCCTAGGGTCATCTTTTTGTTAACTTTTTTTTTTTTTTGAAGTATAGTTGATTTACAATGTTGTGTTACTTCCAGGTGTACAGCAAAGTGATTCAGAATATATATATGTATATATATATATACACACATAGAGAATACTATTCTCTACTACTTAGAAAATGCTTTCAAACTTTGTATATTAGTACATTTTCCTTTTCTAAAATGTAAAGCAGAGTTTTATAGCAGTGCCTGATCAGAAGAATGTAGTGTGGTCTTCAGGTAGAAATAAGCTTATATAATTTTGAAGTGTCTTTCAAGCAGCAATAATAATGATTTTTGTAACAGAAAAACACATATCTGTATTATTTCAAAAGTTTTTTAAAGCTGATTAGGGTGAAATTGTTTTATTTCTAAGAGAAAAATAACCTATTGCCAGTACCATGTACTAAGATCCTATGTATCAGGCCTTTGTTAATGCTGATTATTTTAAGCGAACACTGACTTTTTTCAAGTGCTGAGACAAATAAGGAATTATTTGATTTAGAGCAAGGATAATAGTAGTACTGTAAAGCAGGGCACTTTCTTCACATGATGTAGCTACTCATTTTTGTGAAGTTTTTCTTTTTGACAGTAACTATAGTAATTTTACCCAATTGCACTATATTATCTTTTGTTATGCAACAGAAAATTTTCATTTAGTGATTTTTTTTAAAAATTTTACATTTATAAAAAATTGGATAAAAAGATGGTCCTTTGGTGATAAACACGTGACTTTTACATGAATGTCTTTGAGTTTTCTATTTTCCTTAAACAAAACAAGATAATTATGTAGCTCCATCTCAGATGACCATCATTTGGAGACATGTTTATAGCAACTAAGTTGAATTGTCTGTTCAATAGATACCGTGTGTGTGTTTCTAATCCTATTTGTAGTATGAGGAACGATAAATAGAAACATCTCTGTATGTGAGATGATAATTTAAATGGAAAACTTCAAAATCTATGAAAATACGTGATAAATCTAGGATTGTTTGACAATTCAGTATGATCTGTTGCCACAGGATAGTTTTTAAATTGTTTTAAAGCAGTTACAAGAAGGTTAGTAGCAAGCTGTTTGAGGAAGGGTTGTTTGTCGGCAGCCTCCCGCCCCTCCCCAACCCCAACTCCCTCCAGTAGCCTCTGTGCCATTCCCTATCTTGGCTTATAAAAATCAGGAAAGTCTGCCCTTATATAAAGAAAATCTCTTGTTAAAAATGACTGTGTTACAGATAAGGATTACTTACTTTAAGGAAAATCAAGCAGGCGAGTGTGACCTGTCACTAGCGAACAGTGTCCACAGTTAGTCCAGCATTCTGATTTGTTGATGGCATGGATTCCTTGAGATGTTGAATAGCAAGTGTTTCAAACTTTAACCCCTCTTTAGGCAAAACTTTTAAACTTTCTAATATCTACGTCATTGCTGGCATTCCACTGGAGGTGAGGTATGGCAGCTATTTGAAGAATGTGTGTGTAAATGTATCTTTGTGTTTGGAAACAAAGAGCCACACTGAAATGACAAAGTGATTAAAATAGAATTTAGTAACCCAAATTGGAATCTGGCTGGATTCATGAGGGATTGTGATTCTCCCTACACTTTGACAATGTGCTCTTTACCAAAGTGCAGGCACTCACAATTGGCTGATGATGCATAAACTCACAGCAATGAGAAACAGAGGAAAATCGAGTGTTAGTCCAAATGTTTACATAGAGTGTTAAATAAAAACTACTAAGGTAAGAAGTTCAATACTTTACATAGGTAGTAAACTATGCATATTATTTTATTTGTAACCCCATGTGTTGAGATGGGACACTATTAAAGTAACAATCACTTAAAAAGCAACAACCAACAAACGAGTATTCAATTTGGTACGTAAACTGAATAATTAAAATCAAATGGAAGCAATGCCTAAAGTAACTACGATAATTCACAATAAAAACCATTAGTTCAGGCTCTACTTATTGGAAAGATGATAATTCAACATAGGCTAACCTAAAATGTACCTTTAGAGATCGAATAAGGATATAAGCAAAATATTAAATAAGATGTCAGGAAGTCCCTAAAACTATGTTTAAGGACTTAAAACTGATTACTTACATGCAAAAAAACTAAGTTTGAATTCATTCATACATGATCTTATTTGAAGCACTGTATTTTCATTCACTAGCAAAATTCATGTCAGTAAGATATTTTTGAAGTATTTTATTTTCCAGATATTTCACTATGTTGTTCCAGTGATTAGCCTGAATTTCTGTGGAAACCTAAGTTTTAAATGAAGACATGCTTCTGAAAATAAGGCAACTTTTCTATAATCTGTTTATAAACAGAAAAAAAGAAATCTTTGGTTTTAGTTAAAGTGGCTGAAAGGGTTTTGCAAAAAAAAAAAAAAAGAGAGAGATACTAAAGAACCAAAGCAATGGAAAGGCTCTTCATAAGCCATAAGCAATGGGAAACTCCAAACCCCACCAAGGTCAGTAGAGTACCTAAGGCACCTCAGGTTCAGATGATACAATCATCTTTGCTTAGAGTTCTAGTAATCTATATACAGGATTTTTACCATCTTAAGAACATGAAGCCGAAAAGGTAATGTCCAACAGTGATTACTGTAAGAAAGAAGAAAACCATAGCAGTTGCTAGGAAGAGAGATTAGAATCCATATTTAAAAGATGAGAAAAATGAGGCCCAATCAAGAAACAGATGACACTAGGGTTTGTGTTTCTAGAGTCCTAGTCCATTTCTCTTAGGGCAGGGCAAATTCTAGATTTTAACTTTATTGGCTAGGAAACCAAGTGTGAAGAGTTTCAGATATGTGAACTGAGGAAGAAAAAAATTCCCATCAAATCCCCAAAGGCAAGCTGGAAATAAATATATAATACTTTACTGTCTTAATTCCTTTATATCATGTGTTGGACAACTTGGCTAATATACTAATTGAGTTATACAGTTCTTTCAGTTCTATCTAAAAATAGCAGACCAATATTAAATGAGAAAGTTACATCAGATTCCATTTGAGCATACATAAGGCCATGATACTTAACACGAACCACCACTTCTTGGGAGAAAGAAGATATCCACTGTCCAGTTCAGGAGAGAAAGCTCCTGACCAGTTATCCAGTAGATTCTCCACTCTTCAATGGGGATGATGCTTATATTTTTAAAAAAACCTCTACAAAGCTCACATACAAGACAATACATCCTAGATTTGTGACTGCTATGAGCATTTAAGGCTGTCATTTTCAAGTATAAAAGTTTAGTGTTCCATTACCCAATCTGTGCAACAGACATAGCTGTAAGCTCAAATCATGGAAATTAACAGAAGCTCACCAAAGACAGACAGAAATCATAATTTAGGCAACAGCAAGTTTAAATGTAGGAAAGGATGGGGAAAAAAATTATGTATTAGATTATGCTTCTCTGAACTGCATCAGTTGTTCACACTGAATCTTTGTCTAACACACTGTCTGTTGCATGGCATTTGGACTAAGGTAGATCAAGAGCAGACCAAACAAGGAAGCTTAATTAGGTAACAGAACTATCATTAAGATGGTTCACCTCTAACACAGTTATACGGCCTGTTTCCCTAGAGAAAAATTAGAAATGGCTCCAGTATACCAAATGAGCTTCACAGATAAACATGAAAAAAAATTTTTTTAAAGCAGGACCTTTCACCTTGGGACCACCATGCACTGCTCACGGATGATCAATAAATCAATGTTATTTACTTCTGGCTAGAGGTAATATTGTGAAATTAACATGACTGGAGAAAAATGGGTATTTGGAAGCCAGCACATCATTTAACTTATACTCTAGATGTGTACATTAAGTTGTAGTTCTGTAACTTCTACTGTGGTTTCAATATCTATGTCTGAAAGGTGACATCAGTTTTATTATGAAAGCAGCTGCTTTGTTATAAATTCGATGTAACATGCTTGAATTCTAGGTCATTTGTCTTTACATGATTTAAAGTTTCTTGTGGTTTGGTCAGCATACATACTTTTTGTCTCATTTGATATACAAGCCAATGTGGAAATTAAAAAAAAAACTACCAACTAGTTCAGAGAGCTAAGTTGAGTCCAGGATTATGACAAAGTCTGACCCAAAGTTTTTAATCTGTAATCTCAGCATGTATCTCATGCAGTCTGGGGAGCATCAAACTAAATCTACAATCGCCAGAAGCCTTGTTACAGTTGAACGCACATTAACTAAAGTGTGTACATTTTTAGTGTTCATGATAAATGCAGTTATGACCTTATTACACTTTTGGCATTCTTTAAGAAAGCACGTTAAGCTTTAATATAGAAATATTTAGGTTACACTTGTGCTCAAGTAATAGTAAAACATTTGTTCTTTTTGATCTCATACATTCTCTCCTCAGGAATGGCCCATCTCCTGCACGCTTGGAGCAACCTTTGGCTACGTGGCTGGCCTTGTTATTTCACCACTCTGGATATACTGGAATAGAAAGAAACTCACATACAAGAACAATTAATTGGAGCAAAGGGAGAAGAGATTTCTTTGTGCAGATTCCATAAAGACTGTGCAGAAATGTATATGGTCTAGGCCAGGCAGTTCCACTTAATAGCACTGTTTTTTTATGTAGTTACATGATGTGATTGTAGCTTTTTAAACTATGAAACCCCTGAGAGATTGTACCTTCTAGTTGAAATAAAGTATTTATAATAGATTGTGGCTTCAGATGCTGTTTGCTGCTTCTTGGACCTTTAAGAAACATTCTTAATGAACTTTTATAGAATTCTGAGGACAGGGTTGGTTTTTTTTTTCCTTTCAAGTTTTAAACTGCTTCATTATAAGAGGTCTGGGTACAGCTGTAGCATTTCATATGCTTTCTGAGAGAAATGTACAGTTTCCTTGGCCACTGAAGATGTTTCTCACGTAATCAAACAACAGTTTATACATCTTGATCCTATTCTTTTTTTTACTGTGTGTTTCTTTGGAGTTAAAATGGCTATGATAGCCTCATCAAAAACAGTCTTCAATCCCTTCTGTGTTAAAGCTGAACATTCCACATAGCAGCACGCACCTATCTGGGAGGGAGAAAAAGAAAAAATCACAAATATATAAAATCTTGTTTACACAACTGGTACCACACAAACATACCATTATAAGGAAAATCATAAAATGCAAAAAGAATGAAATCATATTTATGATTCCCTAGAGATAGCTAACTGTTAAAATATTAGTGTATATCCTTTCAGACTTTCTCTGAAAAATTATTTCAATCATCAAATGTTGACTGGATACCTATTAAATGCCTGGCACTGTTTCTAGGTGCTGGGAATCATGTCTATGAACTGAGCAAAAGAGCAAAACCCCTGCTGTGTGATGCTCACATTTGCCTAAGTTCTACTGGGGGAGGAACACATGAAGGAATATAGAAATGGTGGCACATGCTGTGGGTTAAACACGGAGGGAGAGGGTGCAGATGACCGTGGTGATGGTCAGTGAAAGCTGCTCAGCAAGGTAAAGTCTGAGCAGTGAGGGATACCTACTGGCAGGGTTTCCAGCCATAAAGAGCCACAGACGTAAAGATCCCTGATGCAGGAACGTGCTTGGAACATTCGGGGCAGGACGGAAGCCAGAGTGGCAGGGGAGAGGGTGAACGGGGTAGTGGCAAGAGATGAGGTCAGTGAGGTAGCCTCATGATAGTGACTTCGAGTAAGGACTTTGGTTTCTACTCTGAGAGGGGCCCCATCCATCCGTCCGTCTGTCCATTCATTGAAAACTTAGAGAGCACTGATTTGCCAAATCAGAGGAAGGAATTTGTTCCTTCCTACAACAATGAACAAAATTAAGTCCCTATGCAACTCTCAATGAAATGTATTTTAGAGGAAGAACACCATGGATTAATAAATATAGAGGTAGAAGTGGTTTGGAGAAAAATGGGGAAGGAGATAGGGAGTGGGGACAGGTCAGGCAAGATCTCATTGAGAGAGTGATATTGGAGCAGAGATCTAAAAGGAAGTGCTTTCCTAGTAGCTCAGCTGGCAAAGAATCCACCTGCAATATAGGAGACACCAATTCGATTCCTGTGTTGGGAGGATCCGCTGGAGAAGGGATAGGCTACCCGCTCCAGTATTCTTGGGCTTCCCTGGTAGCTCAGCTGGTAAAGAATCTACCTGCAATGCGGGAGACCTGGATTTGATCCCTGGGTTGGGAAGATCCCCTGGAGAAGGGATAGGCTACCCACTCCAGTATTGTGGCCTGGAGAATTCGCTGGGATAGGGAGTGGGGACAGGTCAGGCAAGATCTCATTGAGAGAATGATATTGGATCAGATACCTAAAAGGAAAGGATGAACAGTGTCTACATCAGGAAGACTCCCAGGCAGAGGAAGCAGTGAAAGGGCAAAGGCCTGGAGGCAGAAAATGGGAAACAGCACGGAGGCCGTGTGCCTGGAGCACGAGTGAGGCAGAGGTGGCTGGGCCTGGAGGCCACAGTGGGGGTTTCATTTATTCAAAGTCAGCTGGGGAGCCACTGAAGGATTCTGCACAGAGCAGTGAGCTAATGGAGCTTCTGTTTTTAAAGACTCAATGGCTGATGTGTGGAGAACAGGTTAACAGTCACAGAAGCCGAAAGGTGAGTGAGGAGCTGTTCCAGTTAGTCCAGGCAGAGAGGGAAGGAGCCTGGTCCAGGCTGCCAAAGGAGGGGACAGTGAGGAACATAGGCATTCTGGATATATTCGAAAGCAAAAAAACAGGTTTTGCTGAAGTGTTCACTGTATGGTATGAGAGGAAGAACAAGGTCAAGTGTGACTTCAGGTTTTTAACCTGAGAAACTGGGAAGACAAGCCTGGAGGATAAAATTGGGAATTCTGTATTGGACGTGTTAATTTTGAGATGCTTACCACCAGGATGGACTTGTTGGATGAGAAGTTGGACTACCACGTCTAGAAGTCCAGGCTGCAGATGGGAATTTGGGAAGCTCAGTAGTAGATTGTTCAAACCACAAAACTGACAGAAGCTCAACAGGCCTAAGGACTGAGTGTGGATATAGAAGGAAAGACATCCAAGCAGCTGAGGGCTGATCCCTGGACTCTCCAACATTCAGAGACAGGGAGATGAAGAGAAGGAGAAGAGGCCAACGAAAGAGGACAAAGCCCAAGAGAGGGCGTTCAAGGAAGCCACGTGAAAGTGTTTCAAGAAGGGACCAATTGTGCCAAATGCTGCTGACAGGTCTAAAAATGGGATCATAGTGTTTTGCAACCATTTTTTCCCCTTAAACTATAAGCATGAACATTGTAATAGGTATATTAGTATAAAATTTTAATAGGTGCAGGATTTTTTGTTTTTTGCTGTTATAAACAATACAGCAACTTTATGGCCATCTCTTTAAGCACATCCTATATAATTTTTTTAGGATATACTCCTACCTATGGAATTGCTTGATCAAAAGCGTTCATGCCCTTAAGCCTTTTGCATGTTGTTGAGGCTGCTTTTACTCACTGACCAATAGAACAGCAGAGCACCCACTTCCTTGCCCCATTGTGTGTTAGTTGTTCAGTCGTGTCTGACTCCGTGCGACCGCATGGACTGTAGCCCACCAGGCTCCTGTCCATGGATTCTCTAGGCAAGAATACTGGAGCGGGTTGCCATTTCTTTCTCCAGGGGATCTTCCCAACCCAGGAATTGAGCCCAGGTCTCCCTCATTGCAGGCAGATTCTTTACCGTCTGAGCCACCAAGGAAGCCTTTGCCTGCTGGGACAGTGTTTTTGCCAATTTTATAGATGGAAATTGAACTACAGTTGACCACTAAGGAGTATGAACGTATTTCTTATCTTCTGTGGCAATCCGTGTTTTTTGAAGAATCTGAGTCCCTTTTCCTATTGGAGTGTATGAATATATATATATGTAGAATTCCCAACATATGTATACCTGTCGTTTTGTGATTAATCCATATGCAGTGGGGCTCCTGTACACTAAGGATATTAACCCCTTTTTCTGCCATAAATGTCAAGTTTGTTGTATGACATTTAATTTTATTTCTGGCATTTTGATGTATTAAATTTTTATGTAGTTAAATCATCAATGTTTTCATTTATGACTTTTACCTTTATGACATTTAGAAATTCCTTCTCTCCCAAGATGACAGAATTTAGTACTTGGAATTTGTAAAGTGACTTGTTAGTGAAACTATTTCTCTTTTGCTTTAGGAAACACTATTTTCCAAAAAGTTTTCTTGCTTTTTTCTGCCTCTTGATATTTTTAAAAAGACCTGATTAGATTTCATTTCCACAAAAGTCCTATCAAAGTCATAACATCTAAAAATAGAATCCAATAATGTTAGGGCCAAATGGAGAAAAAAGTATGCCTTTCTTTGGGGAGAGGAAGACTCTAAGTTAGGAGGCATGTTGTGCATCAGAGTTATATTTTTAGAATGATAATATTTTCTACCTTTCATAAAAAGATTGCAACGCATTTCCTCTCCTACCTAGCCATAATTTTTTTGTTTTTTAACTGCAGATTTAAATTGCCCTCCACCTGCACTCCACTGCCTACTCCATGAGTCTTCACTGAAGACAGGGCCTGATTAAGAAGCCCCTTTTTCTGACACCTCTTTCTACACATGGCTTATTAGGAAAATAGTGTTGGCGGTGTAGCACAGGTTTAAAGGCTGGAGTCAGGTCTTTACTGAACTCAGCTCTGCCATTTATTACCTGGAGGACCTTACAAGCTACCTGACAAGTTATCTGACATTGCCATGCCTCTCTTTTCTCCTCCAGAGCAACTGGTCAATCGAGGATTAAATGATCGAATGCATGTAAAACACTCATCACAGTGCCGGCATATGGTAAATGCACAATAAATATTTGCTTCTATTACTACCTTAGCTTCATTTACATTTATTTTTAAAGTCTGTAAAAAAAAAAAAAATAAAATCTGTAAAGGTTGCATTACCTCTTTTGCTAGTTTCTGTCCTTGCTCCACACATATAGGTTTTTCCTTCATATCATTCAGTCTTGCTAAAGTTTTGGGGTCATCTCGGAGATCAATCTAATTAAGAAAAGTTGATAACATCCCATCATAGCGTCAGTCTTTAAAGATAAAACATGTAGTACCATTTAACCCCCACATATAAAAAAAAAAGATTACAATGGAACTTGATTTTTAGAACAGACTAATACAGTAATTGCTTTCTTTTGACACTACCTTTCCCAAAAGTGTGACAGAATTTATTATAACTAACAAGTGAGATTAAACACGTATCTCATTTGCTAAACCTTGGGGCCATCATCTAAGAGCAACATCACGAGGCAGGCCAGAAAGGTTATTCTTGAATGGGTAAAATCAAAGCATACATACCTGAGTTCCTATTAATAAAAAGGGTACATTTGGTGCGTATTCTTTAAGTTCTGGCACCCACTCCTCTTTCACGTTTTGAAATGAGGCTGGATTCACCACAGAGAAGCATATAAGGAAGACATCAGTCATTGGGTAAGATAAAGGCCTCAGACGATCATAGTCTTCCTAAGGAAGAAAGCAAAACCTCATGATTTCCATCACTGTGAGTTTACTAATAAATATGCACATTAGATTAGATGGTCAAAAAGCATGCTCGGGACTATTCCACAAATGAAACACATGGCATTCTACATCCATCAACATAATTCCATTCATTTCTGCTGCTCTTCTTTTGGAAGTTCTGAACACCAGGGGGGTAAAAAGATGACAACATCATTAACAACTACAAGGAAACTTGGAGAAAATACATTGTGATGACCACAGTTCTCACTGGAAGCATCTTTAACCGAAAAGTTTGCACACAGAATTGATTGTGGCTAAATATCTAGGTACAGTCATGTATAATAACTAATATTCTGAATGCTACTATGTAAACATACCATGTTACTTATTTAATCCTTGTAACAACTATACAACATAAGAACCACTCTCTCGGTGTTGCATTTGCATAAACTGAGGCGCCCAAGTTAGATGACTTGTGTAAGGGAGCGTAATAAGCAAGTAAAGGAGACAGGATTCAAACACGGGCAGCTTCACTCTAGAATCCACGCCTTAACCACTATACATCTTCACCGAGACCTTAAATCTTTGTTTTCCCTGTTTATACAGTTTTCTTAATTGTGTGTTTGTGTTACATGTGCATGTTTGTGAGAAAAATTAAAGATAGAAACACATGGAATAAATCTACAGAATCCTTCTTACTCCCCACTTTCCATTTCTTTCCTGAACTGCGGATTTTTCAGATGTGTCTTTTCTGTTGTTTTTTGTGCATGTATATGTATTTAAACATCTGTACATAGAAGAGACTGTGCAATCCATGTTGTTCTGCACCTTTCAGCATGTCCTGGAGCTGGTCCCAGACTAGAACCTGTTAGACTGCCATACGATTTTAAACTGAAGTGTAGCTCATTTACAATGTTGTGTTAGTTTCAGGTGTATCACAAAGTGATTCATATATATATAATGAGTATATGTGTGTGATTATGTATATATGTGCATGTGTGCATGCTAAGTCACTTCAGTGGTGTCTGACTCTTGGAGACCCTATGGACTGTAGCCCACCATACTCCTCTGTCAATGGAGATTCTCCAGGCAAGAATACTGGAGTGGGTTGCCATGCCCTCCTCCAGGGGATCTTCCTGACACACACATATATAATCTATTCTTTTTCAGATTCTTCTCCCTCGTAGGTTATTACATGTTGTTGCTGTTCAGTCGCTAAGTCATGTCCGACTCTTGGCAACCCCATGAACTGTAGCATGCCAGGCTCCTCTGTCCTCCACTGTCTCCTCGTATGTGTGTGTGCTAAGTCCCTTGAGTTGTGTCCAGCTCTTTGTGACCCCATGGACTGTAGCCCACCAGGCTCCTCTGTCCATGGGATTCCCCAGGCAAGAATACTGGAGTGCGTTGCCATGCCCTCCTCCAGAGGATCTTCCTAACCTAGGGATTGAACCCGCATCTCTTTTATCTCCTGCATTGGCAGGTGGGTTCTTTACCACTAGCGTCACCTGGGAAGCACTATTTCCTGGAGTTTGCTCAAATTTATGGCCATCGAGTCCGTGATACTATCTAACATCTCTGATTCTGCTGCTACCTTCTCCTTTTGCCTTCAATCTTTTGACAGACATACAATTTTAAACTGCTGCTTCATATTCTACAGAAGAGCTAACCATCAATGGCTGTTTTAACATCTCTCCATCACAAAAGGCAGTGAATATCCTGTTTGCTTAGATTATTTCCTAGGACACAAAATCCTGCTTGCTTACATTCCAGGGAGTGAGCAGAATCAGGATTCCATTTTTGTCAGGGCTAGCCTCTCATCTGGTTTCAAGGAAATTTTATTTTTGGCCTAAGCTGCCACC
>NW_011494673.1:2112259-2118814 GCF_000754665.1 Bison bison bison | reverse complement strand
ACTCAGAGTTTCAGTGGTAGTATTTCTCTCATGGGACGATTTTCCTTTCATGTCATCTTCTGACATTTTTCTTACTACAGTGTTACACTCAAGCATATTATTACCTCAAACTCTTGACTTTGGAGTTAACCCTTCTGGTTTTTTGCAACGCTTTCTAAGGGCACACATGCAGTCTGGGGCCAAGAATATTGAAAGATTTCTCAGGTGCTGGCTCAGGACAAGATGGGAAATGCCACCCCCAGTCTTCTTGAACATTTGTTTTTAAAAGTGGAGGCTTCTAACCGGTTTCGAAAGCAGAGCTCTAGTGTTAAGAAATTATTAATGAAAAAAAAAAGAAATTATTAATGATGAGCTCAAGTAGAATGGGTGTGAAATATGTTGGCACCCCAGTCAGTTACAAAAGGACTATTATCAAAAACATGTTTTAGAATCAGTTTGAGTCCATTCACGTAAAATGGGAAGCTAGTGGGAAGCTGCTGTAGAGGGCCAGGAGCTCAGCTCAGGGCCCTGGGATGACCTAGAAGGGTGGGATGGGAGGTCCAAGAGGGAGGGGCTGTGTGTATACACACAGCTGATTCACTTTGTTGTAAGGCAGAAACACAACATTGTAAAGCAACTCTACCCCAATAAAAATAAAAAACTAGATAAGCAAAAAACAAACAAACACATCAGTTTGAGTGTTAAATAGTACAATTTGTTGCATTAAGTATACTTTCTGTACTCATGTTAAGAAGGAGAATTAAAGGGACAGCATCTGATTTTAGCATTCCACCAGCAGCTGTCCGTTCCTGAGCAAACTTGCACACAGCATGGTCAGGGAAGGAGGGTGGGGTTCTTGCTACAAATCCTCTTCTATTTAGAGATCTAGTTTTCACAGAATTAGTAAATGAAGATACTATCTCATAGGATTATGAGGAATAAATGAGATAATGCTACTAAAGCACTCAGCAGAGTGCCAGACATAAAAATCTCTTTCAATGCTTTAACATACATTCTTCAATCTCATGGGAAACTGGTTCTCCTATTTTCTGCCATCCACACAGGGTCCCATCAATCCCATATCAGTCCTGGCTCTGCATCTCTCTCCAACCACAGGGAAGAAACTCTTCTAGTGAGAAACACAAATTTTCCACCCTGGCATCAAAACACACAAATGAAACTAAGGTCTCTTGAGGACAGTATAATTTTCAGATTACTATAAAAGAATGATATATTATTACTGTACTAATTAATCATTTGGGGACTCAAGAGCCTTAAGACTATTTACAATGTAACCCCCCAAAAAGAATTATGTATTTTTCAAGAAAATCAAATTAGATTTTTTAAATGAAAAATTTATCTCATCAGGGAAACAGAATATGCATTCTTTCTCGAGGAGGGTATTGAAAGTGAAAGTCACTCAGTCATGTCCGACTCTTTGCGACCCCTTGGACTGAATTCTCCAGGCCAGAATACTGGAGTGGGTAGCCTTTCCCTTCTCCAGAGGATCTTCCCAACCCAGGGATCAAACCCAGGTCTCCCGCATTGCAGGCGGATTCTTTACCAATTGAGCTATGAGGGAAGACATAAAAACTAACTGAATGGAAAGGTCTCTAGAAATGCTTAACATTCATCCAAATATTCTATAGAACATAAGTCTACTGCAAGCATTCTTTTCATAACCTCAATGAGAGACACGTGGGCACAAAGGAAGGAACCTAGACTAATCATTTCTACATTTGCTCAATTGTAGATTTTTGTTGCAAAAGTTAAAATATGAAGAATTGAGGTTAAAAAAAAAAAAAGACTAGTGTGTTTAGAACTCCTTGGAAAGAAATGTTACTTAAGTCTGAACTATCTAATATGAATTTCTTCTGCCTATAGTCTCCAGCTAAACCACCGGCAGTGATTATCAGAATGAAACCTTTCTGCTTCCATCTAGCCTAAGTAATTAGAAGTCTAATAATAGATAAAAAATTAAAAAAAAAAAAAGATTCCCTGTGCATACTGTACCACGCATCATATACAATTATTTATATCCGCTGCACAGTATCTTGAGAGAAGACAATGTGCAATTTTAGATTTGGGGATAAACAAATTGAAGCATGTAACCCTTTCCTCCCCAGCTATATATTTAAAATTTGACAACACAAAGAAAGTTAAATGTGGAACTGCCCTTTCTTTTAAAAATCCTAATTCCTTAAAGTCAATTCTCATGTCCTCCTAATTCACAAATTGATTATATTTTAGTCCAAAAAAACTTTTTTAAAGGTAGATGTTTAAACATTTCAGCCTGGTAATTTAAATATTCTCAGTGTATTAAAGACAACTGTCTTATGTCAAAAGCTGAGAAACAATGGTGAACTTGGTCAACAGGATTGCTGAACTGCTTAGTAAAAGCTCTAGTTTCTTAGAACTGGCTGAGTACCAGTGGGATCCATTTTCTTACAGTGGGTTCTGGTAGCTCAGTGATTGATTAGACTCTCCGTGCTCATCAAGAGTGCTTGACCTGTGAGGATGACCGGTTTCACCCTTCAACAGTATCACAGTTGACGATCTGACAAGAGCCCACACACAATGAGGCCAATGAAACATGCTCTGAGAGGAAACGAAACACCTTCAGTGCGACAGAGAACTGCGGCAAGTGGCCATCAGTCAGGAGACCCCTTTTAACGCCCAGTTCAGCCAGCAGTGCTCCTCAGGGTGCCCACTTTTGTTCCCTTCGTGTGGAGCTGGGTGCTCCCTCCCACTTTAGTGAGTTCTGTTTAAAATACATGTTTTTAGAATGTGTACACCTACTTCAACTACATATCCAAAATATGTACCTTAAGCAAACCACTCACATTGGGTGGTGTAGCCTCTGCCATGCTTTTTGTGGTATTCTATCACATACTGGTCATTGAAAATTAGCAAAGAGGTTCCAAGGACATGTACACACAAATGAAATAATCATCCCCTCTGGAGCTCATATTTCATTGGGAATTCAAGACATGAATACAGAAAAAGATAGTCAGATACAGCAATGGGAGAAAGAAAAGTGTAGACGGCAGCAGGTGGACATATACATGCTTGATCAAAAAGACACTAATAAGCAACTACGGTGTGTCCAGAATGTGCAACCATCAGGGAAATGAAGTCAGGACAAGATTCAGCCATTTCTAACTTGTGACACGCTTTATTTGCAAGATGCTCTTAAGACATCTGCATGCTGAAAATGTGGCAACGAGCTTGAATGAGCACCAACACCCATGGTGTGCCCGGGTACCTCGCTAGGACTTTGCATACCTCAAAGCCATAGCCTAGAACAGAAGAAACTGGTGCTGCTGAGAGAACATGCTAAGGTTGGCATTGAGGAGGAAGAATTGACAGAGAGGAGACCAAAACATTTATAACAGCTTTTGCTCTTAGGGAGTTCACAGCAAGGGAAACAAACCTATGCGGACATTATATTACAAGTCAGAATGTGGTGAAAACCAAGGGCAGTAATTAGGAGGCGCTAAGAAAAGACAAGAGGCAGCATTTGAGCTGGCCCTTACAGGAGGGAGAGGACTGGAACATGTGTGACGGGCCAGCATGTGCCCCGTGTCAAACCACTTATGTCTTAGAGCTTTTGTTTACCAGTCTGTGAAATGGGAGATTATCAATGACAAGTGCTTTGAAGACTATAAAGTGCTATAAGAATATATTATGCTTCCGAATAATCCAGGATGTTACTTTAGAAAATATGTGTCAAAACCTGTAAGAGTTTTCATCTTTAACAACCTGGAATGAGAAGTGGGACCACAATTGAATAATTCTTTTAACAGTCAAGTCCCAGACTCCTATTACTTCAAGATATATAAAATGTAAGGCAACTGAGCAAGAATGTCCCTGACAACTGGTGGCTTGTGGTCAATGAAGGAGGAGTCGTCTCCATCTGAAACATCTGTTTCTGCTGAGAAGCCCAAAATAGGTATCAGGCATGGCTCCCGAACCACTCCAACCCCTGAACGGTGCTCCTCTAAAGCCAAGAGGACACATGGGCTGAAGCTGGCTTCTGAAGACGGAAAGCATTTTGTCAGAAATCTTATAAATTATCAACATTTCTATAACAATTCTCGGTAATAGCAGTCTATGAAACCTCATCTTCTTTGTGTAGCTCTTTTGTTCTTTTCGTGTTCATTTTGTATTTCCCTTTTGTGAAATATCACTTTTCAGCCCCTTAAAAATAACTTTCCAAGGAAGCTGGGTTGGGTTCTTTGGAAGAGTATTTTGGTAAGTTTGGTTCAAAATGCATTGACGATGAGTTTATTGGACTAAATAAAATTTAGGGAGAATTTAATCGTTAGAAATTCCTAAAAGGTCATTGTTTTTCAAAAACTTAAAAAATTTTTTTTTACTTTCTTAACATTGTTTTCCCTTCCTTTCTTCTTTTCTTCCACCCTCTTTACCTCCCTCCTTCCCTTTTTTTAAAAACATCTTCTGTTCAGTTGTGAAATGGTGTTTACTTATCATAAGCCTGATTAGTTCCTGGCGAGAGTTCTTGAAATTGAAGTCTCAGCTTCTAACTTTAAGCAACTGTCATCTTCATATATTTTGATTAGAATAAATCCATTTCCCAGTTAATGTACTAATTATCTAGGAGCTAGGGAACTAGATCTTTGGCTTCTTTTCCATTATCATCTTGCTTTTGGCTGTCTGACTGATTGTAACTCCTGTTTAGGTTAGCTGGAGAAAAAAAGAGAGAAATGTAAATGTGTGGTAGCAGAAAGACAACCAGCTGGAGCACTGACTGTGCCGTTATCTAACCATGTCTCATGAACCTGCACTTCCTCATCTCTAGAAGGAGAGGACTGAACTAGATTGCCACATCACATGGTGAGACACGCTCAAACTAACACTTTTTACCCTTGTGAGCAGCCCTAGTAACAGATTTAATGTGGGTGGAGGTTTAAACTACCGAATAAAAATTGAGTTTTAGGGTACTGTTTTATCTAAGCTGACCCCCCAAGGCAGGGGATCAAGACTTAGCTAAATATGGCCCTTCGGCAAGCTTCATTTCCCCATCTGTGAGGGGAGAATAAATATAGCATACACATGTTAAGATAAATGAGAGAGCTGGTCAAGTGTTTTGAGCTCTTCAACAAGACAAGCCTGACTTTCCAAAAAAAGACAAACCACAACTTCAGAGCCAGTGCAATTTCTTTTGTGCGTGGTGAGATGACTTCCTTCATTGTAAAGGATTTAGAGCTGCAATTCTACATTGTCTGGAGCTATAATTGCAAGTCTCTTTCACTGAAACAGAGGTCAGCTGGCCTAAGGCAGTCAGAAGGATGGTCAATGGCAGGTCACACTTCTGTGCAGTGCGTTCCTTTTCTAACTTCTTTCGGTACAAATTTCACATTGATGGAACAGTCATGCATTCCTATATTCCAACAAATACTACCCACTAGCTGCTAAACCCTGCGTGCTCCAATGAGAAACAGTTGCGTACCCGGCCCTCGTGGATTTCACCGCACAGCAGAGGCACCCCACTAGGGCAGGACTCCTCCAGGTTCAGGGGACACCGGGAAAATGCAGGAGTTAATTTTGATTGTCAACATGAATGTGGGAACCCTGCCAGCACTTGGGGATTGGGAGCCGGGTGCTACCTGACCTGTGTAATGAAAACTGGCCCTGGGTCCCGCATGATTGATGAGTGTATCTTGCTAGGTGCTGAGTGACTCTAGGACCTATCTCTGCTGCATATGAGACAAAGGTAGATTTACCTGGTGTTGCTCAAACATTACAGGAGTTACTTATCACTACCGAAAATTGTACACCGCTGGCAATACTACTTCTAGTACCCTAACTGCTAAAACTAAAACACAACCCTGTTAGTGAACTTTTGGAGTTATTGCTACAGTTGTTCAACTGATGACTTCATTTATGATTTCTGAAGTACTCAGCCCTGGGAACTTAGGAATTTAATACTGAAATAAATGCTTTTATTATGAATTACTTTCCTTTTATTTCTCCTTCTTACTACTGCCAGGATGTAACACTGATTTAAAATTATGTATACAGAGAGGTTATATTACCTATTCATTTGAAGATAAGTATAGGAGAACTCTATTTTTTAAATTGTTATCAAAAGGGGAGAAAGAGATTTCCCTGGTAGTCCAGTAGCCAACACTCTGTGCTCCCAATGCAGGGGGCCCAGGTTTGATCCCTGGTCAGGGAACTACATTCCATATGCCACAACTAAAGACCCTGCATCCTGCAATGAAGACCAAAGATCCTGAGTGCTCCAATTAAGACATGGTTGCTGCTGCTGCTGCTGCTGCTAAGTCGCTTCAGTCGTGTCCTATGCTGTGCGACCCCATAGACGGCGGCCCACCAGGCTCCCCCGTCCCTGGGATTCTCCAGGCAAGAACACTGGAGTGGGTTGCCGTTTCCTTCTCCAATGCATGAAAGTGAAAAGTGAAAGTGAAGTCACTCAGTCGTGTCCGACCCTCAGCGACCCCACGGACTGAAGCCTACCAGGTTCCTCTGCCCATGGGATTTTCCAGGCAAGAGACATGGCAGAGCCAAGTAAATAAATAAAAGGTGGGGGGG
>NW_011494673.1:2111712-2112159 GCF_000754665.1 Bison bison bison | reverse complement strand
GGGGCGGGGCGGGGAGGAGCAGTGTGGATCCAATGTATCAATACCAAGGACTTCCCTGGTGGTCCAGTGGTTAAGAATCTGCCTTTCAATGCAGCGGATATGGGTTCGATCCCTGCTTGGAGAAGTAAAATCCTACATGCTTTGGGGCAACTAAGCTGGCTCCCCACAACCAGAGAAAGACTGTGCACCACCAGGAAGACCCAGTGCAGCCAAAAAATTAATAAATAACCACTGGACTGGCGGTCCAGTGCTTAAGAATCCACCTTGCAATGCAGGGGATGCAGGTCTGATCCCTGGTCAGGGAACTAAGATCCCACATGCGGCCAAGCACTAAGCCCACACACTGCAACTACTGAGCTTGTACGACAATTAAAGAGTCCATTCGCCGCAGTGAAAGACCCTGTATGCTGCAACTAAGACCCAAGGCAGCCAAATTAAAAAAAAAAA
>NW_011494673.1:2107121-2111612 GCF_000754665.1 Bison bison bison | reverse complement strand
ATATATATATATATATGTGAGAGAAACTGAGTCAGGTATTTAACAAATTGGGACAAAAATGATTATGAATGCAAACTGGGATATGCTGAGAAGGAAAAGAGCCAGGAGAGAGGGCAACCAGGATGAACAGCTTCAGCCTGGTTGGTGTGAAAAGACCTCCTGGAGGGAGTGATGTCTAAGCTGAGATCTGAGGGATGCGTTGAGGAGCCAAATATAAGATTGCAGGGGCAAAAGGCCCAAGACAGGAAAGCCCTGACGGATGTGAATGCAGGAAAGGCCAGCATGACAAGGTGAGACTGGAGAGGAAGCCCGCCTGGATCCTTAGAGCTTACTACAATGGAAAGTTATGGAATGAGTGTCTTGTAATTTGTGTTTTGTTTTGTGTTTTTTAAAGGCAATTCAGTCTGCTTTGTGGTGAACGAATGAGGTGGCCAGGAGTACAAGGAGAGACAGTATAATAGTAATTCAGGTGAGAAAAGATGGTGGTTTAGATTAAGTGGAAGCAGCTGATAGCTAGAGAAATGGTGGGTTCTATTCTGGAATTAGACTCAAGTTTGGGTGATGGATATGGAGGTTTAGGCCTTTAGGTTGGGGAGGCTTCTGGAATAATCCAGGGTTCAGTGTGTGCAGCTGGATGGGTAATACCTTTTACAGCGATGAGGAAGACTGAGCGTGGAGAAATTGGTCCACAACTAGAGAAAGAGACCAATTTTGGGCCCATTAAGTTCGAGATACTGAGTAGACAATGGAAAAGTGTATCTGGAGAAGCTCTCTGCCTCTGAGTTCTGGACTCAGCTCTGGAAGTCTCCTTTTGGCCGAACCGGACGCATCTGAAATTTCACATCTCTTCTTCCTCAAATTTTTAAGTCCTCCTAGGTTCACCATCTCATGAAAAGACATCACAACTCAATCAGGATCAAAACAGAACTCTGGAAGGCCTCTGTATCAACATCAAACATAAAGTAAGTCAGTCACTTGCCCAGCCAGTCTGTTGTCCCCTCTCCATATTCCCCACCTGGGTACCTCAACTCACCTTTCAAAGTTTGGTCTAAAAATCGCTTGGTCCAACAAACTTTCTTCAAACCCGCAATTCAGATTAAGGTCCCTCTGTAACACAATGTCATCCCATTTCTTACATTGTAATAGATTGCCTCTTTTCTTTTCTCTTTTATCTGTATCCTTCGCAAGACTCCCTGAGGGCAGAGGATGACTCTTCAAAGTCTGGTTTATAGTAGCTGCTTTTAAAGTCTTGCTGAATGAATGAGGATAGCATGTGGGAGGTGAAGTCAGAAGAGCCAATTGCAGCCAGATCACAGAGGCCTGCACGTCCTTCATCAGCTACAAAGCTGGAGACAGTGGATAAAGCATTTGAATTCTCCACTAACAGGTGAATTTTTCAAGTTGCTGTTACCACTTTCAGCCAAGAACCCAACTGCCTGTCCAACCCATCTTCCTAAATAATAAGGTGAGCTCTAAGGAGCAAAGCCTCAGACTGAGCGATTCTTCTCGTATTTTACCTCCTGCTACTGTTTTTCACTGCCACCTTTTTTCCATTGTCTTGACACTTTTTCTACCCTGGATGGAGGAGATCATCGACTGTCTACCCAGCATCCTTTTCCTGCTTGTTCCTTCTTTCCAAAACTAGTTTAGTTCAGGACCTATCTCTCTTCTATCCAGACACATGACCCTATATTTAGCTTAAAGTAAGTCTTGGTTGGATTTAAGCCAATCATGGAGTTTCATTCCTTACCCCTTGGCCAAAGTAAGTATGGAAGGATTTACCACTCACTGGCCCCATCTCCAATACTTTGGCCACATGAAGTGAAGAAATGACTCATTAGAAAAGACCCTGATGCTAGGAAAGATTGAAGGTGGGAGGAGAAGGGGATGACAGAGGATGAGATGGCTGGATGACATCACTGACTGGATGGACATGAGTTTGAGCAAGGTCCAGGAGTTGGTGATGGACAGGGAAGCCTGGCGTGCTGCAGTCCATGAGGTCACAAAGAGTCAGACATGACTGTGTGACTGAACTGAACTGAACTGGCCCCATCTCTGCAGCCCCTGAAGTGTGTTCAGGGACTCTGCCCAATGCTGTGGTCCCTGTATCACAGGGGACCAGTTTTTGCCCAGGGCTAACTATTTCAATGTGGGCATGGATAATTTCAATGCAGGCCTGACACTTCCAGGGGAGCAGCCCTCCTGCCCTTCCAACACCTGAGCTGCAGAGGACCCTTGGGCACTGTGGCTGCAGGTCACCTGGGCTTCCCGTGGGCAAGGCTGCCAACACAGAACTAGGAGTTATGGATGGGCCAGATCCAGAGGAAACACCACTTTTCTTGACTGTGGACTAAGACCTACATTCTTTGCCTTTGAGGCTGAGAAAGAGGCTGCTGCTGCTGCTGCTACTAAGTCGCTTCAGTCGTGTCCAGCTCTGTGTGACCCCATAGACGGAAGCCCACCAGGCTCCGCCACCCATGGGATTCTCCAGACAAGAACACTGGAATGGGTTGCCATTTCCTCCTCCAATGCATGAAAGTGGAAAGTGAAAGTGAAATCACTCAGTCATGTCCGACTCTTAGCGACCCCATGGACTGCAGCCTACCAGGCTTCTCTGTCCATGGGAATTTCCAGGCAAGAGTACTGAAGTGGGGTGCCATGGCCTTCTCCAGAGAAAGAGGCTGATGATGACTAAAGTCTCTCATTGGCAGACACCTTTACACACAGACTTCTAATACACTAGGGACAAACAGCAAGAGAAGACTCAGGAACTACCCTCTGATTAATCCTGAAACGCTGGTTTTCTCCATGCCCACCGAGGCAGCCACGCTACACAGAGGAGTTAAATCATAACTAGCAAACATATTTGGAATCTGAATACTTGAACTACACTCCCTGGCCAAACACACAGTACAGGCTGATGGGGGAAGGAGGATTCCGGGCAGGTAGGCAAAATCAGGATGACTTAATGCCATTCACAAATACTGTCACAGAACAGACCCTTTAGGAAGTACACACAATTTCCGTTGGACCTTGCTGGAGGTGGCAGTTGTGCAACACTGTAAATGTACTGAAAAGAAGTGAAGTGAAAGTGTTAGTGATGTCTGACTCTGTGCGACCTCACGGACTGTAGCTGCCAGGCTTCTCTGTCCATGGAATTCCAGAGGCAAGAATACTGGAGTGGATGGCCATTCCCTTCTCCAGAGAATGGCCAACTTAGGGATTGAATGGGAGTCTCCTGCATTGCAGGCAAATTCTTTACCATCTGAGCCACCAGGGAAGCCCATAAAAGTACTACGTGCCACTAAATTGTACACTTAAAAATGATTACTGTTATGTTGTGTGAATTTCACCTTAATTTAAGGGAAATACATGGGTTCACAAGTGTGCAAAGCCAGGTCTTTGTGGGCACCCCCACACATGTGTACACACATACACACACACAGATTTCTATGAAATTCAGAGAGATGCTTGCACATGGCAGAAATACTCTTCTCCTGCAGAGAGTTCCTGGCAGAAACTCCCAAGACATCCACTCCTCAGGAGGTGAGTTCATCCCCATGACACGTTTCCACATTGTGGAGCACAACTTACTTTCCTTCAGGCATGTCTCACACCCCCTACTCTGCCAGTTCTGCATAACCTGCTTCATCTTCTCCCTCCATTTCTGGTCCCCTTGTTCTGCAGGAGGCTCCCAGCAGAGCTCTTTGCCAGGCTTATTATGGAGTGACTAAAGTGACTTAGCAGCAGCAGCAGCACCACGCTACTTTAGCCCTATTTCACTTCACAGCAGAGAAAGCACAGCCAGCACAGCCTTGCTTCTGCTACCACACTAGTCCGACCAGCCCACCAAACCTTCGGCTCCCAATATACTGATGAGGAAACTGTGGCTCAGAGAAACTCATCACTTGTCCAAAGTCACAGTTGAGTTGGTCAGAAGTGAGGCAGGAAGGCAGTTTCTTCCATCAACTAGTATAGGACCCTCATGGCCTCTTTGTTCTAAGCAAGCAGTAGATTTTAGACACAGACCTTTTAAATCTCTGAATCATAGTCTTACTGGCTATGTGGCCTCAGGCAAGTTACTTACTGTTTCCATTTCCTTCTTCTATAAAATGGACTCAATTGTTGTAAGATTAAACAACAGACATTGAGCCTGTGTGGTGGCTGCAAACTTATCACCCCACCCGATGGCACACATTCTCTGTTCAGTTTCAGGAGATTTGATGCAAAGGAATAAATTGGAGGAAAAGGAGGATTGAGGGGAAAATCGACTTTGTGAAAAACACACGGAGAAATTTGGCTGCTTACTAAGTGCATGTTTACCACGGCAGGCAAGAACTGAAATTCGAGGTTTTACTAAAATAACTGAAGATAGCTAAATCAATAGACCCCAAAAGTATTGTTTTAAAACAATGGTTAACGAGACTTGAGAAGTGAAAAAGAGTCAAGATGCGTGTGGACTTTGATGTGGCCGCCCAGCCCTGCACTCAG
>NW_011494673.1:2088824-2107021 GCF_000754665.1 Bison bison bison | reverse complement strand
CATTGGACCCACATTTGCACCAGCATCTTTGTGCTCCCAGAAACTCAGACAATCCAGGAGCTGGATTGCCCACCACAGAGAATCTGGCTAGAAGAAGATGTGACACTGGCCAAACACACCAAGGGCCAGAGCAACAATCAAAAAGCAGCAGATGAGGAAACAACAAAGTTTTCAAGAAAAACCTCAGTCATTTCCAGTGGTTTCGAATGTGCATTCTCTTTCCTAGATCCTCTGAAACACTTGAAGGCAGCGCTGGGACAGGAGCTGCCCCCCAACTAGGGCAGAGAGCAGCAGCCAAGCCCAGGGCAGTGGGTGAAGTGCTGGGAGGCCGTGGCTGGAGCAGTTGGGCCAGTTAGCGTGGGAGTGGAGGCAGTTTTCAACTGCAGAGGTGTGGACCCTAGAGTCTGGTCAAATTGCCAGGAATCTGTGAGGTTCCAGCTTTCAGCACCGCCCTAAGTCACCCACTAAGCTGAGTCCCGTCCAAGCTGACATGTCAGCCCTTTTACGGAGTCTGTGTTATGTGCTTCCTGGAAAATCAAACAGTGTACATCTCCTTTCAGAGAGCCACTAGCTCAGTTAAGCAATCTAGTAAGACCCTGGCAGCAGGGGAAGTCACTAATGAGAATAATGACTTACAGATCTGGAGCCTGTGGGCCTGGTCTGAGGCCCAGCATCGCTCTCCTGGGCTGTGTGTGTAACTCATGCAGGTCATTTCAGTGTGTCTGTTTTCTCATCCATTTAAGCAAACGCAGGAGGAGGGGTAGATAATATCACCTACTTCAGAGGTTGTTGTTATGATCAAATGGGATACACAGGTCCAAAGAAGGCCCGCTGATGTAGGCAGAAAGAGACACATGTGCTAAGTGCCACAGGAATTCATATGCTATGTCTACCGCCTGAGGACTAGAGAAGGCTGCGAGGAATACCTTGTCCTACCCATCTTCCCTCTGAACCTCAAACGCACATGCTCCCATCACCTCCTCACCTAAGAAAACTGTCCTGACCCTCCCTGTCCCCATCCTCAAAGTGGAATTGCTCCTTCCTGCTTCCCAATGTCAGTATCTGGGGATGCAGTTAATAAATATAGGGGAACTATAGTAGGACATCCTAATAGTTTGACATAAAGCTACATGTTGAGAACTAAAGTCATGAAAATGAAACCATAATCGTCATTAGTCATCTGCAATATGGGTCATTACTAAGAGATCACATTACTAAGAAATCACTGACATGCTTGAAAACACCCGACTCTAATCAAGGTGAATAAAATGTAACTAAAGGGAGCTGTAACCTAATCAGTTCAGTTCAGTTCAGTCGCTCAGTCATGGCCGACTCTTTGCAACCCCATGAATTGCAGCACGCCAGGCCTCCCTGTCCATCACCAACTCCCGGAGTTTACTCAGACTCACGTCCATCGAGTCAGTGATGCCATCCAGCCATCTCATCCTCTGTCTGTTTTAGCCTGTCTGAAAAATGTTGACTTAAAAATCATTATCTATAGGGTTTCTAAGTAGACTCTTGTTGTTGTTGTTTATTTGCTAAGTCATATCTGCCTCTTTTGCAACCCCATGGACTGTAGCTGGCCAGGCTCCTCTGTCCATGGGATTTCCCAGGCAAGAATACTTAAGTGGGTTGCTGTTTCCTTCTCCAGGGGATCTTCCCAACCCTAAGTAGAGTCTAGCAAAGGGGAAATTGCATAATCAGAAATATTCATGCCCATCCAGCTTTGCCCAACAGTAAGATGCTGGACCTGGTGGACAAAAAGAGCCTGGACACTAGAAAGCCAAGCTCTCACATGGAAGGGACAGTTAACCATACGGTTCCAGGATCCAGATGAAATTCATATAGCCTCTACCACCTTTTGTTCCAAAGCCTGAATCCCAAGAAAGCTTCTAATGAATTAATTTTCCCCGATACCTTAATACTAAGGGAAGGTACACTGGATAACAGGCACTGAACAGGTATTTATCACTATAGCTTTGCTCTTCTTATGTATGTTTTCTGACTATGAAAACAAATTGGAGAAGAATTCAGTTAAATCTTAGGCAACTGAACACATGCATCTATCTTTGATCTTTCCCAAATCCTCTGACATATATAGTAATTAAAAAAAAAAAGGCATAAAGCCACAGGACAAATTAAACAGCCACATCATTTTAGAAGGTAGAAAGCCAAAGAACAAGTAAGAACTGATATGCAGACCCTGGGAGCCAAATCCTGGATCCTGGGCCAACAACAAGGGGAAGTTATAAAGCACCTTGTTCTGCTCAACAGAACCCTTTAAAGGTGTGGGAGCTCGCACAGTGTGTTCTGAAAGGGGGTTGAAAGCGGCGCCACAAACAAGGGGTGGGTTGATAGTCTGCTTGTAAAGCAGTTACACCCCAGATACCGTTCTCTATCATGATAATGTTCTCCCCAACCCTGACAAAAGGCAGAGAGATTTATTTCCAGGAAAGTGTAGAACAGAGGGTTCCCTGGGTGGGAAGACACAGGGCCCCGTTGAACATACCTAACACACGGGCCAGAACAGTGGAGCCTAGCAGGACCCTCTCAGGCAGCAGAGTAGAAGATTCTTTTCTGGGGAACATGACCAGTGCAAGAGGAAGGACCAGGTTCCCCAGGGAAAAGGCCCAGACAGCTCACCCTACAGCAGTGGTTCTCAAATGGGGAAACAGGAAGTAAGGGGCAATATTGCCCCAAGGGAACACTTGGCAGTGTCTGGGACATTCTTGATCATCATGACTGGGGTGGGAAAGACAATAGGGATGCGCTCAACATCCTACAGTTCACGGGACAGCACCCACAACAAGCTGTCCAGCTCAAAATACAATGGTGCTAGGCTGAGAAACCCAGACCTTCAGTAAGGACCAGAGTCATCCAGGCCCATGTATACACAGAGCTTTCCACATTCTCCAGTGTCACTCTCATAAATATAATTAGACACTTGAGAAACTGCCACAAAAGGCAGAGACTAAAACAAAAGACTGTGGGAAAACAAAAATTTCAAAAACCTATCATTAATATCCTCAGAGACTTCTGGTGTTTGCTTTATGTAACTTTATCTCTTTGTTGTTAAGGTGTCTAATGGTTTAGGATGTCTATTTTCTTTGTGAATTGTACCTTTTATCATTAAAAATATTCATCTTTATTTAAAATAAATTTTTTCAAAAAGACAAAAAAAAAAAAATACCCTCAGAGAAATTAGAGAAGATACTCAAACCAAAAGAAAGCCAAGCCAAACTTAGAAAATGCTGAAGAAAAAAAGAAAGGCACATCCAAAGAACAGGAAAAGGTTCTGCTAGAATGACATTAAACAAACAAATAATAGTAAGGGTAAACTTGAGGAACTCTCCCAAAATAGAGCAAAAAGACACAGAAAGGGCAAATATAAGACAATTGTGACTCAGCTGGTAAAGAATCCACTTGCAACGCGGGAAACCTGGGTTCGATCCCTGGGTTGGGAAGATCCCCTGGAGAAGGGAAAGGCTACCCACTCCAGTATTTTGGCCTGGAGAATTCCATGGACTGTATAGTCCACGGGGTCACAAAGAGTCAGACACGACTGAGCGACTTTCAGAGAACCACCCCAAAGCTCCAATATCTAAAACCTGGAAGTTCTAGTGTAACAGAAGAGATTAACTGGAAGTGAAGAAATCAAAGAAATAAACCAGGAAAATTTCTCAGAACAGAAGGACACGAATCTCTGGAGTGAAAGGGCTCACAACAGTTGGCTGGACCCTAACCCAAAGACCATGAGTGTGAAACTCCAGAGAGGAAAACCAGGTTCTTGACAATGAATCCAGATCCAGATTGGGATCAGACTTTCTGACAGCAGAAACTGAAAGTGGAAGACAATGGAGCAATGCCTTTAAAGTTCTGAAGAAAAAAATGATTTCTAACCTATTTTCAAAACGTCAGTCAAGTATGATGGGAATAAAAACACATTCAAACACACAGGCAACAAAAAATTTGCCTACAACGCACCTTTTCTCAGGAAACTAATAAAATAGATGCTCTACCAAAATGAGGAACTAGACTATGCAGATAAGAAAAGTAAAAATAAGAATGTAATACATAAGATAGAGCCAAAGGGAATCCCAATAATGATGTAGGAAAATCCCAGGATGACAGCTGTGCAGCAGCTGGAGGCAACTAGCCCAGTCTGAAGCAGAACAGCAGGCTCATGGCAAAAGTCTCCCAGAAGAGACGGACAGAAGACTTGATACACTGGAATGCCTGGAAAGGCAAGTTCAGGATGAGACAGACATACAATGAAAACTTAGCAAGGGAAGAAGCAAAATAATTAGTAATTCCAGGGAAACAAAAAGTAGCACAAAGAAGGAAAAGTAATTATAGTACATTACATGGCTCAGCTGTGCTAACACAGCAGTAAGGATATAACGATGGGTCAATAATCAAACGAAAATGACCGTGTTGCTCCTGGGGATGGGTGGATGGGACGTGGAAGATACTCTGAAAGAGAGCTAAAGCCTCATCATTCCCAGTGTGAAGGCAACAGAGGATTTCTTTTACCAAAATAAACTGCTAAGAATTGAAAGTGCTTGCCTTGGGGGAGTGGAAGGACTTTTCTACAGAGAAGTGGAGAGGAATCTTTTGTTTTTCCATAACAGGATCTTATAGAACTGTTGACTCTTTAAAACTTAAGCCATTTGTATATATAACTTCAATAAAACAAAGCAACCTTTTTTTATAAATTGAAGGAAAACAGAATAAAGTATAAAGAAGTAAATTTCTAAAAACATTCACCATCACTACCTAGAGCCAACAGATTAACATTTTGACAATTTTGTACCAATTTTTTTCTTACACATTATACATATGTATGTTTTTCAAAGTTGTAATCATGCTACAGTTTTGATTCCTGCTTTTTCACACTTAAAATACCACCAGCCTTTTCATATATCTTCAAATATCTGCTCAAAGCAGTTTTTAATGGCTGTGATTACTCTAATACACACTATGCTATCATTTAACAAATCCCTTTTTACTATGCATTAATGTGTTTATATTTATCACTGTTATAAGTATCACTATGAATAACATCAGTTTATGTAAATCTTTGTGTACACTGAATGTTTCCCTGGCATAAATTCATAGAAATGGATCATTGAAAATGTAACTATCTTTGCCAAATTAACTTCCAAATGGACTGTATCAGTTTTTACTGAACTGATACAGTTCAGTACATAAAGCATCCTCTTCCCTGACTTCTGAATATCAATTTTTCTCATGTTCAATTTGATAAGTGAAAAAAGTTTTTATTTTCATATCTCTGCATATTGTGTGTCCATTGGCTATTGGCTTTTCTTCCTTGTGAGCTACTGGTTTATGGCTTGTGTCCATTTTTCCAATGAGACCACATGGTAAGTTAATCCCTCCACAGCCTTGTTTGTATCTGGATCTGTATGAATTAACACAAATCAGACCCATGGACCTGATGATGTGTGAATGCCTCAGTGAAATCAGGTTTCTATAAGTCTCAATGGCCCCACTGAGGGCTGAGCTCTCTGGGAGGCTCCAGGCAAGCAGCATGGCAGCCAGGCACCTCTATGACACTCCTCACACTCCTACCTTTTCTTGGCACATCCCATTTTCTGCTTTCATTTTGTCATATGGACTTCCCTGGTGGCTCAGGTGGTAAAGAATACACCTGCAATGCGCGAGACCTGGGTTCCATCCCTTGGTTGGGAAGATCCCCTGGAGAAGGGAAAGGCTACCCACTCCAGTATTCTGGCCTGGAGAATTCCATGGACTGCATAGTGGGACACGACTGAGCGACTTTCACTTTCACTTTCATAGTATACATCTTCTCTTTGCAATAGACTCTAAGCTCCTACAGAGGATGGATCTTTGTGTTCCTCATGTCACCTATATTTAACAGATACTCATGTACCTAAGGGTGTGGATGGTGGGAGGTGGGGGAGGATTATGAACACAGGCAGCAGGAGAACTGGAACACTGAGAGTAGAGGGCGACCAGCCCCGACCCCTTCTGCAGGCTTGGGTGAAGACTGCACCAGAAGTACGTGACCAGCAGGACTTCAGAAAGCGGTTTCTGGGGTTCAGGCAGAATGTTCGTGTAATGAAGACTGACATATACGAATAAAAAGGACAGGCAAAGGTTATTCAGCCACAAAAAGAAATGACATACGGGTATACTCCACAACATGAGTGAACTTTAAGAACATGATGCTAAGGGAAAGAAACCAGACACAGGGTTACATATTGTATGATTCCACTTGTATGAAATGGCCAGAACAGGCAAATCCGCAGGGACAAAAAGCAGATTAGTGGTTGCTAAAAGCTAGGGGGAGAGGAGAATGGAGAGTATTAGTAGGTACAGGGTTTCTTTGGGGAATGATGAGGATGTGTTCTGGAATTAAATAGTGGTGATTCAACTTTGTGAATATATAGAACCTGCTGAATATGAATAATACCTCAACTTTTAAAAAGGAAAGAGGAGTAAACTTATACATCAAGCAGTCTGGCCCACGGGAAACTTCTGAGGAATCGCTTTGTTCATAATACCAGCTTCCCTAGACTGATGCTTCCACAATGCCTGACCCAGCAGCAGGATGTCTGGGCTCCCCACCAACCTCCTGCTTTTAACAGAGGGACACCTAACATAAAACACACTTAAGGGATCCTAGAGATCCAGACTTGCTGGAGAACAGCACACATCGTGTCTTGTATTTTATCCAAATAGGCCTGGAAGCCTTTCTGCTAATGGCATCCATGAGTTAAGAAACGAGTTTTACTGTGCTTCAGTGGACACCTTACAATGACCTCCTATAACCTGTTTTTAAAGAACTTCAATAACATCCAGACAGATCAGAATCCCCTTTAAAATGAGCTGATGGAGGAGGTGTGAAGTCATGGGAAAAGTACTCTCCATGATTATCTTTCTGATGATCCCCTAAATCCAACACACACCTGGTTGTGAGCTGTGCTGAGTGTACCTGCCACTTGCAGCCTGCTCCTCCCTATTCCCAGGGCTTACAATCTGGGGGCTGAGTAAAGATTTACACAAGAATAAAATGAAATGCTAGACTAGAGCCTATAGATGATTTTCTCAGCTGAAATGCAAAGAAGGAGTTCAATCCTTAAGAGGGCTGGAGCCTCAGAGGAGGAGCTCATGGGATGCCTGGGACTCAGAAGGACCTTCTCACTTTCTGCAGACTGGATAAAGCCCAGAAATTCCCTCCTGCTGGACAAGGCCCCTGTCTAGAGACCGCAAGAAACCCTTTCACCTCCAGCCCTTCCCCATTCCTCCAGGGCCAGGGAGGCCACGAGAAACACCTTAATTAGGAACCCTTCATCAGCTAACTGGGAAGGACAGCTCTTTGAAAATTAGGCTGGGGTAAATGGAATTTTAATCAAGCTGGACAATAAGAATTAAATGCTTTCCCTCAGTGGCAGCTCTTACAGCGGGCACACTTGAGCCAACTCATTTATAATCCCAACCATTAGCTCATTTGAAAGAGGATGGTCTTTCTACACTGGAACAAGTTCTGAAAAAAAGAAAGAGCAAGAGAGAAAAAAAGAAGGAAGAAAGAAAGGAATGAAGGAGGAATTCAAAAGTGGGGGAAGGGAAGGGGAATGGAAGAGGAGGACACTTACACAGACAGCCATGGTCAGCCCGAAAAGTAATTACAGCTGAGAAGAGTGTCTGAGTAATGGCCTGTCCCAGTGACCTGCCTGGGGAGTTTCAACACAAAAGGATGTCATGCTACCTGTTGCTTTGTAACTGATTTAGCACAAACCGAACCAGCATTGTCCTCAGGGGCGGGCCTGTCACCTCCCAGAGTGCTAACCTCAGCTACAGTGAACACAGCAGGGCCTGAGCCTCAAATCTGTCTGGCTGCTTACAGTACAGGGGAGAACATGGCTTGACACTTGGGTTTCATCAAAGTATACTCATGGAACCTACTGTGTCCACACCCTGGGCCAGACAGCAGACCACTGGAGCCAAGGGCAGCTTAAGAAGTTCTGCTTCTGTTTTCTGCTGCTGATATTGCCTCGGCCCCATCTCCACCAGACAAGTGAGGAAGGCGGCACCACTGCCTGAATGATTCAATTCATTCCAACATATACAGAGCGTCCCAACTGCATGTAAAGAACTAGAGATGAGGGTGTATGTAGGCGTGTTTGGATGGATAGGGGTTAAAAGATGAGTAAGCTATGTACTGCACTCTGGAGACAATGTGTAAGTAGAGCAGGTATACAGCACGTGTGTGTATGTGTGTGTGTATACACAAGTGTTGGGGGAGAGGAGGTGGCTTGCTATGAGGAGATACATGACGTTCACAGTTATTCATTAATGGTGGCTCTGATACTTCAGTTGTATCCGAATGACCTGGAGGGCCTGTTATACCAGAGTTGTCCCGGATTTTCTGATTCAGGAGGTCTGGGTTGAAGCCTGAGTCTGGATGCCTAAACAAATTCTCAGGAGACACATGTTGGCTCGAGGACCACATTTGAGAATCAGTGTAGTTTAATTCAAGGCGTTCCCAAGTGGCGCTAGTGATAAAGAACCCACCTGCCAACGCAGGAGACGTAAGAGATTCGGGTTTGATCCCTGGGTCAGAAAGATCCCCTGGAGGAGGGTGTGGCAACCCACTCCAGTATTCTTGCCTGGAGAATCCCATGGACAGAGGAGCCTGGCGGCTATAGTCCCTAGGGTTGCAAAGAGTCGGACACGACTGAAGCAACTTGGCATGCACGCACATAGTAATTCAAACCCTTGCTGAGCATTGAGTACATGTAAGAATCCAACCTGGCACTTTCTTCACCTAAAATCGACCTGGAGAATCCTAGGCAGCTTAGCTCTTAGGAGCAGTTCATTGCTTGGGAAGGACAGAACCCAGCCCCCTCTGCGCCCCCTGATGAACAGGCACCTACTCCCTTGCCCCTTGTGCTGAACTGTGAGCTTCTAGCGGCAGGGCCTGACCTGTCTTGTAAGCCCCGCCCCTGGCACAGGTACCGGTGGCCCAGACTGGTGCTCAAGGAATGTTTGCTGACTGAGTGAATGAATGTTTTCATCCAGTCCTGGCAGCCTCAGTGGCGGGATGCAGCCCAGGCTGTGGGATGTGGGAGCTGAGGTGGTGCCAACGGGATACTCAGGAAGGCAGGCAAAATGAGGCGCGGGTGGCAGAGGGAGCACATCCAGGGCATACCCAATGGAAGAGGGACAAACAGGTTGAAAACAGCAATTTTTACCTAAATAAGAAAACCCCTAAAGGGAGAAGAGAAAAGCCTGGGGCAGCCCCTATGGGATGGAAAAGACACCTGCCATTTGCTGGCTGTCACGGCCCTGCCCAGTTGCCGCTGCACACGTACTCCAGTCAAGTCAGGGCTGGCAGGCGAGCGGGGGTGGCAACACAAAGGGGGCCCAAGCACAGCCCGGTCCTCCTTCCCGGGAAGAGGCGACACAGGCACCGGCACGAAGCTTCTTCCACAGCCTCACTGGCAGTGCAGCCTCCGCTACCACACAAGGGACGGCCTCTTTCAGCAAGAATGGAAGTTAATGAACACATGAAGAAAACGCCCTTAATCTCCCAGGTGGGGGTGCGGCGGGGGTCTCCTTAAGGGCCATTTCAGCAGCAGCCCCTGGTGTCCCAACTATAGATACCATCCCACCCACTCTTTCAACCAGAAAAGCAACAGGCCTGGAATACACTGTTAAATGAAATCGCAACGGAGTGTACATGATGTAGAGGAGACATATAACACCGTCGAGCTGATTCACGTGAGCGATTTAACATGAAGAACCCAGGCCTTGGAGTTGGGCGGTCTGGCCCGCAACCTTCGTTTTGCCTTTTATCAGCTGTTATGGTATGAACAAGTTACTTAACTTCCCTGACCCTGCACAGGAGACAGTGGCAACCGGCTTTCTTCACTCACAGAGCAGGTGAGAGGCCTCATGGAGGCATGACATGAAGCATGCTTTGTACCCTGTAAGAATACCATTCAATGACAAGGGTGTCATTATTGAAGCCCAGAGTCCACCCTCAGTCTGGAAAGGGCTGGCTTGTGTGGGGATGGGGACAAGAGGCAGCTAGGCCTCTACTCAGTCACTTGAAATGAAAGAGCAGGCCCTTCCCCCATGTTCTGCTCTTTCTATTAAAATCAACAAGCAACGCAGCACCAGATTAATATCTCTCTAATTACTAAGCTGTCGCTTACCAGGTGAAAAACTCCATAATTTAGTACTCATCCCTACTCCACATGTTGACACTGAGAGCAGGGATCTGGGGTACCATAAAAAGACACATTTGGGACACCCCATGCCTGCACTCCATGCTCTTCCTCTCTATCCAGAATATCAGTTCTCCGTGCACCTCTGCCTGTGTCACCTCATTTAGTCCATTGCTTCTCAAGCTTTCACTCCACAGGAGAGAAAAGAGATATATGTTCAGCACACAGTGGGTGGGGTAGAGGGGCCCTGGGGTAAGTGACTGAGGTCAGGCTGATTGAGCTGGAAGGGACAACTTGAGCCCAGGGCTGTCCATCCTAGGCCCCACCCAGCTGCCTTGAGGCTGAGAAAAATCCCTTACTTGGCAGCTGGAAAGCTCTGATTTAATAATCCCCATTTTACAGATAAGGAAACTGAGGTTTTGAGAGGTCAAGACCCTTGTTGAGAAGTGGATCCTGGCAGTCCAATGTGGGGGCCCACCATTGTAACCAGCCTACTGTGCCGCCTTCTATCTCTTCCTGCAAGCCAACAACTTCCAAAAGCTTGTCTGGACCACCTCCTCTCAGCTGGGACCATGTGGCACTTGGTTTCACACGTGGAGTGTTCCCTATTGCATAGGTGGACCTTTATGCCATCTGATCCCCCTTTTCTCCTCCCCCAGACGACTGACACACAGAGCCAGCCCTGAATCAACATCAGCTGAACTGAACTGGGGTGAAACCCCCAAAGCTGGCCTGGACCATCGTCACAGACTGAGTGCCAGGCCATTTGGGACCATCTCTAATCCTGATGGAACCCTGCAAGGTGGCCATTATCTCCCCACTTTATAGGGAGGGAAGAAGCTGGGCTGCCTGACGCTCTCACAGAGAGAGGAGGAGCGGGATTCAAAGATGTTCCAGACAATTCAATACCCATACATTTACTGCCAAGCCGCCTCCTCCCCAGGGGATTTGAGACTGCGAAGCCTCAGGAAAGATGCTTGAGACGGCATTGGGGGACAGACCCACAGGTGATACTAAAGGCCCCCAGGGTCCGAAAGAGGGGATAACACTATTGGCCTGCTGCTTACCTACATGCCTGTCACTCCTTTGAAACTTAAGAGACTCCTACTAAATTTAAAAATCTTTTTTTCCCAAGAAAGGGGGTATGCCAGAAGCTCTTATTTAAGAGCAATAACCCTAGTCTTTGGTTAAGCTTTTAGCAGAAATGGGTTGACAGCCAAATGGGAATCAACTCAATTTAAGAAATATTCATTGGAGGCTTACCATGCACCAGACACGGGGCTAAGAGCTGGAAACGTGGTGGAGAAAAAGAAATACAGTTGCCTGTCCTCACAGAGCTTAGAGGGAATGGAGCCAGACCTGCAGGCAGCAGATCTGGAAGGACTGAACTCAGGAGGGCTGGGAGACCCGGGGAAGGGCTCTGACGGCTCGCCACGGCCAGCCTGCCACCGTGCGCAGCCTCCCTGGCTGGGTCTCCCCTCGCTTCCTCGTGCAAAGCAGCTGTCTGCCAGAAACTAAAAGAGGAACAGCAAACTGCTGAGGGCAAGGAAAGCTGCTCCTTGACCCAAGCATGCCAAATTAGGGCAAAATCAAGCCCTCTGACTGAAAAGAAATTCAGCTGAGGCGCACAAATTTTAAAGACATGTGTGGTCTTGGGCTTAGCTTCTTTGTAACAGCCCCTCTTTCCTCCTCCTTGTATATTGCTATTCTGTATCTGAGGCCTCTCAGTAGTACCAGCTGCTGCCAACACATGTGTCATTGCTAGAAACTGATAGCCCCATGGAGAGTGGCTCTGTTTTGTGTTGTTTTAATACCATTAGGGCTCATCTCTTGAAACCCCAAATTCCACAACAAAACCGCAAACACCCAGCTCCCCATAAGGCCTCCGACCCCTGAGCTTTAAAGCAGTGCTTCCCACCTTTTTCACATCCTGGCACACAGAGAAAGGACCGCATCTGCTCAGCTCCCTGGAGGCTGCACACTGCCCCGCCCCCCCAGAGCCGAGCGGATGCTATTTGGGCACACCTGTAACACCATTCCTGATACACCTGCTGCGGAGCTTTGGTTCCCAGAGCGTAAATGTCACCAAACTTCAAGAGAATCATGACAGAAGTGAAGCCAGATGGATCAGAGGACCACATCCCAAACCCGTATCAGAGTCCCAAGCCAGGGGACACAGGACCTTTGGCCACTGCAAAGGCTTTGGAGCCAAAAAAGGCCATCCACCTTCCCCAGACGGAGGTGGAAACCAGCATTCCCTATGATGCAGTGCAGGCTAGAGATATAAATAGCTTCTAAAAAGGTTAGCAAAATGCAGAGATGACAAATCTACAGTAGGTTACTAAGGGAAACCAGGGTGCTCAGTGCCAGCATCTCACCTGTTGTGGCTGATGTCTGAAAGGGACACTGCCGCTCCTCTCAAACTCTGCTCCCTGGCCCCTCAGGACGAGTGAGGGGGTACAGGGACCTGGAGGCCTGGTGATGAGAGTAGGCACTTCCTGAGTCCCACTGATCTTCCCCACAGACCCCTCCAAACTAAGGAAAACCTTTCTCTGGGTCTGGTTTTCACAAGCACACTCCCTCAACTCCCTCAGCAGGGAAGAGTCCACCTCAGAAGGTTTCTTGAGGATGCTGGCCTGAAGGCAGGAGCTGTTCCATGAGTGGCGATTCCCTGGGCTTTCCCCTCCCCCTTCCCGTGACCCTGGGCCCTTGGGTGCTGCCCAAGGAAACACTGAAGGCGGGGCATTTCAGAAGGCGGGGCATTCCCAGGCTGCCGGCCCTGGAGATTCCCTTCTGGAAGGGAAGTGCTTTCCTGGGCACCCAGAGGGCTTGAAGGGAGCCACAGCTTCTGGGTTACGACAAGAAAGAAACAGACCTTGCCTGTCCCTGATCCAACCCCCGGGGACACCTGAGCTAAGGTATTTATAGCTCTCCTGTATGCATCCTTGAACTTGTGTGTGTTCAAGTTAACACATATAGCAACAGTACACCCCAAAGCACACATATGGATGTGTACGCACTGAGGCAGTGACTAAATCTGGAACTCTCGGGAACCCAAACTCAGCCCCAACACACACCCTCTTGAGTGTGGGTATTCCGGGACCTGGGATAAACTGGGCATCTGTCCTTCCCTCTTCAAGGTATCAAGTTCTGCCTTCCTGCCAAGGATTAAGAGATCAGCCGGGTGCTGGAGAGCAGCTTGCCAGGCAGCTCCCACCAGCTCATCTGCCAGAGCCCTTTCCACTTCCCCCAAGCTCCCTGTACAGAGGCAGGAGGGAAAAATCTCACCCTCTAGCCCCTCTGTGAGCAGACAGAGGGGCTGCAGAGCCAACCTCAGAGCCCTGAAAGCTGGGCAAGAAAGGAGAAGCACTGCAGAGGCCCAGGCCAGAAGCCAGACCCTCCAGCAGGCCCCAGGGAGGAGGAGGGAGTGTCCTCAACTTCCACTCTGAAAAGCTTGGCAGTAAAATATTGGGCCTGCTCCTGGGCCACCCAGGGTCTTGGCCCAGAGAGGGGGGCTTCCCTTTGGCCTAACACTGGTGGTATTGAGGGATGTGCCCAGGCAGAGCGCGTGACCAGACTAACACTGCCCATCACACTCACGTTCTCTCTCTCCCTGCCAGCAGCAGAGGTGAAGGGGGAAACTGCCAGCTCTGGAAGGCAAGAGGTCATCTGCTACAGCCACCTCTTGAATTGTTCTAATATGTTCTTTAATATATAAATTGGGCAATTGGGCTTTGAACTCGACTGGGGTCAAAGAGGGGACCCAATGGGACTTCCCTGGTGTTCCAGTGGTTAGGACTCCATGCTGCCAATGCACAGGGCTTAGGTTCGATCCCTGGTTGGAGAACCAAGATCCCACATGCCAAACAGGGCAGCTAAAAAATAAAAATTAATAATTTTTTTTTAAGAGGGAACCCAAGAGTAGGTGCCCAGACTAGGAGTCCCAACCAACCCGGGGAAGGTGCTGTTGCTATGACTCAAATACAGAGAGCACCCAAGTATACAAGTGAACAGCATACTTTATTTTTCAAAACTTTTTATATTTTTTTCTGGCCTCAGGTAGGATCTTAGTTCCTCAACCAGGGATCAAACCTGGGCCCCCTGCATTGGAAGTGCAGAATCCAAACCACTGAACCACCAGGGAAGTACCCCAAGTGAACATCTGAAAGTGCTGAGTTCCTTCCCCATCCCAACCTACCTCCTAAAGTAGCATCAACTGAAACCTACATATCCCACTTGGTTCTCAAATTCTACACTGAACTCTTCATTTTGCTAAGAGTTCTATCATTGGGGATGTAGGTTCTGATCGAGAAAGGAAAACCATCTGACACAACAGGGCATTTAGAGAAGGGAGCATTCAACTGTGTCCATGTACCCATGGGGTACATGTGATGGGGACTGTGGGAATTCTGAAGGACAAAGTTGGCACCATGGCTCCACTCAAAAGGCTCTAGGATCTGGCATCCTAGTGGAATTTCTATCAACTCCAAGTATAACATGCTGCCCTCTTCCACCTGCGACCCCTTCACCCCACAAAACTGCCCACAGTGGAGCACAGTAATTTCTCCAAATATTTATTACACATCTACTATTATGAATGAAGGACAGTGTCAGCTGCTTTTCTACACATTAAACAATTTAAGTTGGCCTACAACACTGCAGTGCAGATTTTAATTATCTACATTCTTACTAGATCACAAAGAAGGTTAATAATGTGGTAAGAATCACAAGAACAGTTCAGCCAAGTAGAGATCTGGGCCCACGCTAATTTGGTTCCAAAGCCCATGGGCTTTTTTCTGGTGCCCATTAGACTTTAAAATTTCTCTATATATGTATATGTGTTTCTTGATCACTATTATTATTGTAAGATTAACCTGATATCAATTCATAAAGGCATGAGGCCTTAATGTCCAAGTATAACACAAGTACCTCCTATATAACACACATGGCATCTAATTCAAACACTTTCACTTATGCTGTCATTGGCCATGGCAGATCCCTCTCTTAAATTTATTCTTTGTAGCCCCCAGGTGCTTAGTGCAGGGCTAGGTATCATAGAGTTGCAAAGAGTGGGATATGACTGAAGAGCCTGAGCACAGACACACACAGGTACAAAGTGGGCACTCATTTAATCTCATTGAGGATTATGTCGCTAAGACTGCTTATTAGTAATAAATGCTTGGATGCTGAAAGATGAACTATTGCCAAGAAAAGTCTTAGACACTGGGAGAAACACCAAGGGGGCCTAGTCCACCTCTTGGTCAACAGAATAGGTGATCCACCGATGGGTAAAAACAGTAAACTTTAATCACTAATAGGTTGATCCCACTAGGTATACAGCTTACAATCTCCACTGGACAGAGCAGTTGACTCTTTGGACCTGGGTTCTTTCCTCTACAGGACTGGCATATAACCCCCAAACAGAGAACAGCTGTGAAGATTCCAGGGACCATGTCTAGAGACATACAAGCAACCCAATCAACCCAGGTGGTATCTCAGCACCTCCCATGGCTTCCTGTGTATATAACCACCTCTAACTAGGGCAGATTCAGACCCATGTCCTAACCCCAGCAACACCCTTCAGCAGTTGTGTGACCTTAGATCAGCGACCTAGCTTCTTTAGGCCCCTTTCCTCATCTGCAAAGATAGTGGATTACCTATCTCATGGGGTTGTTTAGTGGAGAAGATATAATATTTGCATGTGGATGTCCCTGGCCTGATATGTACGATAGAAGAAAGTCAGCAAATATTAGTCACATTTGAATGTGCACAGAACAGCTCTGACAGATACACGTCCTGTTGAACAGGGCTTGTGGTCAAAAAACAGTCATGGTGACAAGTAACAAAGAAAAGGGAAGAGGCACTAGTGAGAGAAGTTAAAATTAGAGACAATCCTTAAAAACCTCTCTCCTTTCAACCAATAATTTCAACCTGTTGTTTACCAGCTGTACTTCTTAAACATTGGTCTTATTTGATTGAATGGGTTCTGCCTCTTGCCGTCCATGACAGAAGGAGTAGCTACAAGGCAGGTAATGAAAAGCGGCCCTGGAAAACTAAGAACTGGTTATACTGGGACTTCCCCAGTGGTCCAGAGGTTAAGACTTTGCCTTCCAATGCAGGGAGTGCAGGTTCTATCTCTGATCAGGAGCTAAGACCCCATATGCCTCCAGGCAAAAAAACAAAATATAAAACAGAGCAATACTGTAACAAATTCAATAAAGACTTCAAAAGTCGTCCACATCAAAAAAAAAAAAAAAATCTAAAAAGAACCGGTTATACTGACCTGGGTCAGTTTGGTGAGAGGGGGTGGCCTTAGGCACCTCTCTCTGCCAACAGTCTCTCTTTTGAGACTACTCTATAGAGTCTATTCTAACAGTCTCTCTCAGAGGCTCCACTAACTTCACAGTACAGAAACCAGAGGTCACATTGAGGTGCCCCCCGAGAAGACCTTTTCCAGAATCTAACCTTATACTACAATTCTGAAACCCAGATCTAGATGAGTTACAAAGAAAACCTCCTCTTTATTGACCAAGTATGTGCCAGACTCAACGCTAAGGATCTAGCATACAATATACGCCCAGGGGAACGGTCTGAATTTTTTACGCCCCATCTTACGCATAAGGAAGCTGCGCTGTTGGGTATTCCCTACAGACTCTCTCTAAGGCCCTCAACCGCCCACTCGTCCTGAAGAACTCAAGTCAGGATGACACATAGAAACTTCCACCTGAATTTTCAGGTCTAATCACAGGGCTGGATTTTGCAAAACTTCATCACACATCTTAGGCCCACAGCAAAAGTGGGTTTGGGAAAAGGGTGGAGCTGGGACAGAGTCAGAAAGGAGACTTCAATCCTTCAGAAGCCACCTCTACTTTGCCAATAATGGTTAGAGACTGACAGGAGGAGGGTGCATTTCCTTTCTGCACAGTGATCTCTACCAAAGAAAACCCAGACAAAGTCACCTGGCCTTCCTAGGGAACAACAACAACAAAAGCTCTTCCTCCAAGGTTCAGGCTGAACTCCTAACCCTTCCTTCCTCTCCCTGACCCAGGGAGTGGCTGGATGGTTGTTGTTTCTTTTCTTTTTTTCCCTGTGGTCCTCAGTAACACCACAAATTACGTTTCCAGGGACTTGAGTCCCAGAGTGCAATGATGTTGTAATAAACATAACCAGGACCAAATGCCTTCCCATCATATTAGATGATGCCATTTCCCACCAATCAGGCTCCTCGGGCAGGCAGACCACTCACCAATGAGGGACCAGACAAAGGCTGTGAGGGGAGACCTGGTCATCTGCAACTAAAAATAAGGGCGCTTCAGGATTGGCTGCTGCCACTTTGCAACAGGAGTTGGGACCCACACACCAGGCACCACACAGGAGGCACACACAGGCAAAAACTTTCAGCCCAGGGGTTCACATGGGGTGGGCTGGTCTGCCTTTGTTGCTGAGGTTTTATCTTTTTCCCAATGTGCTGACTCAAAGAAATACTCGATCCAGAGGGACCCTCGCAGACACACCCTCGCTCCTAGACACCTCAGTTTCTAAAGGCTCTTCACGATCATCCTAAATTGGGGAAAGGAAGGGGGGTGTTGGCCAGGGCCAAGACACTCACCTGTCCCGCTGTGTCATAGAGTCCCAGGAGGTACTGCTTGCCCCCCACGGTGACGCTGACTGCAAGGGCAGAAGTGGGGGCGGGGAGAGAAGCTCAATTACCTAGACTCTGGGGCAATTCTGTTCCCCACCAGGACCCTCCCCTCCCAAACCAGCGCTCGCAGGCGGGAGCTCCCAGGGAGATGCCACTCCTTTTCCCAGGCTCACAGTGAAGTGGGGGTGAGGCTGGGATGAAGTGGCCCCCAGCTGCCCACTCCCTTCTCCCGAGTCCCGTAGCCACGTTTCCCCCTCGGGGTTTGACTGTTGGGAAGGCGACTGTAGGAAGGTCAAGGAGGTCGGCCCGGAGCACCGAGGGGGTTGGGAAGTGCCGGG
>NW_011494673.1:2048728-2087822 GCF_000754665.1 Bison bison bison | reverse complement strand
GCGGGGGCTGCGGGGAGGGGGCGTGGAGGAGGAGCCGAAGAGCAGCGTAGCGGGGAGGAAGGTGAGACTGGGGGAGGGGGGCCGAGAAACCCGCGCTCGGGCGGAGCCGAGGGCTCCTCGCGAAAGTGCCCGCAGCGCCCAGAAGCGTCCCAAGGCCCCGAAGCTGGGAGAAGACGTGGAGCCCTCTTGGGGGACCACGACGACTTTTATGATGACGCAATAGTCGTGCAAAATTATTCGTATATATTTAAACTCCACCCGGAAGGCAGGATCCATTCTATTAGCCTCTAAATGCACAATAGAACTAGAAATCGGGAAGGAAGAAAGGCCAAGAGAGTTTGAAAAAAAAAAAATTTTTTTTTTTCGGGCGCACGGGAGTGACAGGAGGGGTGGCGGTAGTCCCTGAGCTGGAAAGTAGGAACTCCTGAATTGAGGCTTGGTTTCCCTTCCTTCCCCTCTACCAACCCAACCCATGCTGTCCACATCATTTGCTATGAAACTGGTGACTAAGGGAGTTACAGCATCTTGAACCACTGACGCACTCTCCACCCCCCGCCCTCCTTGCCAGAAAAGGTAGATTGGGCGACTCTGGATGCTGCGGGTGTACCTGTGCTCCCCCTAGAGGCGACATTCTCTGAGGCCCCTTTACAGTCCCAGTATCCCTCGAAGGTGTTAGGTTGGGATCCCTGAGGAGTGTTACACCCCAGAGCTCAAAGACATGGCCAGTGAGCCAGGCGACAACCCCTGCCCTCCCGCCTGGACGAAGCCTGGAAACACCCATCTGTTCACTGGCCAAAAGTGCTGCTTCTAAGTTTAGGCCTTGGAGGACAGGGGAGGCGGGGATGATACACTCCACGTTGACACCACACCCTCCCTCCCCTTGCTGACGCCAGATAAATCGCTTCCTGTCATCAGTTCACAGGATCAGAAAACGCTGTGTTGAGAGGCACCGCAGAGGTCAACCATACGGTCTCCCTGAGATCTCTCTCAGATTATAGGTAAACAAATTGAGATGCAGACAGGTGAAGTGGTTATCCCAAAGGTCTCCACCTCTTTTCAGCATTCAGGTTCTGGGAACACACCGTGGGAAACGCTCAGTTGGTTATGTACTCATGCCATGCTTCCGAGGCCTCAACCCTCAAATCCCAAATCTGATTTCCATTGTCCTGAAAGACATCCTGGCTTGTCAGAAGTTCCTTGTGGAGTCCCACTGGATGTCTCACCAGACGCCTCCATCGTGTTTGAGTGTGAGTATTTACACTGCCAGCTGCTTTAGATTATGCAGTCAATCTGAAAGACACTTTATATGTACTGAACGCCCTGTTAAGGAAGGCAGTTCAGTGTCTTGAAGTCAGATCTCAGTTCAAGGCCAATCTCTGCCACTTCCTTCTAGAGGGGAAGGAAGGAGGACTTGCCTCCTTTGCCTGCAGGACCACTTCTTCAGGCAGCATTTGCTGCCACTAGAATACTGAAAGGAGTCTATTGAGACAGGTTAAGGAGCTACTGCATACTCTCAGCCGAGAGAAGACATTTGGTTTCAGCTCTGACAGTAGTCAACCCTAAAGGAAATCAATCCTGAATATTCATTGGAATGACTGATGCTGAAGCTGAAACTCTAATACTTTGGCCACCTGATGTGAAGAACTGACTCATTGGAAAAGACCTTGATGCTGGGCAAGATTGAAGGCAGGAGGAGAAGGGGACAGCAGAGGATGAGATGATTGGACTCAATGGACATGAGTTTGAGTAAGCTTCCAGGAGTCGGTGATGAACAGGGAAGCCTGGCATGCTGCAGTCCATGGGGTTGCAATGAGTCAGACATGACTGAGCAACTGAACTGACTGACCGTAGTTAGCAGTGTGACCTTGACCATGCCACTCCTCAGGGCCTCAGGTTTCTCATCTGTAAATGTGAGCTTGTCCATAGGGTGTGATCAAGGCTCACCTTTGACAACTCTAGAGCTCTTCACAATGTACTCTGAAAGATCCTGGTAAAGGCTTTGGGCCAGTTGCTAGAGACATGGGGGAGGCTTTTATGAGGGATAATGAGGTCTGTTCCAGGACTGGGAGGATGGAGGCTTCCTCCATTCAAGACTCCAGCCTCTCAGTTCTTTTGCTGCTTTTCAGAAAGGCAGATATTTACTGGGGATCCAGAGAGCTGGATGATTAGCTCCAAAACCTTGACAGATGGAAGGGTCTCTAGGTTCTGGATCCTTTGGGAGAAGTTCTGGGAATATCAGGACATTCCAAATGGGGAACTGATGTCAGATGAATCATGCAATGGTGACTTCATTGATGATGGTGACCTCATCCCTTTGGCCCATAGAAAAGCCAAAACAGACTGCCAGGAGTACTTCGAGCTCTGGGTTGATTCCACCAGTTGTATATGGAGGCAGAGGGGAGTATTATCCCAGATGCCCAGGTCAGCCCACCAATAGGTTAGCTAGAAGGACGAAACAGATCTCAACAGATAAGTACTATATAATGTGTTCAGTGCTGTAGTAGGGGATGAAGAACAGTCTTTGGGAAGTGCAGGAAGGCTATTTGTACCTAGCTCTGGGTGTGCAGAAGGGTGTCATTGGCCTGGGGTTTAATAGGAGTAAGATAAGAATGCCTGGGAAAGACAGAAAGAAGGAACAGCACGCAACTTCTTGGGAATGCTGAGCCATGTAGGGTGGACAGAATGCAGGATTAGTGGTGTGAAAGAACTGATTTGTGTTTAATTGAGAATTGTGTGGTGCTACCAGGCCATGGGCCTCTGGATGCCACGTTAAGGGCATGCGGGGCCAACCTGGGCTGGGCAGTCTGTGCACTGCACAAAGGCAAAGGGAGAAATAGGATACCCAGAAAGGCCCACGTGATACCTGCAAAGCCATGACCCTAGCCTCAGGCTGTGTACACGGGAAGAAGGGGCACTTTTTTTTTATCACAGAGGCCACTTTTGCTTATCAGACCTGTGCCTGTGGGGTGGCATCCACCCACAGAGGGACATCTTTTTAATTTGTTATTGTTGTTTATTCACTGAGTCATGTCAGGCTCTTTGCAACCCTGTGGACTGCAGCACGCCAGGCTTCCCTGTCCTTCACTGTCTCCCAGAGTTTGCCTAAACTCATGTCCATTGAGTTAGTGATGCCATCCAACCATCTCATCCTCTGTCATCCCCTTCTCCTCCTGCCTTCAGTGAGTCAGCTCAGGGTCTTTATCCAATGAGTTATTTCTTTGCATCAGGTGGCCAAAGTATTGGAGCTTCAGCTTCAGCATCAGTCCTTCCAATGAATATTCAGGGTTGATTTCCTTTAGGATCGACTGGTTTGATCTCCTTGCTATCCAGACAAAGGCACTAGCTAGGTAAACAGTGGCTCTGGCAGTAAGGATGTGATGAAGGGAGGAAAGGAGGATTTGCTGTGTGCTGTCACTGTGTACTGTGCCCAGGCACTGTCCTGGGTATTTGCTGCTCATTTCATAGGTCATCCTATTACACCCCCAAAATAACCACGCAAGATAAAATTCATAGAGAATACCTGCTGGCTTCTCTATCCAAAATAACACCCTTTGCTTGTGTTACATGTTCTTTCTGTGATAGTGTGGTTTATTTTCTTTTTCTTTTTAAAAACATTTACCTGTTGATTTATTTGGCTGCTCCAGGTCTTAGTTGCAGCATAGAGGATCTTTTAGTTGTGGCATGCAATCAAACCCAGGCTCCCTGCATTGGGAACATGGAGCCTTAACCCCTGGACCACCAGGGAGGTTCTGATCATATGGTTAAATGGTAGATGCCCTCTCCTTACACATCCTGTCCTTGACCTCCATTGATTAGCCCTGGGCACCTGACACCAGATGGGATGACCAGAATCCTTCTTGAGAAGTTTGAATTTGGGATTCAAAACTGGTACTAACTAACTGGAAGATAAGAGCCTAAAGGCAGTGAGTCATTCCTGCTTCATGTTTCAGACATTTACAAAATAGTCAACTCAAGGAAATGAAGCAACAATGCACAGAGAAACAAAAATGGAGAGAGGTGCTCTCCACCCATCCCCCTTAAAAGTGGCAGGGATGACACAGGATATTTATGAGTTCCTGATTCTGGGTATCCCTGAAACTCTGTTGTATACTAGTGGGCTTCAGTTGGTCACTTAATAAGTCCTCCCTTCCTTTTTGCCTAGATGGTGTAGATTGGTTTTCTGTCACTGGTAAAGGAATCTTGTCTATGATAGTATTATCACTGCAGTCAAGATAGATGATGTGCAGAGAAATTAAGACATTTACTCAAAGTCATGTAGCTGCTAAGTGGCAGAGCTAGCTTTCAAAATAATTGGTCTGAGCTCATACTATTTCCCATGTTCCACAGGAAGGAGGCATTAAAAGTGTTCAGTTGGAAATGACAAGTTTAGAGCTATCTTTTGAGATGACCACTCTGGGAGTGGTGTAGAACATGGATTTAGAAGGGACCAGAGTGAAGGCAGAGAAAGTGAGGAGGAGAGAGGTCAAGAAAGTCTGGATCAGGCATGGCTGTGAAAGTGAAGAAGAAGCAGGAAGTTTAGATGACCAAGTTCACAGGGCTTGGTAACACAGAGAAGGGCTGGGGTACTCTGAGGTGTCTATGTTATGATTCCATTGACATATCCCTTCTCTCCCTTTTAAATCTTCTCTGTTTTATCCTCTTTACTTCTTTAGGTTTCTTCCTAACTTTTCGAAATTTACCAATCTCCTCTTGGTGATTAAACATGTGACCAACTGCCTAAATCAAGCTGAGGGTAGAACTCCAGAAGGTCACTAAGTTTCTAAAATGTATTCGCTTTCTGTCATTTTGTTTGTGTCCCCTCACATTTACTCCAGAAATGAACAACTGGATTCCAATAGATCATTTGGTGTCACGATGCTTTGGGTTCCAAGGAATAGGAAAGTCAGCCCAAATGGTTTCAACAGCAAAGGGAATGTATGGACTTCTTTGATTGAAACAACCAGAAGTAGCTCAGGCTTCAAGTATGGCTTGATCAAAACCCTGAATCAATTTTTTTTCCTGCACTTCTTTCAGTTTTTCTCTTCTCTCTGGGTCAGCGTCCTACTTAGGTTGCTTTCTCTCTTGAAAACAAAATGGTTACACCAGGTCCAGGCCTTACCACCCGTATACCACACTGCCCAGCAGGAGAGAGAGCTTCTCTTGATTCGCTTAATACACAAAGTTCTTGGACTTCCTCTCTTCAGATTAGCTGAGTTCATCACGGTGGCCAGCAGAATGTCAGATGCTCATTGCCTTAGGCCTGGGCTACTGGCTGTCCCGGAAACCATTGCTGGGACAGGGGCTTGGAACTATCCTTATTAGGCCGGTCAGGGCCCACCCCAAGGCCAGAGTTTTATTCCCCCTCAAACTCTATGTTTCCTGCACAGTGGACAGTAGGCATGGGGGGTAATATATGCTTGGGAGGCAACCAACAATACCTATTACCCCTGGATTGTTGCCAACAGTCCAAGATTCAAGGTCTCCCCAAGCTATACTAGAAATAAAGAAAAAGCAAATTTCAAGGGAAGAGGGAGGTGAGAAGGATCCAAGTCAAATCTGTGATTTGTTTTAAATGTCAGTCAGTTGATTTGTCACTACATGAATCCAAGCTTGGTGTGTGTCCCTGATTCTTGGCTGATAGTAGTTACTCCTTTCCCCCTTCCAACTTCCTTCTTAGAGTTATCGGCAAGGAGGTAAAATGGTAATCATTCTTCTATCTGGTCCCTTTTACTTATTTGGCTGCACTTGGTCTTAGTTGCAGCACACTGGATCTTTGATCTTTGTTGCAGCCCTCAGGATCTTTAGTTGGCAGTATGTGGGATCTAGTTCCCTGACCAGGGATTGAACCTGAGCCCCCTGCGTTGGAGGCCCAGAGTCTTAGCCACTGGACCACCAAGAAAGGCCCTCCTCTGCTCTTCAATTATGCTTCTTTCCTCCATACTTGCCCAGTGTCTTCAGACTGCAGCCTCTTCACTCCCCAGGGCTCTCCTGCTTCCCAGACTCCACCTGGCCCACCTTTGTAGCATCACACTGTGTGCCATACCTATTCCTTTTTTTCTTCCTACCACTAAAACCTCCCATCTGCATCCTTTTCTCTTAGGGGTCAGATGTAATGTATTACACTATTTTTTAGCTGAGATGTTAATGGCTTAAACACTGCAGCAATTTCTTAAAGGTCAGTGGTTTCTGATGATCAGGATGATTTAAAAAATCCAATACATTGGGCTCACTGATTTCATTTCTAGTTATATTTCTAGAACACATCTAGATCTCCTTTTTTCCAGCTCGTTACATACTAGAAACTCAGAAGTAAATCCCAGCCTCTGAGAATTTTAGCTCAAGCACCCTTAATAATGTTTTCCCATCTTCATTTCTAACCATCTTTTGCTGCAGCCTAGGTCAGGAGACCAGTCATTATAACAGATGGCATTGCCACTATTGCTGAATCATAGAAAAGGACACTTCTTAGAGGCTGCTGGTACAGAATACTTCTATGATCTGGGAGTGGCCACCTCCTGTAAGGTTCAAAGGAGGCCAGATCATAGATCCATCTTCCAGAAATGAAATTAATGATTTTATTCCAGGCTTCAGTTCTAACAGTGCCAGAAAACCATCCAAGATTTGTTGATGATTATTTTTCCATAGTGGATCCTGTGGTCACTGAGTGTTATATGCGCATTTTGAATTTGGGGAATCTTCCACTTTGTAAGTCTTGGTGGGAAGAAAAAGATTACTCTTGTGGAAGCTGTTACAGACTCTTGCTTTCCTTGTCAGACTCAAGAGCTGGAGTGACTACAGTTAAATACAGAGCGCAGTCTCGCAGCTTTGGTGCTTGGCCCACAACTCAGTGCTGAATACAGGAAGTGGCACATAGGGTGGGTGGTGGTGCTGGTTGTGGTGTAATTGAGTTCCTGGTGCAGAAGTGACCACTGTATACACTGAGTGTCTAGAATTTGTTGGCAGCAACAATACCAGAAGTGGTTTTCTCATCAGAGCAGGTCCTGAGGCGTATGTTGGGCGTGGTTCCTGTAAAGACAGTCCTGAGCAGCTTCTCTAGCCTGCCACTATCCTGTGAGCCACGCATAATCCTTAGAATTTCCTTTTCTGTTCTGTTAACCACTTCCAGCTTCTGTTCCTCGTAACTCCAGCCTCCTGAGAAGACATTGGAGGACTGGATCGCTGTATTCGATGTGCCTCATGCAGTGCGAGCAGAGATTCCAACTTCTACCATACCTAAATCCCTGTTTTCAGATATTGAATGTAGTTCAGGACTGTGATTTCTGAAAGACAGGAACAAATGAGGCAAACTCTATTACTCTTTCTGCTGGAAGTACTTTCTGAATCGCAGTGCACAACTGAACCAAAGTTGACCTTAGTGGTCTTGCTGAGTTGAGGAGACTTTTCAAGACTGAGTACCAGAGAGGAGGGAGTATTCTCTTGAGTCCGTTGCTTATGCTAAGTTGCTCATTGTTCAGTTGTTAAGTGGTGTCCGACTCTGCAAACACATGAACTGCAGCATGCCAGGCTTCCCTGTCCTTCACTGTCTCCCAGAGTGTGCCCAAACTCTTGTCCATTGAGTCGGTGATACCATCCTACGATTTCGTCCTCTGTTGCTCCCTTCTCCTCCTGTCCTCAATCTTTCCCAGCATCAGGGTCTTTTTCCAACAAGTCAGCTCTTTGCGTCAGATGGCCAAAGTATTGGAGCTTCAGCTTCAGCATCAGTCCTTCCAATGAATATTCAGGGTTGGTTTCCTTTAGGATTGACTGGTTTGATCTCCTTGTTGTCCAGAGGACTCTCAAGAGTCTTCTCCAGCACCACAGTTTGAAACTGTCAATTCTTCGGCAATCAGCCTTCTTTATGGTCTAACTCTCACATGACTACTGGAAATAGTATAGCTTTGACTATATGGGCCTTTGTCAGCCGAGTGATATCTCTGCTTTTTAGTACACTATCTAGGTTTGTCATCTCTTTCCTTCCAAGGAGCAAGCGTCTTTTAATTTCATGGCTGCAGTCATGTGTCTGCAGTGAGTTTGGAGCCCAGGAAAATAAAATCTGTCACTGTTTCCACTCATGTGCAGGCACAGAGTGAAACGCCACAGGGAGTTAAATTCTTATTGAGCTCTATTTTCCAAGTTTGTGGGTGGAACAGGAGGAGGTGTCTCCCTGGGGCAACCACTGCAGCACCTCTTCACATTCCTCTCTCCTCCATCTGAAAAAGAGTTGCAGATCCCTAGGATTGTGACAGTCTATACAGAAGACTCTTTCCTCACTATCCATCCGTTTATCTATGAGTCCAACAGATAATGCTTAAATGCTATGTACTGGACTCTGTTGTTGTTCAGTTACTAAGTTGTGTCTGATACTTTGCAACCACATGGACTGCAGCACACCAGGCTTTCCTGTCCTTCACTATCTCCTAGAGTTTGGTTAAATTCATGTTCATGGAGTCACTGATGCCATCCAACCGTCTCATCCTCTGTTGCCTCCGTCTCCTCCTGCCCTCAATCTTTCCTAGCATTAGGCTCTTTTCCAGTGAGTCAGCTCTTTGCATCAGCTGGCTTGGAGCTTCAGCTTCAGCATCAGCATCAGTCCTTCCAGTGAATATTCAGGATTGATTCCCTGTAGGATTGATTGGTTTGATCTCTGGGCAAAGTGTTAAGATGAGCACAGAGGGGGTCAGAAAGAGCTTTTCCCAACTATGTCATATGGAAGCCCCTGTGTACCGTGAGGGACACAGTTGAGTGGATACACTCTCTTCCTTGCAAGCCAGTAGCTACCCTGCTTCTGGGCTTGAGCTGTGTCTCTTAGCAGAGGTGAAGCCAGTCAGGACCTATAGCAGCAAACATTAAGTCAATACTAGAGGAGCATTTGGAGAAGGCAATGGCAACCCACTCCAGTACTTTTGCCTGGAAAATCCCATGGACGGAGGAGCCTGGTGGGCTGCAGTCCATGGGGTCGCTAGAGTTGGACACGACTGAGCGACTTCACTTTCACTTTTCACTTTCATGAATTGGAGAAGGAAATGGCAACCCACTCCAGTGTTCTTGCCTGGAGAATCCCAGGGACGGGGAGCCTGGTGGGCTGCCGTCTATGGGGTCGCACAGAGTTGGACACGACTGAAGCGACTTAGCAGCAGCAGCAGCAGAGAAGCATTTGGCATCTGAATGCATCCCCTGAACTGGGAACAGGTAGCAAACATTGAACAAGCAGAGCATCTGCTCTTTCTAGGCTATCCCTGACCGTGGCCCACCAGCTGGAGACTTGGGCAGCCAGCTCCCTTAGAAAAGCTTGTGTCCTGGGGCTCCTGGATGACCTCAAGCCCACCCTCCACTTGCCTGGGGGCTTTCGAGGGGTATGACTACTGGCCTGCTCCTACCTCAAGGCAGCTTGAGGTTCTGGGAAGGGCAGGATGATTGGGGTGGTGTTTTGTGAATGAGGACACCTGTGGTTCACCTAGCATTTAACACAGCATTTGGCTTTCACAGAATTCCTCAGTAACACCCTCTCTGTAAACAGATGAGGCTTTGTGTCTTTATCCAGAGGGAGTTGGAACAGATTGTGAGCCCTTATCCAGATCACCCAGCCTGTGAGTGACATCAGGATTGAACCCTTTACCTCTGATGCTCCATCCATTGCACTTCTCATGACACCAGTTATGGCCCATGGGGGCATCCAGGGCAGAGAGAGGCCTCTTACTTCAGGGGCAGCCTGGTTCCTACCCTCAGCTACCATCCCATGATGTCCTGTGACTGCCCAGCCCCTGGGGGCATGCTCAGTAGATATTAGCCATGTAAGTTGCTCATGCTTCCCAGGTGGCTCATAAAGATAAAGACTCTGCCTGCCAATGCAGGAAGACACAGGAGACGCAGGTTCAACCCCTGAGTCGGAAAGATTCCCTGGAGGAAGAAATGGCAACCCACTCCAGCATTCTTGCCTGAAAATTCAATGGACAGAGGAGCCTGGCAGGCTACAGTATGTGGGCTCACAAAAAGCTGGATATGCCTGAGTGACCATGCTCCTCATACGTCATGTAGCCAGAATCTCAGACCACTTCCATCCACCCCCATCCCCACCTAGAAGAGATGTGTTTTGGGGATGAATACTTCCATAGATCGATTGAGGGAGAATTTCCAGGGTCTGCTTGAGTAACACTGGTTGCCTTCTAAGGAGGTTGGATTCAATTAACTTGAGGTCAGAGTTTTTCATTGTCGCTTTGTTTTTAAAAGTACTATTTATTGGGCTGCACTGGGTCTTAGTTGCAGTATGTGGGATCTAGTTCCCTGACCAGGAATCAAACCCAAGTCCCCTGCATTGGGAGCACAGAGTTTTAACCACTAGACCATCAGGAAAGTCCGGAGGTCACTGTTGTTCAAATGTTTTGTATATTCAGTTCAGTCGCTCAGTCATGTCCGACTCTTTGCAACCCCATGAATTTTGGCATGCCAGGCCTCCCTGTCCATCACCAACTCCCGGAGTTCACCCAAACTCATGTGGATCTAGTTGGTGATGCCATCCAGCCATCTCATCCTCTGTCGTCCCCTTTTCCTCCTGCCCCCAATCCCTCCGAGCATCAGGGTCTTTTCCAATGAGTCAACTCTTCTCATGAGGTGGCCAAAGTATTGGAGTTTCAGCCTCAGCATCAGTCCTTCCAATGAACACCCAGGACTGGTCTCTTTTGGGATGGACTGGTTGGATCTCCTTGCAGTCCAAGGGGCTCTCAAGAGTCTTCTCCAGCACCACAGTTCAAAAGTATCAATTCTTCTGTTTTGTATGTTAAATCACAGTTAACAAATACATTTTCATTGTGCACCAGAATACGTATGTACGTATGCATCATATATATGACAAAAATTTGACAAACAGCACTTAAGCTCACTACCTGTAATGAATTTTGGATTTTCTATTCCTTTTGGTTTTACAGCCCACACTTTGAAAAACCCTATCTAGAAGCTTTGTTTGCTGGCTGGCTGGCTACCTGGCTGGCAGCTGGAGTGCTCAGGACCACAAAGTGATGAGAACTCCTACAACTAAATGACAACAGCAACCTGGTTTTTAAAATGGGCCTGAATAGACATTTCTCCAAAGAAAATACACAAATGCCCAATAAGCACATGAAAAGATGTTCAACATCACTAATCATTAGGAAAATGCAAATCAAAACTATAATGAGTACCACCTCACACCCATTAGGAAGGCTTTTATCAAAAACACAGAAAATAACAAATATTGGTGAAGACATGGGGAAATTGAAACCCTTGTTGCATTGCTGGTGGGAATATAAAATGGTGGAGCCACTGTGGAAAATGGCACAGTTTCCTCCAAAAAGTAGAGCATTGCCATGTGATCCAGCAATTCCCTTTCTAGGTAAATACCTATAATAATTGAAGGCAACAACTGGAACAGATATTTGTACACCCACACTCAGAGGAATGTTATTCATAATAGCAAAAAGGTAGAAGCAACCCAAATGCCACTGACGACTGAGCAAAATGTGATAGGTACATACAATGGAATGTTATTCAGCCTTATAAAGGAAGGAAATTCTGACAAGTGCTACAACATGGATAAACCTTGAATACATTTGCTACGTGAAATAAGTCAGTCACAAAGGACAAATGATTCCACTCCCAAGAGGTTTCAAGAGTGGTCAGCTCTAGAAAAATGAGCATCAGAGAACTGATGCTTTTGAACTGTGATGTTGGAGAAGACTATTGAGAGTCCTTTGGACTGCAAGGAGATCAAACCAGTCATTCTTAAAGGAAATCAGTCCTGAATATTCATTGGAACGACTGATGCTGAAGCTGAAACTCCAATACTTTGGCCACCTGATGTGAAGAACTGACTCCTTGGAAAAGATCCTGATGCTGGGAAATATTGAAGGCAGGAGGAGAAGGGGATGACAGAGGATGAGATGGTTGGATGGCATAACCGACTCGATGGATGTGAGTTTGAGCATGCTCCAGGAGTTGGTGATGGACTGGGAAGCCTGGCGTGCTGCAGTCCACGGGGTTGCTAAGAGTCAGACATCCCTAAGCGACTGAACTGAACTGAACTGAGGGTGGTCAAATGCATAGAAACCCAAAGTAGTGCAGTGGTTGCCAGGAAATGCGGGAAGACGGAATGAGGAGTTAGTGTTTGATGGGTACAGCATTCTGGAGATGATTGGTGATGTCTGTCACACGACAATGTGAATGTATTTAATGCCACTGAACATTACTTCGGAGAAGGCAATGGCACCCCACTCCAGTACTCTTGCCTGGAAAATCCCATGGATGGAGGAGCCTGGTAGGCTGCAGTCCATGGGGTCGCTAAGAGTCGGATACGACTGAGCGACTTCACTTTCACTTTTCACTTTCATGCATTGGAGAAGGAAATGGCAACCCACTCCAGTGTTCTTGCCTGGAGAATCCCAGGGACGGGGGAGCCTGGTGGGCTGCCGTCTATGGGGTCGCACAGAGTCGGACATGACTGAAGCGACTTAGCAGCAGCAGCAGAACATTACTTAGTGGTTAAAATGACAAAAATTTGTTATGTGTATTTTACCACAATAAGACAAAAAAAAAAGATAAAAGGATTTTACTTTTCAAATGGGATTTCCAGCTTCCCTAAAATATGAGAACTTGTGCCCCCACGTCCCCATTCCCAGGAGACTCAGAAGGCTGAGCCCTTTAGGCAGCGATGAAACGGAGGGGTTTCGTTTTGGAGGTGTGGGGAGCCACCACTGCAAACCTTTAGCCATGCAGCTTGTAGCACATTGCTCTCTGGGAGAACTGGACTCCTTTGAAGTAACCTTCCTGCAGATGTGTGAAAAGGAGAAACTAAGTTGTAAATTCTTAATGTACATTATTTGGGGAAGAAATGTCTCTGACCCTACCTGATTCTCTACTTTATATTACCTGCCTGCCTCTTGTGGGCATTAGCTTTCTCCAGTCCCAATCACAGCCTGCTTTGCCACTGGGATGGAGTTCTTAGATTAAAACTGTATGTGTCCCCTTAGTTATCAGCAACTGAAGCAGAGATAAAGCTTTGTGGACACTTCTGATTTCCTCTCTGGGGGGACGGGTCTTTTAATTCCTCACCAAATGAACTCTCTGGCTGTAGCTTTCTCTATCCCCAGCTGGCTCTGGAAGGAGCAGTGTGCCTCACACCTGCTTTCCCGTATCTTCACACTGAGCTGAGCAGCTCAACCCTGTGGGTGGAGCTTCGGCAGGTGCTGCCAGGGCCAGACCCTGAGTCTTCAAACCTGCCAGCTCTGGTACCACATCTCCTTCCACCTCTGTTCTCATGTTCTTGTCCAAGCATCCATGCAGTCTCGACCTGTCATTTACTTAAAGCCAGACTCTCCAGCTTTCACCACCACCAGGCTAATTTTTCTAAACCCGGGTTTGGCCAAGTCACATCCCTACTCAAAACCTTTCATGGGTCTCCTTAGCCTCATGTCCCAGCCCTCAGTCTGACATTTCAAATCTTCCCCAACTGAGCTCCGACTTTCTAGACATCGCTCACTCCCACTGCCACTGGAGGCCTGTCTGCTGCTGCTGATCCAATCTGTTCTCTGCACTCAGACCTCCTACACATTCCCAGCACAGTGCCTCTGCCCACAGCGTTCTCCCTGTCAAAAGACTCTCACTTTCTCTTCCTGCTTCTCAAGTGTCTGTCCTTCAATCCCCATCCGTGCCTCTCCCTCCGAGGTTGACCCTTTACCCAGAGGACCACTCCTTCTACTGCAGTCTGCAGTCACAGCCTGTGTCCTTGGCTTGCTCTTATTCCTTCCTATGTTGGGTCCAGGTACCCTTCCACGTTTCTGAGCCAGAGTCCTTCTGGAAACCCCAACGCATTGCTTCGAGTCAGGTATCCCTAACAACTTGATTGATTCTTATCTATTTGGAAAACCCTCCTTCATGAATATACCAACTTGCTACCTTTTCCAAGTGGTGGTGATGGTTTAGTCACTAAGTCGTGTCTGACTCTTGAGACCCCGTGGACTGTAGCCCACCAGGCTCCTCTGTCCATGAAGTTCTCCAGGCAAGAATACTGGAATGGGTTGCCATTTCCTTCTCCAGGGGATCTTCCCGACCCAGGGATAGAACCTGGGTCTCTTATGTGGCAAGTGGATTCTTTATCAGTTGAGCTACCAGGAAAGTGACCTGCATCTAAAGCATTTGTTGTCACTAATGGTGTGTTTCAAACCACCCGCTACATAGCTTAATGGTTGCAGAACAATTCATTATAAAAGAGCCCATGGTGAACTTGGGAGGGAGGGATTTAGGCATTGGATCCCTTCATTTGCTTAGCCTTTTTCTTTTTTTTACTATATATTTATTTGGCCATGTCAGGTCTTAGTTGTGGCATGTGGGATCTTTAACTGCAGTGTATGGGACCTAGTTCCCTGATCTGGGATCGAACCCTGGCCCCCTGCACTGGGAGCTTGGCGTCTTAGGCGGTGGACCACCAGCGAAGTCCTCACCTAGCTGTCTTGGAGCTGCTGATTGCTAACAGGCCACCCTGTAGTGTGACTTCCTGTTGACCTGTTGGTCCCTCCTATGACATCGTGGGCTTGGGAGGCAGGGCTGGTGTTTGCTTGTTCTCTATCTCTAGTGCCTACATGGTGCCTGGCATGTAGTAGATGTTCAGCAAATATTTGTCCAAAGACAGAAAAGGGGACCCCCCCCCTTTCCACATATTAAGTATTTTAAACCCCCCAGAGGAGTCCTTATTTTTCTGAATTTCCTCACCCACTTCCTGGGCCCTGCAAGTTGCCCCGGGCACCCTTCCCTTGCTCACTCTGTCATCTCTAAGTGTCTGGAGGCCCCGGTTTGGTGCTGTTTGTCCTTAAACCAGGGAGCCCAGACCTGGACACATGACCTCTCAGACTTACAAATCCCAGCTGGAATGAGGAACAGTAGCATCAGGGTCTGGACAGGGTTCCAGGCTGACAGACACATTTGGCCCCCCAAGCATGCCTGCTTCCCCTCCTCCCTCTCGTGGTGACGAGGATTCTCCAAGGTGCACACAGGCTCCTGTAGGTGAGGACTGGCGAAGAGAGATTTCCAAGCCCACACTTCCTCTAAGGACACCTCTTATGCCTATGAATATAAAATCATCAGCTTTGAAATGTCTTCTTCCCCAAGGTCATAAGGAGGGGTTTCTGGGGGTGCTGGTAATGTCCTTGTGCTTGACCTGGGTGCTGGTTACTGCATGTTTGCCTCATAATAATTCATTAAGCTGTATACTTTTCTGAATGTGTGTTATAATTCACGATAAAAAAAAAAAAGTACTCCCCCCACCCCAGCCTCAAGCCTTTAATCCAATCAATTCATGTTTAACGAGTCTGCATCCAACCCCTGCTAGAGAAGGAGATTTTTGTCCTCAAGGAATTTCCTGGAGGAAGCAAGGTAACTGGAGCATCAAAAGACTGTGAATTATATCTGGAAAATAGGCCATGCTGTCATTTTGAGGAGGAGTCCAGAGGTCAAGGAGGTAGTGGGACTCACATTGGGCCGAAGATGTAGATGTGATTTAGTTAAGTGGAGAGAAGCAGAGGAAGGCTGTTTAGCTGAGGGAACTGTGTGATCACAAGCTATGTGAGTTAGGTAGGGCTGAGCCTGCTGTGTCTGGGGGGCAGTGAAGAGACCTTGGTATTGAATAGTTTATGGGAGTAAGACCATCTTGAGAGCTTTGTGTGCTGTCCCCTACCAAGTACGGGCAGGACAGATGCCACTTACAGTGCAAGTCTGCCTCGTGGGACGGGAGAGTCCTGTGCCCTCGTGCAAGAGCAGACACGTATGTTTCATATTTCTTAGCTCCTTTTCATTGTTTTGTTTGAGCCACAGGCTCATGTGAGTTCATAATCCCCATCCCAGACAGACTGGAAGTTACATCAGCCAGATGCATTATACGGGCAGCTGCGTTCCTGCGGAGACACTTGCTCAATCCCTGACTTCTAGCCCTGCCCCACCGTGCAGCTGCTTTCAAGTCCCAGCACCGAGAGACTGATTAGAAGTGGGAGTCCCAGAGGAGGTATGAGAACTCAGGACTGCAGTTTCAGGGACTGTTACAGGCTGTGAGATGACTCCACCTCACCCCCACAGCCCAAGAGCCCTGAAATTCCAGGACTTCACCTCCCATCACCAAGGATATGGCTGGCCACCTGAGATCATGGGTGAATATGCCGTGAAGCGCTGGGAGGTTCTCAAGCTTCTTGCAGGGTTACTAAGTTGAATACAAGGAAGCAAGACTAGGACGTGTTTCTACTTACTTTTGAGAATGGAAATCAAAGCAGTCTCTGTACATATACAGAGGGACGATGATGATGCTTAAAGCAGAGGAGAAGAGCTAGGTATAAAGCAGTAGCAGTCTAGTAGTGACGCTGATGATGACGGGAACTGCCAAGCATGATGATTAACTGTGTGCTTAGCATTATGCTGAACACTCACTTCTTTCATTTAAGCCTCACAATAATCCTATGATGTGCATGCTATTATTATTTCCACTGTACAGATGAGGAAACTGAGCCTTCAAGGCATGAGCTGATTCCCCAAAGTCATACAAATGTTAAGTGCTGAACTAGGATCTCAATTCCAGCAATCTTGCTCCAGAAGATTACTTACACTGTGGAAGCCAGTGATGCCCCCTTTGAGCCCTGTCTGGACTTGGAGAGGATGTCCTCGCTTATGGACCAGAGCATGCCAGCACCTGTGGCCAGCGTGCCATTCTTAGAGACCATCTGGCACATTTTGTTTGCCCTGGTTTCTCACTAGACAACTTTTGCATTTGGCTTCCCATGTGACTCACATACAGAGAAAGAGGGCCATGACCTGCCAGCTTGACGGCTGTATCTTTCATTAGTAAATTAAGAAACTGGCTGCCTGGGTTCACACACGCATCTGTCTCTGATGGTTTGGTTAAGGTGGGCCCACCCCAGAGTTGAAGCCCACCGTGTGCCAACTTAATTGAGATTCTGGGTGTGCAAGCACATCCCCCAGCCCAGGCCTGTGTGCCAAGGAAATTCCTCTTGGCCTCCTTTTGGCGGGCTTGGCTCGCCTTCCCCAGTGACAGCCTGGCTCTTTCAATTCGAGCTGCCAGGTCAGACTGAGAGGGTCGTCTGCAGAAAGAAGGAGGCAACAGTGCCAGGTTCCAGTAGGTGTTCCAAGTTCCACATTCTGCCTGCAGACTCCGGCACCAGAGCAAAGGCTGGCCCTTGGCAGGGGGGCTGGTAAGGATTTGTCTGGTACATTTTTTTCTCTATACACTTAACCTGCAACTTCCTGCATCTCCCACTCTCTGTCTTTCATTTACAGTGGCTCTCAAAGCTGGTGATCAGCAGGGTTACCCAGAGAGCCTTAAAAAAAAATTTAATGGACTTGTCTTATTTAGGAACAGAGAATGTTTTGCTGTTTACTTACAAAAGCGCAGTTTAAGAAAAATTACATCCTAAAATAATGGAGAATGGATGGGCTAAATTATTTTCTTTTTAACTTCCGATGACAGTTTGCAAAGTTGAACCCAAAGTCTTGGTCTTTGTCATGAACATGGGTATGTTTTTCCGACAAGCTTTGGTGAGTGGTACATCTTTCGGGGACAGCATTTTTTTTTTTTTTCCAATTAAAAAAAACAGGTAACATACAGTCTACCCTCTTAACAAAAAATTTAAGTGTACAGTACTAGCTATATACGCATTGTTGTATAGCCAATTTCTAGGACTTTTTCATCTTGCATGATTGAAACTCTATACCCATTAAACAGCAACTTCCTAATTCCCCACCATTTAGCCCCTGGAAACCATCATTATACTTTCTGCTTCTATGAATTTGATTCTTAAGATGCCTCATTTAAGTGTAATCATGTAGTATTTTTCCTGTGACTGACTTGTTTCACATTGCATAATAATGTCCTCAAGGTTCATCTATGATATAGCATATGACAGAATTTCCTTGTCATATTAAGGCAAAATTATATTTCATTGAATGTATATACAACATTTCCTTTATCCATTCAATCATAAATAGACATTTAAGTTGCTTCTACCTCTTGGTTATTGTGAGTAAATCTTCAGTGAACATGAGAATGCAAATATCTCTTTTGAGATCCTGTTTTCAATTCTTTTGGGTAAATCTCCAGAGGTGAAATTGTTGGATTATATGGGATTCTTTAATCCATTTTGAGTTGATTTCTGTGTAAGATAAGGGTCCAATTTAATTCTTTTGCCTGAGGATATTTAGTTTTCCTGGTACCATTTGTTCAGAGAAGGCACTGGCGACCCACTCCAGTACTCTTGCCTGGAAACTCCCATGGACAGAGGAGCCTGGTAGGCTATAGTCCATGGGGTCGCTAAGAGTCGGACACGACTGAGCGACTTCCCTTTCACTTTCCACTTTCATGCATTGGAGAAGGAAATGGCAACCCACTCCAGTGTTCTTGCCTGGAGAATCCCAGGGACGGAGGAGCCTGGTGGGCTGCCATCTGTGGGGTCCCACAGAGTCAGACACGACTGACATGACTCAGCAGCAGCAGCAGTACCATTTGTTAAAGAGATTGTCCTTTCCCCATTGCGTATTCATGGCACCCTTGTTGAAGATCATTTTATTGTGTTTGTGTGGGTTTATTTCTAGGATCTGTATCCTGTTATATTGGTCTCTCTACTAGTACTATACTGTTTCAATTACTATAGGTTTGTAATATGTTTTGAAGTTAGGAGTGTGACGCCTCCAGCTTTGTTCTCTTTCAAGACTGTTTTGCTGTGAAGGATTCCTTGTGGTTTCATTTTAATTTTAGGGTTGTTTTTTCTATTTCTTAAAAAAAATGCCATTGGGCATTTGATAGAGATTGTATTGAATTTGTAGATCGATTTGAGTAGTATGAACAGTATTAAGTCTTCTAATCAACATAGGTTATCTTTCCATTTATTTGTGTCATTAAATTCTTCCAACAGTAATTTGTAGTTTTTAGTGTTCAAGTATTTAGCTTCCTTGGTTAAATTTAGTCACAGTATTTTGTTCTTTTTGATGATATTATAATTGGAATTGTTTTCTTAATTTTCTTTTTAGATTATTCATTTTAATATTACAGAAATAATTGATTTTTGTATGTTGATCTTGTATGTTTCCAATTTTGATGTCTTTCTCTTGTCTAATTGCTGTGACTAGGACTTCCAATTCTATGTTGAATAAAAGTGGCAAGAGTGGGCATCCTTGCCTTATTCCTGATGTTAGAAAAATAGCTTTCATTTTTTCACTGTTGAGTATGAATGATGCTGTGTGCTAAGTCGATTCAGTCGTGTCCGACTCTTTGCGACTCCATGAACCATAGCCCTCCAGGCTTCTCTGTCCATGGGTTTCTCCAGGCAAGAATATTGGAGTGGGTTGCCATTTCCTTCTCCAGGGGATTTTCCCGACCCAGGGATTGAACTCATGTCCTTATGTCTCCTGCATTACAGGCAGGTTCTTTACCTCTAGCGCCACCTGGGAAGCCAGGTGGATGATGTTAGCTGTGCACTTTTCATATATGACCTGCATTATATTGAGGTAATTTCATTCTATTCCTACTTTGTTGGTTGTTTTTTTATCATGAAAGGGTGTCTAACTTTCTCAAATGCCTTTTCTTCATCTGAAATGATCATGTGATTTTATCTTTCATTCTATTAATGTGGTATATTGCACTGATTGATTTTTGCATGTTGAATGATCAATTGTATGATCATTGATTTTTATATGTTGAACCATCCTTGCATTCTAGGGATAAATCCCTCTTGGTCATGGTGTATAATTCTTCTAACATGCTCTTGAATTTAGTTTGCTAATATTTTGTTGAGGATTTTTACATCTGTGTTCATCAAGGATATTGGGCTGCAGTTTTCTTTAGTGTCTTTGGCTTTGTTATCAGGGTAATTATTGTCGTTCAGTTGCTCAGTCATGTCCAACAATTTGTGACCCCATGGACTGCAGCACACCAGGCTTCTCTGTCTTTCACCATCTCCCCAAGCTTGCTCAAACTCATGTTCCTTGAGTCAAGGATGCCATCCAACCATCTCATCCTCTGTCATCCCCTTCTCCTCCTGCCTTCAATCTTTCCCACCTTCAGGGTATTTTTCAGTGAGTTAGTTCTTCTCATCAGGTGGCCAAAATATTGGAGCTTCAGCTTCAGTATCAGTCCTTCCAATGAATATTCATGGTTGATTTCCTTTAGGATTGACTGGTTTGATCTCTTTGCGGTCCAAGGGACTCTCAAGAGTCTTCTCCAACACCACAGTTCAAAAGCATCAATTCTTTGGTGCTCAGCTTTCTTTATGGTCCAGCTCTCACATCCATACATGACTACTGGAAAAACCATAGCTTTGACTATATGGACCTTTGTTGGCAAAGTGCTTTTTAATATACTGTCTAGGTTTGTCATAGCTTTTCTTCCAAGGAGCAAGCATCTTTAAATTTCATGGTTGCAGTCACTGTCTGCAGTGATTTTGGAGCCCAAGAAAAAATGCTGACCTCTTAAAGTGAATTTGGAGGTGCTCCCTCCTCTTCCATTTTTCGGAAGAGTTTGCAAGGAGTTGACATTGATTTTTTAATTTTTTTTTTTTGGTAGGGTTCTCCTTTGAAGTTACCTGGTCCTGGGATTTTTTCACTGGGAGGTTTTGATTACTGATTCAATCTCCTTACTTGTTATAGCTATGTTCAGATTTTCTATTTATATTTAGTCTCGGTAGGTTGTATGTATCTTGGAATTTATCCATTTCTTTTAGGTTTTCCAATTTGTTGGCATATGGCTGTTCATAGTAATCTCTTATAATCCTTTTTATTTCTGTGGCACTGTTAGTAATGTCTCCTCTTTCATTTTTTATTTTATTTGAGTCTTCTGTTTTTTTCTTAGTCTAATTAAAGGTTGTCAGTTTTATCATTTCAAAAGCTCTTAGTTTTATTGATTCCCCCCCCTCCATTTTTCTATTTCATTTATTTTTGCCCTAATTTTTATTATTTCCTTCTGCTAATTTTGGGCTTAGTTTTTGTTTTCCTAGTTCCTTAAAGGTATAAAATTAGGCTGCTTATTTGAAAATTTTCTTCTTTTTTTAAAAAAATATGTATTTTTGGCTGTGCTGGGTCTTTGTTGCTGTGAGCAGGCTTCCTCTGGTTGCCGTGTGCGGGCTTCTCATTGTGTTGGCTTCTCTGGTCCGTGGAGCACAGGCTCTAGAGAGTGCAGACTTCAGTACTTGTCATGCACCGGCTTAAGTCATCATGAGGCATGTGGAATCTTCCTGAACCAGGGATAAATCTGTGTCTCCTGCATTGACAGGCAGTTTCTTAATCATTGGACCACTAGGGCAGTCCTTTCTTCTTTTTACTTGTAGGCTTTTAACACTATAAACTTCTTTCTCAACACTGCTTTTGCTACGTCCCAAGTTTTGGTATGTTGTATTTCATTTTTGTTTGTCTCAAGATATTTTTTAATTTCCCTTTTGATGTCTTCTTTGAGCTACTGGTTGTTCAAGAGCATTTTAATTTCCACATACTTGTGAAATTTCCATTTTTCCTTCTGCTACTGATTTCTAGTTTCATTGCATTGTGGTCAGAAAAGATGCTTGGTATGATTTCAGTCTTTTTCAGTTTGTTAAGACTTGGTTTGTGACCTAACATGTAATCTATGCTGGAGAATGTTAAAATTGTACTTGAGAAAAATGTGTATTTTGCCGCTGTTCATGGAATATTTTGCTATGTCTGTTAGGTCTGTTTGATCTATATCATTGTTACAGTCCTCTGTTTCCTTATTGATCTTCTCTCTGGATGTTGAACTCTTACTGTTATTGTGTTCCTGTCTATTACTCTTCAGTCCTGTCAATGTTTACTTCATAGTAGTCTGATGTTGGGTACGTATCTATTTATAGTTATTATATCTTCTTGTTGAATTGACCTTTATTTTTATAAAATGTCTTTCTTTTAATCTTAGGACAGTTTTTTACATGAAGTATATTTTATATAACTTAAGTACAGCCATTCCTGCTCTCTTTTGGTTACCATTTGCACAGACTGTCTTTTTCTGTCTTTTCACTTGAAAGTAAAAAGAATATGTGTTTCACAGCCTATGTGTGTTCTTAAAGTGAGTCTCTTGGAGACAGCGTAGGATTGGATCTTGTTTTGTTTTTAATTTCATTTAGCCACTCTATAGCTTTTGATTATGGAGTTTAATCCATTTACATTTTAAATAATTACTTGTAAAAGAAAGATGTGCTATTGCCGGTTTGTTCATTGTTTTCTGTCTTCCAGCATTTTTTGTCCCTCTCCTGCTGTCCCCATGTTTCACCGATTTGTTTTAGAGACATGATTTGGTTGGTTTTTCAGTTTTGCTTGTGAATCTGGATGTCCATTGCCTTCCTCAGATTTGAGGAGTTTGGAGTCATTATTTCTTCAAATAAGCTTTCTGCTCCTTTCTTTCTTTCTCCTCACCTTCTGGGACTTCCATAGTGCATATATTAATCCATTTGATGGTGTTCCATATGTCCCTAGACTTTCTGCACTTAAAAAAAATTTTGCTTCTCCAATAATGGATACTTTCAAATGGCCTATCTTTGAGTTTGCTGATTATTTCTTCTCCATAATCAAGTCTGTTGTTGAACACCTCTAGTGAATTTTTCAATTCAGCTATTATATTCTTTAGCTTCAAATTTTCTGTTAGGTTCTTTTTAATATTTTCTGACTCTTTATTGCTAGTCTTATTTTTTCATATGTCATTTTTAAAATTTCCTATATCATTTGCCTGGGCTCATTAAGTATCCCAGAGAGTCTTTTTTTGTTTCTTTTCCATTATGGTTTATTACAGAATATTGAATATAGTTACCTATGCTATACCATAGGACCTTGCTGTTTAACCATGCTATATATAATAGTTTGCATCTGCTAGTCCCACACTCCCAGTCCAGCCCTCCCCTGCATCCCATCCCCCTTAGCAGCCACAAGTCTGTTCTCTATGTCTGTGAGTTTGTTTCTTTTTTGTAGATAAGTTCGTTTGTGTCATATTTTAGATTCCACAGATAAGTTATATATATATGTCTTTCTCTTTCTGACTTACTTTGCTTAGCATGATAATCTCTAAGTCCATCCATATAGCTGCAGATGGCATTATTTCATTCTTTTTTATGACTAAGATTCCATTGTATATATGTGTGTGTGAATATATATATACCACATCTTTTTTCCATGCATCTGTTCTTGGACATTTAGATTGTTTCCGTGTCTTGGCTTTTGTGAATAATGCTGAAATGAACTTAGAGGTGCAGGTATCTTTTCACATTATAGTTTTGTCTGGATGTGTGCCCAGGAGTGGGATTGCTGGATCATCTGGCAACTCTAGTTTTTGGAAGAACCTTCATACTGTTCTCCATAGTGACTGCACCAATTTACAGTCCCACCAACAGTGTAGGAGGGCCCAGAGAGACTTAAAGATATGGATTCCCACGCAGACCCTACTGGCAGAGCTTCTAATTCAGTATTCTGGAGTGGGGCCTAGAAAGCTGTATTCCTGAAAGGCCCACAGGTGATTTATACGTACATCTAGGTTTGGAAACCACTTCTAGTTAAAGGATTAGCGTCAACCTCTCCCACCTCCAGTTCTCTCCAGGGTGCCACTATCTGTCCATGAGTATTGTGTCTCTTTGTATCATTTGAGGCACTAAAGACCTTTCTTTTTCTAGGCAACCTTCCTGGATTGAATCCTGTTTAACCACAAGTTTCTTATGACTCCCTCAGCCCTCTCCAACCTGAAATGTGCCTACACTTTCCATTTTTGTATTAATTTGACCTTTCCATTCTCTCCACTTGTTATCTATGATTGAGCCATTGCTGGCTGGAAATCTTTTGTCTTGATTGTCTCATATTATTTGATGACAAAAAGGTGATGAGTGTAGTAAAAATGGAACTCTGGGAACCCAAGTTTGAGTCTGATTCTACTAGGGTATGACCTTGGACAAGTTGCTTTCCCTCTCTGGGCTTCAGTTTCCTCATCTGTGACATGAGTCATGAATAAATGGTCTCTGTGATCCTTCCCTTTGGACCCTAACTCTATCCTTCCTCCCCTCATACACTCCACAGCTCAGAAAGTGGAGCTCCAGAAACACACCTGAAATTCTGCCCTAAGTCAGAGGAACCAGAGGTCCACCAGTTCTTCCTCTACCTCCCTTTCCAGGAGCAGCCATGGCCCTGAGTGATGTCGACGTGCAAAAGCAGATTAAGCACATGATGGCTTTCATTGAGCAGGAAGCCAATGAGAAGGCAGAAGAAATAGATGCCAAGGCTGAGGAAGAGTTCAACATTGAGAAAGGACGCCTTGTGCAAACCCAGCGACTGAAGATCATGGAGTATTATGAGAAGAAAGAGAAGCAGATAGAGCAGCAGAAGAAAATCCAGATGTCTACCTTGAGGAATCAGGCAAGGCTGAAAGTCCTGAGAGCCCGAAACGACCTCATCTCAGAGTTGCTGAATGATGCAAAGCTGAGACTCAGCCGGATTGTGACAGACCCAGAATTTTACCAGGGGCTGCTGGATAAACTAGTGCTCCAGGGTCTGCTCCGACTGCTGGAGCCTGTGGTGATTGTACGCTGCAGGCCACAGGACCACTTCCTGGTGGAGGCTGCAGTGCAAAGAGCCATCCCCCAGTACACCGCAGTCTCCCACAGATGTGTGGAAGTTCAAGTTGACAAAGAGGTGCAACTGGCTACAGACACAACTGGAGGTGTGGAGGTCTACAGTAGTGATCAGAGAATAATGGTTTCTAATACTCTGGAAAGTCGCCTGGATCTCTTATCCCAGCAAAAGATGCCAGAAATACGAAAGGCCTTGTTTGGAGCCAATGCCAACAGGAAGTTTTTTGTATAAGCCTCTGGAAAGTGAAGCTCCTGTTGAACTTCTAAGCCGTAAAAGCATAACCTATTAGGGCAAAGCAAACTGGTAATATCTCCTCCTCTGTTTTGCCCTGGGATTAGTCTATCTTTATGAAATACTCTCTGACTAGCTAAAGGCATTATACTTTGGAATAAAGCCTGACTTAATGCTTATAAATCTAATTCCATTTTATCTATACATTCTAGAGCTCCTGGTCAATTCTACAGTCTGGGCTGAAAGAAATAGAGACATCTGCTCGTTAGCTCATCTTTCAGCTGAGATGTGAATGGTAATCTTGATGTATGCGTCTGAGTGTCCTAAATTTCTTTAATACGCATTTGAAGTGTGTTTTTCTTTTTTTGTTTCAGCTTCTTGTTCTTATTTTACTTAATAAGGTTTAGACCTCTTTTTCAAGGAGGGCCTGGCAACCTACTCCAATATTCCTGACTGGAGAATCCCATGGACAGAGGAGCTTTGTGGGCTACCGTCCATAAGGTCGCAGAGAGGGGGACACGACTGAAGCGACTTAGCATGCACGCCCACACAGAACTCTTTTTCTTGTGTAGAGGGTCAACTTCATGGGCGTATGATGAGTGCAGTCACACAGAGCTCCATGCTCAGAATTGCCCAGCGGTTGGGGTCTATGACAGAGGATGAGATGGTTGGATGGCATCACTGACTCGATAGACATGAGTCTGAGTGAGCTCCAGGAGTTGGTGATGGACAGGGAATCCTGGCGTGCTGCAGTCCATGGTGTCGCAAAGGGTCAGAGACGACTGAGTGACTGAACTGAACTGAACTGAGGTCTAATGCTCGGTAGCTAACCGTCTTGAAGTTCTTACTTTTATCTTTGAATGTGTGCTTTATAAGTGAAGTTCAGTAGGACTTCAGTGCACGTGCCAGGGGCTTGGGCCCTGGCTCATGTGTGCAAGTACTAACTCTTAAAGTCTACTCATCTCTCTGGGATGGGTTCTTGAGCACCCACTTCTCAGCTCCCTGGTACTCCAAGATCCTGCCTTCCTCTCCCTCAACCAGTGAACACTAGTGCCCTCTGCCCCTAGTTAGGGCCCAGTGTGTGCAGGGAAGGTCTGTATCCTTCATAGAAGCTTAGGGCTGGACATAATGGTGGCCCAGGTTGGCAGCTCCATGGCACATCCAGCAGGGAACTTGATGAGCATGGGTTTCTTACCCACCAGATACTGAGCACATCTCAGTGTGGAGGTCATGACCCTGGGATTCACCTGCCTACTGTGAATTGGATCAGCTAGCCTATTGGAATGGGAGATGCGTGGCTTGACTTCCCTGACACTTGGCAGAACACACAGATTTGGGGACTGGTGGGAAGGAGGGCATAACGTTTGTTAGGGTTGATCTCTGGGTCAGGAAGATCCCCTGCAGAAGGGCATGGCAACCCGCTCCAGTATTCTTGCCTGGACCACCTCCATGGACAGAGGAGCCTGGAGGGATCCATGGGGTCGCAAAAAGTCAGACAAGACTGAGCAACTAAGCGTGCATGCACTACATGTTGTAGTTTCAGAAACAAATTTGCTTTTCTTAGAGTCAGTTCCTCTTTTCTGAGAAGGAGTCCATTTGGCCCAGCTCAGATCAGATGTCCATCTCCAGTCCAGTTGGTGTCTAGGGTCAGTTCTATGAGAAAAGGGTGTCTTTGTTAGCTGGACAGACTCCTTAAAAGATGTCATCTTTGTGGGCCCTTTTGAATTGCAAACTCAGTCATTCATTGAAAATTTTCTGAATGCCAGGAATGAGCTAGGCCCTGTGCTGGCTGCTCGGCTGCAAAGACCATCTGGCCCTGTTCTTTCACTAGTTACGGACCCATTCACAGACGAGAACTTGGTGATGAAACAATGCAGAAGTGCTGTATACAGCATGCTGTAGAAATACAGTAGTAGGTGGAAGGAAAGGGCCACAGAAGGCTCTGGGGTGTTGGCAGTTGAACTGGGGAAAAACTTCAGGTAAAGGTGGGAGTCAGGGGTGGGGAGAGCATTTGGAAAGTCCCTGAGATGTGTAAAAGCAAATTGTGTTTGAGGACCTGTGTGTAGTTCAGTGTGATGGAGTGTGGGAGTGACAGGAAGTGACGTGGATGAGGCTGAAAAGATGGACAGAGCCTGATTACATGGTGCAGTGTGCCCTGCTCAGGAAGTAGATGAATGTGGGTAGGGGAGGCAGGGTGTAGGTGATGAGGGGTCACTGAAGGACTTTATTTTAAATATTTGACCAAGCTGCTTGGCATGCGGGGTCTTAGTTCCCTCACCAGGCATCGAACCCACGCCCCCTGCATTGGACGGGTCTTAACCACTGGTCCGCCAGGGAAATCCCAGAGAGCTGGACTTTCAAAAGATTCTTCTAGCACCACAGTATGTGGAGGACAACATTGGAGAAAGGGAGAGACTGCAGGCAGGGGCCCTGTCAGAAACTGTTCATCAGCCCAGGTGAGAGATGACAAATAATCTCCCCATCTTTTTGGTGAGGTAGGTTAAATTTTTTGACACTACAGGCTGGAAGAGGTCAGAGTCAGTGACCTGTGTCCTACCCACTCTCAGCTCCCTTCCTTCCATCCCAATAAAACCTTACACTTGTCCAGGGCTTGAGACTTTCCATCACAGTTTCACACCATCTGACAAGCCCCATGGGACCCCCCCCCCAGCCCACCCTCTTCTCTCCCAGCCATCATTCCTGGCCCAGCAAAGAAAGCATTCCCTTTCCAGCTGCCTGAGCCCCCTTCCTCCTCCCCTTCTGGGGACTCTAACCCCACTTCAAGCTCTATAACCCAGGAGTGTCTGATCCCCTGGCCAACCCCAGTTCTGACCCTCTGAGTTGGCCTCAATCCATTATTGGGGCCCCAATGATCATCCATGTCCCCCAGATTGACATGAATTCATCTCCTCTGCAAATTCGTTGTAATGAAAGGTTTGGGGGAAAGTTGAGAGCTTTACAAAATTTCTCCCAGTTCTACTTCAATGTCTCTCTGTTTTCCAAAATGTCTCTTCCACAACTGCCTGATACTCTCTCTCTCTCCCCAGCTTCCTCCTCAGCCTCTCAACCTGTGTGTTCCAGTCTACACCGTCATAATGTCCCCTCCACAAAACAAAACCCAGTGGTGGACCAAGCCTGCCCTCCCAGCCCCTGATTTCCAGGAACCACAGCCCGGGTTGACGAGATCTTTCCCCTCATTGCCTTTATTTCCGGTCACCAGCTTTGTCTGCTTGGGCCACCATCTTTTTCAACACAGCTCTTTGTGGGCAGGAGTGTGTTTTCATCCTTGTGTGGTCCCTGCTGCCCTGTTGTTTTAGTGCTGACACTGGGGGTGCACGCTGTAGGGTCTGAACAGACATTTATGCTTGTTACAGTCTTCTGCCCTGGCCTGGTGCTGGTTTCTGGATGGAGGCTTCAAGCGTCTGTCTCCTCTTCAACAATGGATTGTGCCATAGAAAGGGATGCTTAGGTGAGGTGAGGGCCAGGCAAGGATGCCCACCCTGTAACACAGGATGGTGTTTGACAAGAGAATCCCTCTCTCCTGCTTCTGGCAGGGAAGGCTGCAGGTGCATGGAGTGTGAACTCAATCAGGACTCACTTCAGTCAGAGTTGGTTCCTCCTGGACAAATCTGGGTTTTATTGCGTCCCTTCCCTCCCTGGGAAACAAACGGCGGGAGGGGCTTGCTTTGGACCTGGGTGCGAAGGTAGGGGGCTGTGGATGAGCTAGGTCCACCGCCATGAAGGGGCACCTTTCTGTAGCCCCCAGGCCTACCCTCGACCTGCGGGGCTCAGTTGCTGGTCAACATCCTGTCCTTTCCGGCAGCTGTACTGCTGTCCAGATCTTTGCTTTAGAAATGTTTGCACTGGGCACTTTGTTCGATTAGTGTTAACCATCTTACCCTCAAGAAGGCGTGTTCCATGTATAAGTTCCTCAGTGCCTGTGAGCCAGAAGGAGCAAACTGTTACAACCGCAGGCAGGCACAGCCCTTCCTCACCGCTCTCCTCATTAACACTTCCTGCCGAGGTGCAAGGGAAGCTGTTTGCTGCTGACGCAGTCCCAGGCTGTGCTCCAGCTGAGGCTGTTCTGCAGGCTCACTCCCTTGCTCTGGGAGAACTGGGGGGAGCTGAACACCGGGTGGCCAGGCCCTGCCCCTCACTGAGGCCTGCTGCCCCAGGAAGGCCAGGATAACTTGGTGGATGGAGAGTGTGGATTTCAGCTGCCTGGAGAGCCGGAAATGGAGAGGGAGCTTTGCACACATGCTAGCATTTCGGAAAATTCTGCAGGGCTTCCTCTCTGTCTCTAGGGTTCCAGGAACCCCTGAAGGGATCAGCAGACCTATACTGGGCCAAAACCAACCCCCACACGTCCGGGGAGCCAGTGCAGCCCTCACTGGACCCCCCAGGGAGGTGCTCAAGTCTTGCCGCCTTCCTCTCTTCTCTGCATCCTGTCCATACCCTCACGACCCATTACTCTGACTTGATGCCTGTTCATTGACAACACTGTGCGTGCTCAGTCACTTTATTCATGTCTGACTCTGCAACCCTGTGGACTGTAGGCCATCAGGCTCCAATGTCCATGGGATTCTCTAGGCAAGAATACTGGAGTGGGTTGCTATGCCTTCCTCCAGGGGATCTTCCTGACCCAGGGATCAAACCCGCATCTCTTACATCTCCTGCATTGGCAGGCGGGTTCTTTACCACTAGTGCCACCTGAGAAGCCCATTGACAGCACTAGGAAGGACTGACTCTCTCCTGCCACCCCCACCTTCCCAAGCTCTCTCCCCTCCCCCCTTAAGCTCTATTCTAAAGCATGATAAACCCTTACTTTGTCACGGCACCCCAGCTTTCCTACACAACCTCACAGCTCACCTCGTGGGCTTTTCCTGCAGTATGGGACCCCTTTCACTATAAGGCCAGCTACTGCATTCTCATTGCAGATGCAGCAAAATGGATCCCCAGTTCAGAGAGAGTCTTGGCAGACCTTGGCCCAGCTCACCACCTACTCCTGTACACCCTTGGAGTGATGGAATTGAGCACATTTTTTTTTTGCTACTGGGAGATGAGCCCATAGAGGGTGATGTTTGACTCATCCTGGCTGCTACCAAGCCTGAGTGGATTCATGTGCCAAAGATTACACAAGATCTAGAACTTGAAGGGATCTCAAAAACCAAGTGTTCATTTGAATCTGAGGCTCAAAGGAAGTAAGAAAGTAGTCCTGGGTCATAGTCAGCTAATAAGACTCTTGGGACTACAAGCCAAAAACCTGATAAGACCACGTTGTTGTCATTCATCTTTATGAAAAACTTAGTGTATAGGAACTCTAAAACTTTGACTCCCAAGAGGACAAATATGTTAGCAAATACATGCCTATAGCTGGTTCCTTGGAGAATCCTACATTTCTCTTTCCCAGGGTGTCTGTCCTCAGAACACACAGGTCCAATGAAGGTCCAGGGAGAAGATGTACCAAGGGTGGGGGTGAGGGTATAAGGGATGTGACTTGAGGGGGCCTAGGGTTAGACTGGGGCCCTGGGTGAGGTCAGGGCACTGGGGACATGTTACGGAGCAGAGTGGGTGGGAAGGTGGGCTTATCACACAGCACCTAGCCAGAATAGGTGCTCATGAACCTCTGTAAAAGAAAGAAGCGAGGGTGGGAGGGAGAAGACGAGCAAGTGGAAGCAAGCTGCACTGGGCTCAGTAGAAAGGAGGGAAGCAATAGGGAGCATGTGAAGATTCTCATCTTTTCTCCTTTGGAATTTGAGCTCTGAGTGTTCGCTCAGTTACATTCTAAGCAGCAGATCTCTTTTTCCTTCATTTATTCCACAAATATATATTGGCTGGTTCCCGATGTCAGGCGCTCTGCCAGGCACCACATCCAGTTTAGTGAGCAGGGCAATTAAGCCCCAGGTTTTACAGAGGAACCTGCTGAGGTGGAGGGTGGGGCACAAGTGGGAGGGGTCAGGGCTGGGGGTGGTGGAGATGTGGCTACTGAGCAGGTAGACCACTGGTGACTTGGGCTGATCTAAGTACTATGGAGAAGTAAAGGTTTATGCTTGGGTAGGGAGCAGAGGGAAGCAGGAGGAGGCAGCCGTGCATCCAGCAGGGTGAGGGGAAGGGAAAGAATGGATGTTCTGAGCAGAAGGACCCACAGTATAAGGCACCAGGCAGAGACAGCTCTGTTGGGTTGAGGAGCAGAGAGGAGGTCAGTGGGGCTTCACTGAGTGAGTGAAGGTGAGAGAGAAGGGGCAGGGCCAGATCCCATGTGACACTTACAGAATCTGAATTTATTCTAAATACAATGGGAAGCCACTGAGGGTTTGCAAGTATGGAATGGACGTTTCATTTTACCAACTTCCTGCTTCTCTGTTCCCCAGCACAGCACTTGTACCTCTTCTTTACTCAAAAGAAATCCCACAGACCCCATGGAAATAGCAAAGCAAGCACCCAGTTATCATCAGCTCAGACCAATGGGCAGGTCTCTTTATAGGCAAGATTTTTTTTTTCCCCCAAAGCCTCTTTGTAAATAGCACTTGGGGCGAGTTGCTTCCCTTTTCCTTACAGAAAGTATCATTACCTTCACATTTGTCTTCAGTAGCAGGAACTACTCCCATTCAGGTGTTCCATGCTTTTCGTTCCAGTTTTGGGACAAACGCTTAAATGTACTGTTTACAGAAATCACCCTATCCAAGCACTTCCGCCTCCCATTCTCCTGACTAGGGACCCTCCCCTGACACCAGGATTGGTAAATCTAGGCTTTCATTCCCCTCTTAACTTTTTGTGCCATTCCCTTGCCCATGGGAATCCTTTGGTTTTCTTTTAACTCTAGAGCACGTGCATCCTGCTGGACCACTTGAGTCATATGTCTGTCTGACTCCTCCTGCTTTCTAGAAGCTTTCCCTACTGGGCCCTGGACTTGTCACGCCCCTGGACTCAGCCCATTGGTTTGTTTCCTGTGTTGCGGAGTTTGAATTTATTTCTCTGGAGGAGTAATTGCCCCCTTGCCTGTGACATCCACATTTTCCTTACCTTGAGTCATAGGGGTCACCTGATCCCCAAAGGAGAGGGGACTGGGGACAGGGTGCTGGCTCTGGACCCATGACAATAGGAAGATCTGATCAGTGGGAACGGCACTGGGTATATCTTGAATGAATTAGTGAAGCCTGGCTCTGTGGAGTTGTGGCCTGGTCTCTGACTAATCCCTTGGTGCTCTGGATTGGGCTTACTCCTGCTCAGTCTGGCTGTGACCCTGGCAAGTCACATCTTCTGTTACATGAGGGACCAGGACCTGATTCCCTGGGGTTCCTCAGCCCCTCCAGTTCCCTACTGCTGGCTTGGCCCACTGTGGCTGAGACTTGACCTCTTCTGATCTCTCTCTCTCTCTTTGTTTTTTTTGATTGAAGTATAGTTGATTTACAATGTAGTTAGTTTCAGACATATAGTAGAGTGATTATATATATTTATTTATATATAAAAGAAAAAATATATATTTGTACATGTATTTTTCTTTTTCAGATTCTTTTCCATTATAGGCTGGTTATAAGATATTGAATGTAATTCCCAGTGCTATATAGAAGGTTCTTGCTGTTTATCTATTTTATGTACAGTTTGTGTATCTGCTAATCCCAAACTCATAATTTGTCCCCCCTTTCCCCACCTGTTTCCCATTTGGTAACATAAGTTTGTTTCCTATGTGTGTGAGTCTATTTCTGTTTTGTAAATAAGTTCATTTGTTATCTGTTTTTTTAGGTTCCACATATAAACGATATCATATGATATTTGTCTTTGTCTGGCTTACTTTACCTCGGTATGATAATCTCTAGGTTCATCCATGTTGCTGCAAGTGGAATTATTTCATTCTTTTTATGGCTGAGTAATATTCAATTGTATATGATATATATATATATATATGCCACATCTTCTTTATCCATTCTTTTGTTGATGGACATTTAGGTTGCTTTCATGTCTTGGCTAATGTGAACAGTGCTGCTCTGAACACTGGGTATATGTATCTTTTTGAATTAGAGTTTTTGGTCTTCCATATATACGCCCAGCAGTGGGATTGCTAGATCGCATGGTAGCTCTATTTTTAGCCGAAGGAACCTCCATCCTGCTTTCCATAGTGGCTGCTCCAATTTACATTCCCACCAACAGTATGGGAGGGTTCCCCTTTCTCCATACCCGCTCCAGCGTTTGTTATTTGCAGACTTTTCAATGATGGCCATTTTGACCAGTGAGGGGGTGCCTCATTATAGTTTTGGTTTGCATGTCTCTAATTATTAGCTAATTATTATTATTATATTATATATTATTATATAATTATCTAATTATTATGTTGAGTATCCTTTACTGTGCCTGTTGGCAACCTGCATGTCCTGATGCTCTTTCCAGGCTTGCTTGTCTAGTGCCTGTCTAGTTTGCAACTAACCTCTGACACATGCTGGCCTGTGGGGCCCCTGATGCTCCTCCTCTGGGGACTCTTGGTGAGACTGTACACCAGACGGTGTGGGGGAGGATAAACTACACATCTATTGGCCTCTCTCTCCATCCAAGACCAAGGCATGTTCCCAGGGAGCCTGTTTTCAGGGACATGGCTGGCTGTGTGTGTTGGGGGTGGAGGAGTTTGGAGTGTGAGGGGAAAGCCTTAGGCCTTAGACATTCCCACTCTGAAGACAGAGAGGAGAAGTAGGGCGTGCTCCATGCCCCCAGGCTCTTGCTCTCTGAAGAGAATCTACACTTAGATCTCAGAGTTGGGGGTCTTAATCATTGTTTTTATTCTCCAGGCAGCACCATCAGCCTGTGCATCAGGAAATTGGTGTGGTTGATAGGCCAGAGTTCTGGGGTTGTAGGCTCGGGTCCCAGGGTTGCCGTGCATTTACTAGCTTACTCCAAGTAACTCATTTGCCATCTTAATGCCTTAACTTTTCCATAGATAAAATGAGAAAGAGCCTAGTCTCACTGGGGTGTTTGGCAATGAAGTGAGATAAAACAGAAAGCATTCTGGAAAGGTAATAAAGATTCCCGTGTGCTCTGTGCTAATTTTGATATGGAACCTTAACACAATAAAATATTGTGTTATAAATGTTTATAAAATAATAAAATAAAATATTAAAATAATAAAAATATTTTTATTAGTATAGAAGAAACAGAAGATATTATAGAAGTTCAAAAAAGTTTTAAAAATCACACATAATTTTACCATCCTGATAGTTATCTTTTGATATTGTTTTTTCTTTCAGATTTTACAACAGTATTTTCAAATAATTGTGTATAGTATGCCTACCATTTTGTACCTTGATTTTTGACATAATGGTGTCACTTGATCTCCATACCTTTCATTTTCAGTGCCTGCAAATTATTGCACCTAATGTGTTTTTAAATTCATTTAACTATTCGAAGAGTAATTGTCATGAACTACTTTGAAGTTTTCATTATATTAATAATAAATGATATCATAATTAAAACATGACTTTTTAGTGAAATCAATCTGTATATAACATTTTGTGTACTTGTTAAATTAATACATACATCCTGCATTACTTCATAACACATACACACTGCATTAAAAGATTCGAAATAGTATAGAGAGAGCTTAAATCACTGGTAATTGTACCTCTGAGGGATACCACTGTGAGAATGTGGCTGTTTGTCTTTCCATTCTTTTGCTATTCATATATTGTGTGTGTGTACATCCGACTGGCCTGATGGTGTGTGTGTGTGCAGTATTCATACTGATTTCTTGCCAGTTATTACTGTGACAGGCAGTTAAGAGCATGAGGGTTAAAAGGCTGGACTCAAGCCTCAGATTTTGTGGGTTCAAATCCTGCCTTTGTCATTTATCTAGGTAAGCCCTTTGGGTAACTGCTAAGCCTCAATTTTCCCACTTTATTAGCTAGTCAGCCTTAGGCAGGTTCCTTCTCTAGGCTGCAGTTTTTAGAAGAGGGATTATAATGGTATCTGTCTCCTAAGGGTGTAAGTATCAATCCACAGAAAGCATTTAGCAGAACGTCTGGCACATAGGAAGTGCTCAGCAAATACTCCCTGTGGCCATTGTCTCACACATTTTCCCATGTCGTGAAAGATTCTTGGAAATCATTTTAAACAACTGAACAATATTATATTGTTTTTTTATACTCTATTCACTTTCCTTATATGGTTGGTTAATTTCAATAACAAAGTGACTTTCATGTACCTAAACCTTTGCCCCAGTTTGAATTACTTCCTGAACAAGCACGCTAGAAATGGAATTAATAGGCCATATGAAGAATTTTAAAAGACCGTTTAACACATATGCCAAGTTGCTTTGACAGAAATGATTTTAAGGAGCCTTAAGCATAATTTTCAAACTGCAGCAGCAATAAGTGCTATCTTGGACTTTTTTTTCTCTCTCCCCTCCTTTCTTTCTAGCCCAGCCCTTTAAATTGTAACATTTGCAGCCAAATCCTTCAGGATCCTACACTTTTGAGACAGTCCCTTGTTATGAAAGGGACCAGAACCTGCGAGAGAGGGAGGGAGAGAGAACTGGTTTAAATGTCGCACGCCCAGATCGGTTTAGTAATTGTATCACAGTTGACAGATGCGGGAGCGGTCACGTGACCCGAGCATGACCTCATAGCTCCCGGCTCTCCCCACCCACTCTTTACGTCCACGGTTCGGCCTCCGGCACCCAGAGCGGACTCGGCGGCGGCAGCGGTGGCGGGAACTGGAGAGCCTTTCCATCACTCTTACTTGGCAAGCTGTCGAAAGACCTGGGGTTTGGAAACTCTCTTTGGTTCCCTGGGCGGACAAGGAGGACGCTAGGAAGCCCTGACTTCTGTAATCACTGGCCAGAGGGAAAATTGTACTGCGCGATTAGCAAGTATTTGCTGAGCGCAGCTGGGTACCCAGTTCTGGCTGCAGGCCAGGCTCCGTGCCAGTACGAATTTCATCTCGCTGAATTCTTTATATCAGCCTCTTACTGCTGAGAAGAGAGTCTTGGAGACACAGATGAGAAAACGAATGGCTTAGCTGGGGAGTGAGGACTCGCCCAAAGCAAGAGAAAACGAGGAAGCAGTGGGTGCCGCACGTGTACAAGAGGTGTTAGACCGCGGTCAGCGAGTCTGGGGAGGGCAGGTGGGGGCACTGCCCACCTGAAAGCTTCTGGAAGAAAGGAACGGTGACGCGGGATACAAACAAGTCGAAGAGATCTCATACTGACCGGACAGGCCATCTGTAGTAGAGAGAATGGATTTGGGAGGAAAGCTGAAAATAAAACAAGCGAGAGAATAAAGAAGACGGAGGAAAGTGTTGATAGGCTGAAGCGGGAGCGCCTCGGCCGAGTTTTCACCAGTCAGAGGCCCCACCCCCAGCCCAGCACTTTAAGGGTGCCCCCAGGTCCCTGGAGACTTAGGAAATCCTTAAAGGTGCTGATTTTGCATTCACTGAAGGCCATCCCCTTGCAGACAAGAGCTAAGCTCTGTGACCCTGGTGCTCTAAACGTTTTTCTTGTGGACTCCATTTTTTTTCCGGAAAATCTGTGTACCCCTTTGCACATTTTTAGGAGCAAATGTTCAAAATTTTTTCCATAGTTTAAATAGTTACATAGGGTGTACTTTCTGGTGTATGCAAATATTGACATTTAAAGATAAAACTGTTACAGTACTCTGAAAAATGTTTCTAAATGAAATAGTATAGTGATTGGATACCCAGCATAATCCTTTTAAAAAATACATGAAATTCTCCCTTGACAGTTGGAAAAATTTCATCTCTTTTTTCTCCTTGAATTTATGTTTCCTTCTGCTTCCCCAACAGAATTTTATCCTAATACATTTTTGTGATTGAATATCTTTTATTCACCCAATCATACTTCTCTCCAACAAAGCTATGTATATAAAAATGAATTTATTTAAAAATGTTCTTGTGACCATAGATTCTAAATATTACAGAATATTTTGTCTGGACTTGTACCATGACAACTAATCACAATTAATCAAAAAATGCTATTAGAAAATTTAATAGCTACTTCAGTTCAGTTCAATTCAGTCTCTCAGTCGTGTCCGACTCTTTGCCACCCCATGAATTGCAGCACACCAGGCCTCCCTGTCCATCACCAACTCCCGGAGTTTACTCAGACTCATGTCCATGCCATCCAGCCATCTCGTCCTCTGTCATCCCCTTCTCCTCCTGCCCCTAATCCCTCCCAGCATCAGGGTCTTTTCCAATGAGTCAACTCTTTGCATCAGGTGGCCAAAGTATTGGAGTTTCAACTTTAGCATCAGTCCTTCCAATGAACACCCAGGACTGATCTCCTTTAGGATGGACTGGTTGGCTCTCTTTCAGTCCAAGGGACTCTCAAGAGTTTTCTCCAACACCACAGTTCAAAAGCATCAATTCTTTGGCGCTCAGCTTTCTTCACAGTCCAACTCTCACATCCATACATGACCACAGGAAAAACCATAGCCTTGACTAGACGGACCTTTGTTGGCTAAGTAATGTCTCTGCTTTTGAATATGCTATCTAGGTTGGTCATAACTTTCCTTCCAAGGAGTAAGTGTCTTTTAATTTCATGGCTGCAATCACCATCTTCAGTGATTTTGGAGCCCCCCAAAATAAAGTCAGCCACTGTTTCCCTATCTATTTCCCATGAAGTGATGGGACCAGATGTCATGGTCTTAGTTTTCTGAATGCTGAGCTTTAAGCCAACTTTTTCACTCTCCTCTTTCACTTTCATCAAGAGGCTTTTGAGTTCCTCTTCCCTTTCTGCCATAAGAGTGGTGTCATCTGCATATCCGAGGTTATTGATATTTCTCCTGGCAATCTTGATTCCAGCTTGTCCTTCATCCATCCCAGCGTTTCTCATGATGTAGTCTGCATAGAAGTTAAATACGCAGGGTGACAATATACAGCCTTGATGTACTCCTTTTCCTATTTGGAACTAGTCTGTTGTTCCATGTCCAGTTCTAATTGTCGCTTTTTGACCTGCATATAGGTTTCTCAAGAGGCAGGTCAGGTGGTCTGGTATTCCCATCTCTTCAAGAATTTTCCACAGTTTATTGTGATCCACACAGTCAAAGGCTTTGGGATAGTCAATAAAGCAGAAATAGATGTTTTTTTCTGGAGCTCTCTTGCTTTTTTGGTGATCCGGTGGATGTTGGCAATTTGATTTCTGGTTCCTCTGCCTTTTCTAAAACCAGCTTGAACATCTGGAAGTTCACAGTTCACGTATTTCTGAATCCTGGCTTGGAGAGTTTTGAGCATTACTTTACTAGCGTGGGAGAAGGCAATGGCACCCACTCCAGTACTCTCGCCTGGGAAATCCCACGGATGGAGGAGCCTGGTAGGCTGCAGTCCATGGGGTCGCTAAGAGTTGGACACGACTGAGCAACTTCACTTTCACTTTTCACTTTCATGCATTGGAGAAGGAAATGGCAACCCACTCCAGTGTTCTTGCCTGGAGAATCCCAGGGACAGAGGAGCCTGGTGGGCTGCCGTCTATGGGGTCGCACAGAGTCGGACATGACTGATGTGACTTAGCAGCAGCAGCAGAGATGAATGCAGTTGTGCGGTAGTTTGAGCATTCTTTGGTGGTGGCCGAGAGGAGCTACCCCATGTCCAAGGAGCGGCGGCTGCGCGGGCACAGGAGGGCCAAGAAGAGCTACTCCACATTCAAGGTCAGGAGGGGTGGCCATGAGGAGATACCCCTCATCCAAGGTAAGGAGCAGCAGCTGTGCTTTGTTGGAGCAGCCGTGAAGAGATACCCCACGTCCAAGGTAAGAGAAACCCAAGTAAGACGGTAGGTGTTGCAAGAGGGCATCAGAGGGCAGCCACACTGAAACCGTAATCACAGAAAATTAGTCAATATGATCACACGGACCACAGCATTATCTGACTCAATGAAACTAAGCCATGCTGTGCAGGGACCCCCAAGACGGGCGGGTCATGGTGGAGAGATCTGACAGAATGTGGTCCACTGGAGAAGGGAATAGCAAACCACTTCAGTATTCTTGCCTTGAGAACCGCATGAACAGTATGAAAAGGCAAAATGATAGGATACTGAAAGAGGAACTCCCCAGGTCAGTAGGTGCCCAATATGCTATGAGTGATCAGTGGAGAAATAACTCCAGAAAGAATGAAGGGATGGAGCCAAAGCAAAAACAATAGCCAGTTGTGGATGTGACTGGTGATAGAAGCAAGGTCCGATGCTGTAAAGAGCACTATTGCATAGGAACCTGGAATGTCAGGTCCGTGAATCAAGGCAAATTGGAAG
>NW_011494673.1:2037261-2048628 GCF_000754665.1 Bison bison bison | reverse complement strand
GAACTAAAATGGACTGGAATGTGTGAGTTTAATTCAGATGACCATTATATCCACTACTGTGGGCAGGAATCCCTTAGAAGAAAAGGAGTGGCCATCATGGTCAACAAGAGAGTCCAAAATGCAGTACTTGGATGCAATCTCAAAAACGACAGAATGATCTGTTTGTTTCCAAGGCAAACCATTCAATATCCTAGTAATAGCTGCTTAAGGAAGCATAAAAAATAAAGCTTAATTGAAAATGTATCTCTTAATGAGGATGAAGTGCTTTTTTCCCCACCCAATTAGATCATATATCCATAGATGAATATTACTCATTGCCAGGAGGGGTCAAGTTTCAGTATTATTTCTACTTTAAAAAATAGATGCAAGAGCTGAGCTCAGAAACCTTTTCACTTACATAAATACTAATGAATGTAAGGAGTTTTGCTATAGCAGTGTCACTCAGTTTTATAAACTCTTTTTGAGTTATATGTCAAAAATCATATGGGTAATCATTAAAAACCTATCAGTTGACAGACAGCTAGAATAGATTCTCCTTCACTTTGAATGAAAGCAGAGAACTGGAAGCTAGTTGATTTGCCCAGTCATTTAGCCACCATTCTTCTCCACATGGATGCAGGAATTGAGACTCCTGCTTCATTGTGCCATACATGTTCCTTCAAGCCAGTGCACCGTGGGAAGATTCGGGATGGGTAAGAAGCATGCTGGTCTTTGGGGAAGTGGGAGAAGGGTGACGGTGTAAGGGAAGCAGGAGGGAGAACCAGCCGCCTCCCTCACATGTGTACTCAGATGAGACAGCTGTTTAACACAGTGCTTGCGAAAGGTGAGGACTTGTCACGTGAGGCTCTTAAAATGGCCCATGCCAAAATGCCCCAGGGAGGTTCTTTGTGTATGCCCAGGAGCACCAGTACCTTAGTTTTTGCTGGTCCATCATTGGAAAAGACCCTAATGCTGGGAAGGATTAGGGGCAGGAGGAGAAGGGGACAACAGAGGATGAGATGGTTGGATGGCATCACCGACTCGATGGACATGCATTTGGGTGAACTCTGGGAGCAGGTGATAGACAGGGAGGCCTGGCATACTGCAACTGGGGGTCACAAAGGGTCGGACACGACTGAATGACTGAACTGAACTGAAGTGATTACTGGATGGATGAGCAAAGAAAGGGAAGGTGATGGGATGAGGGGTCCCTGCAGGGTCTGAAGGTCTCTTTGTAGGAGGAAAGATGCTCTGGGCATAGGAGACATCCCCGAGGGGTGAACACCTCTCTGTAGTGTCTTTCTGAGGAAGGGACAGGAGCAATAATAACCTGAGTCCAGGCGCACTGGCTACTGTGTGTTTCTGATCCAGACTCTTTTCTTAGAGCTTTCCTTCTCCTTTTGGTTCAATCTACCTTGAGCTCTTGAAAGACCTTCCTTCTCATTCTTCCATGAAGGACCTCTGCGGGAGGAGCGAAGGTGTCCCCACAGACCAGTCAGAGCAGAGAGAAGCTTAGCAGGGCCAAAAAGAGGCTCAAGATGCTGCAGTCCCCATCTGACCCTGACAGAGGGCTGGCTGCTATGCTGGCTCTCTCCTCTCCATCCCAGGGCATGCTCATTCCTGGCTGGCCCTTGGTGCCTTTGTCACTAGGAAATGGCCTTCTTTGGGCAGATACAGCACCATGAGCATATGAGGTGGGTAGCACAAGACACCTTTGTATGAACAGCTGTCTCTCCTCCAGACTGACACAGCCCAGTGCCAAGAGGCATGGCTTGGCCAGGAGAGGGGAAGTTGTGTTTCAGTCCCTGCCTGTCCCCTTGGCTGGGCACCTTTTGACATTGCACAACCTCATAACCACGTGGGTCATGCTGCTTGTTCTGAGCACACCCTCCCCCATCTTGGAGGGCTGTCCTTCTAGCTGGATTCACCAGTTCCTACTCAGCCTTTGAGGCCCAGTTGTGGTGCCACTTTCTTCAAGAACCAGCTCTTCCCATCCACAATCATCTCCCCCTCATCTGTTGTTGTTCAGTCGCTCAGTCGTGTCTGACTCTTTGTGACCCCATGGACAGCAGCATGCCAGGCTTTCCTGTCCTTCACTATCTCCCAGAGTTTGCTCAAACTCATGTCCATTGAATCAGTGATACCATCCAACCATCTCATCCTCTGTCATCCCCTTCTCCTTCTACCTTCAATCTTTACCAGCGTCAAGTTCTTTTCCAATGAGTCGGCTCTTCTCATCAGGTGGCCAAAGTTTTGGAGCTTCAGCTTCAGCATCAGTCCTTCCAGTGATTATTCAAGGTTGATTTCATTTAGGATTGATTGGTTTGGTCTCCTTGCTGTCCAAGGGACTCTCAAGAGTCTTCTCCAGCACCAGTTCAAAAGCATCAATTCTTCAGCACTCAGCCTTCTTTATGGTCCAACTCTCACACCCATACATGACTACTGGAAAAACCATAGCTTAGACTGGATGGACCTTTGCCAGAAAAGTGATGTCTCTGCTTTTTAGTACACTATCTAGGTTTGTCATAGCTTTTCTTCCAAGGAGCAAGCGTCTTTTGGGCTGCACTGACCATCCACGGTGATTTTGGAGCACAAGAAAATAAAATCTGTCTCTGTTTCCATTGTTTTCCCATCTATTTGCCTTGAAGTGACGGGATCGGATGCCATGATCTTAGTTTTTTGAATGTTGAGTTTTAAGCCAGCTTTTTCACTCTCTTCTTTCACCTTCATCAACAAGCTCTTTAGTTCCTCTTCACTTTCTGCCATAAGGGTGGTGTCATCTGCATACCTGAGGTTATTGATATTTCTCCTGGCAGTCTTGATTCCAGCTTGAGTTTCATCCAGTCTGGCATTTCTCATGATGTACTCTGCTGCTGTTGCTGCTAAGTTGCTTCAGTCACGTCCGACTCTGTATGACCCCATAGACAGCAGCCCACCAGGCTCCCCCGTCCCTGGGGTTCTCCAGGCAAGAACACTGGAGTGGGTTGCCATTTCCTTCTCCAATGCATGAAAATAAAAAGTGAAAGTGAAGTTGCTCAGTTGTGCCCGACTCTTAGTGACCCCGTGGATTGCAGCCTACCAGGCTCCTCCACCCATCGGATTTTCCAGGCAAGAGTACTAGAGTGGGTTGCCATTGCCTTCTCCGCATGATGTACTCTACATATAAGTTAAATAAGCAAGGTGACAATATACAGTCTTGACATATTCCTTTCCCAATTTGGAACCGTTGTTCCATGTCCAGTTCTAACTGTTGCTTCTTGACCTGCATACAGGTTTCTCAGAAGGCAGGTAACGTGGTCTGGTATTCCCATCGCTTTAAGAGTTTTCCACGGTTTGTTGTGATCCACACAGTCAAAGGCTTTGGCGTAGTCAGTGAAGCAGAAGTAGATGTTTTTCTGGAATTCCCTTGCTTTTTCTATGATCCATCGGATGTTGGCAATTTGATCTCTGGTTCCTCTGCCTTTACTAAAGTCAGTTTGAACATCTGGAGGTTCTCAGTTCATGTTCTGTTGAAGCCTACCTTGGAGGATTTTGAGCATTACTTTGCCAGCATGTGAAATTAGTGCAATTGTGCAGTAGTTTGAGCATTCTTCCCTGGTGGCTCAGCTGGTAAAGAATCCGTCTGCAATGTGGGAGACCTGGGTTTGATCCCTGGGTTGGGAAGATCCCCTGGAGAAGGGAAAGGCTACCCACTCCAGTATTCTGGCCTGGAGAATTCCATGCACTGTATAGTCCATGGGGTTGCAAAGAACAATTTTCACTTTCACTTGGAACGTTCTTTGGCATTGCGTTTTCATTGGGATCGGAATGAAAACCGACCTCCTCACCTGGCTTCCTGTAATTATCTGTCTATAAACATTAATTATACTGGAAATGATGGGGAGGTGTTTATACTAGAGCAATAGTTCTCAGCTAGGGGCAGTTTTGACCCCCATGGGACATTTGGCAGTGTCTGGAGATACTTTTTGTTCTTACAACTGGGGCAGGGAGCCTGTTACTGGCATCTAGTGGGTTGGAGGGCAGGGCTGCTGTTAACATCTTGCAATGCACAGGACAGCTCCCGCTCTTTCCAAGCAAAGGGTGGTGGTGGTGAGAGTCACTGAGTCGTGTCCAACTCTTTGTGACCCCACGGACTATACAATCCACAGAATTCTCCAGGCCAGAATACTGAAGTGGGTACCCTTTCCCTTCTCCAGGGGATCTTCCCAACCCAGGGATTGAACCCAGGTCTCCCGCATTGCAGGTGGATTCTTTACCAGCTGAGGCACAAGGGAAGCCCAAGAATACTGGAGTGGGTAGCCTGTCCCTTCTCCAGGGGATCTTCCTGACCCAGGAATTGAACTGGGGTCTCCTGCATTGCAGGCAGAGTCTTTACCAACTGAGCCATCAGGGAAGCCCAAGCAAAGGGTAGTGTTGTCCAAAGGGGCAGCCGTGCCTAGGAGAAACTCTGGATGAGATAATCTCTAGTCTTGAAAATGCTTTATGTCACACTCTGTTATATCGTGGGGGTTTTATATTGTGTGTTTTTTTTTTTAATGTTGAGCATCTTTTCTTTCTTTTTTTAATATTTATTTTTATTTATTTCTTTGACTGTGTTGGGTGTGCGGGCTTCTCTTTAGTTGTAGCACATGGACTCTAGAGCAAACAGGCTCTCTAGTTGAGGCTTGGACTTGGTTGCCCCGTCATGTGAGATCTTAGTTCACTGGCCAGGGATGGAATCAGGGTCCCCTACACTGGAAGGTGATTCTTAACCACTGGACCACCAGGGATCGTTGTGTTTTAATGATCCGCGTCAGTGTTACTTTGCAGCCAGATGATAAGTTCTTGGAGGACAGAGACCGTGTGTCTTGAAGGTCTCTCCTGCAAGGGGCCTAGCACACGATTTCTGCGTTTTTGGCCGACAGGAAGATGTAGAGGAAGGATGTGTGGATATTCCCTGGCCTGCCTCAGTCCTGCTCTCAGGTGTTTCCCATGAGCTTCTGCTAGGATTCTTTGCCAGTCGGACTCTTACTACATGATATCTTAAAAGCAACAACAACAAAACTGAAAGACAAGGGAGCCAGACAGGCACCGACTCCTTAGTAGGGCTCTGAGAACCACTGAGTCTTCAGCCTGCACCTCACCATGTGCCTAAGCTGTGGGCTCAGCTGAGAAGATGTTGAGAGAAATCATTAAACTTCAGGTTGTGGGCAGCTATGTATCAGCTTTCTCTATAGCCTGGAGCTAAGAATCCATGAACTGTTTTGTAAATCCATAAACACAGCCTGGAAAATCCCTTAGCAGGATTCTGTAGAAAGAGCTCTGATAGATTTCTCTCAAGTGAAGCGTCTCTCAGCATCAGATCTCTGTGTTTGCAGGGATCCAGAGCATGAAGACAAATGGAGGTCTACAAGCCACGTGTGTACATATCTTACAGCTATAAAGCAGGCTAACAAATTGTTAAATGTTCCAGCTTTCTGTCTTGAAAAATACATCTTCATGATGACCTGGAAGGTCAAGTTTGAATTGAGAACGCTCATATTTCTCTGGCCACTTGCTGGAATACTTGGTGATTGTGGGGAGAGTGGGCCCCAGGACCCTCCCGACCCTGCCTGTGGCCTGTCCCTTTATCCTTCACCCCCCAGCTCTGCCTCATTCTTCGAGGGGCCTGGTGTGGGCAACCAGCCTGCATATCCAAGTTCCAGTCACACCTCTTGTATGTGCCACCCCCCAATTCAGTCTACCCTGTGGAGGATGAACCTGGGGAAGAGGATTTCAGACTCGAGAAACAGGTTTGGGACCTTTTGGGCAAGGAGTTCCTGGGTCCTGTATGCCTATGGTATGTTCTTAGGAGGTGCAGTGTGGTGGGCACATCCATTGGCCCTACAGTCTTTCTACCCTGTGGGGAGGGGTGAGACCAGATAAGAGTCAGCGGGGAGCCCTCTTATAGTGCTGGCTCAGAGTGAGGTCTCTCATGTCATATCTAAGGGGAGACTCCCTCCCAAAGTCGAAGCAGCTTCATCAAGTGCCCTGGGTCACCTGGAATCTCCTGGAGGCTAACCTTTCACCTTTATCTCCCCCACACACAGACTCAGCAGAAACCTCAAGAGCCATTTTGGAGGGTGAGAACTTTATTGAGATATAATTCATATACTGTACAATTTCCCACTTAAAGTGTGCAATTAGATGACTTTTAGCATTTCAGGTTTTGCAACCATCACCACAGTTAATTTTAGCACATTTCATCACCCGAAAGGAAACTGTGCACCCACACCTCTCATCTCCCAGTTCCTCTGTTCCCCTGGTCCTAAGCAACTACTAGTCTACTTTGTCTCTCTAGAGATTTGCACATTCTGGACATTTTATATAAATGGAATTACAACATTTGTAGTCTTTTATGTTTGGCTTCTTTCACTTAGCATGATGTTTTCAAGGTTCAACCATGTGGTAGCATGGATCAATGCTTTATTCTTTTTTACTGCCAAATAATATTCCATGGCATGGCTGTCCCACATGGTGATTATCTACACATCAGTTGATGGACACACTTGGGTTGCTTCCAGACTGTTCACGGTCTTATCATGGAGCCTTTGTGATTGTACAGACTATGCTTGTCTATGGTTTTCCACTGGGCATCCCCTCTCAGTGATGCCCTGCCACCACTTCCATTGGTAGAGACATCAATACCTCAGTCGCTCATGGTGCCAGAGCAGGGCTGTTTTCCCTCCAGAAGTAATGACTCCCTTCCCACATGTGAGTTCTCATGTGTGCCCCCCAATAGCGCCACTTCTACCCGTGTCTATTAAACTCCCTTGTTTAGGTTCATCTGCTTGGCTTTCTCTATAGGACAGGCTGGAAACAGATGCCAAGTTTCCTCCATTAGCTATCACTGAGCTCATGTTCCAACTCATGTAATTCTCTTCTCCTTAGCCAAATGGGAAAGCCCTTATGCTTCAGAACTCTTGGTTCCAAGTGACAGAAACCTAATTTAAATAAAAGTTAATAGCAACTGAAAAGCTTAGGGATGCCTCTTATTTCAGGTGGATCCAGGAGCTCAAATCATGCCAACAAGGTCTCACTCTCTCTCCTTCTCCTCCCTCCCTCTCTTCCCCTGAGTCTTCTCATCCCTTCTTGGCCCTGCTTTTCTCCATGTAAGCTGTATTCTCAGGTCGGGCTTTCCCAAGTGGAGCAAGACAGCCACCAATTGCTCTGGACATTTATTCTGCCTAATTAGTACCTAAAGGAGAGTTTATCTTTCCCAGGAGTTCCAGCAAAAGTCCTAAGTCTGAGACTCACTGGTCAGGCTTGGGTCATGTGTCCACACCAGAACCTATCATTTGGCCAAAAGATGGAATGTTCTGATTGGCCAGGTCTGGGTCTGGGGCCCACCCTCAATTGGAAGCCAGCCCACTGGAAATTTACAAAGACTGATGAACAGGGAGTTCCACAAAAGAAAATCAATGGGGAACGAACACTGGGTACACGTAGCAAATGTCACTGAAATCATGCTATAAACTGACCTGTCTGGGGTCTATCCTACTAACTTATCATACACGTTTAGATATGCCTGAATCCTAGTAGTAGACATACCTAGGCTGAAGCCAAGACCCCTGCTATGTGTGATAAATTAATGAGATTCTAGAAGTTTATATCCAAGATATTACTGTTCCTAAGGAGGGTTTGTAATTGAACATGAACAAATCCTTAGTCCAAGAATTTTTGCCCTGATAGTTGAATTACAGGCTTCCATAGCAGGACAGTGGAGAAAATATTTTTTAATTCAAGAGGCCTTTTGGAGGGACTTCCCTTTTGGTCTGGTGCCTCAGACTCCATGCTCCCAATGTAGGGGGCCTGGGTTCAATTCCTGGTAAGGGAATTAGAGCCCACATGCTGCAATTAAGAGTTCTCATGCCACAACTAAAGATCCTGCATGTTGCAACTGAGACCTAGTGCGGCCAAATAAATATTTAAAAAAAAATTTTTTTTAAAAGAGGTCTTCTAGAGACTGATGCGAAGTAAGTAGTTACACATCCTCTAGTTACACATATAGGATCTGAATGTCTTTGACATCAGTTCATAGTATTTTCATTTCATAGTATTTTATCCATGCCACGGTTGAGTGGAATCAGGTGGGGGAGGTGGTAGAGGGCCCGGGAGTTATAGACAAGGCACCTGGATGGAGGGGAGAGACCTGGCTGTAGCAGCACAATATAGCTCTTTTCTGAGATTCCCCCCTCCCTCCTTTTCTCCCCTCCTCCTTCCTTATTCCTTTGTTGCCATGGCAACTGATGATATGCCCTCATCCTCTTCCCCTCTCTGGCTGGATCCAGTCCCCAGGCTCCATCTCTCTGTCTCACCAACCTCACAGGGCTGTTGCCAGCCTCTCTCCACATCCCTAAGCGAGGACACCCAGCTTTGCCCTCTGCCTGCAATGCACTCTCTTGCCTTATTTCTCCACCCCAGGCCCCAGCCTTGCCCCTTCTTTAATCCTGTCCAGGCTTGAGTCAAATTCCCATTTTCCTTCAAGTTGTATGAAAATTAGATTTTTCCCATTCTAACTTGATTTGAAATGCATAAAGAGATCTGTCTCTTGAAACACCTCAAGGTGAGGCAATTTGTGAAGGGAAGAAACATCCTTTACTGCTGCTTCTCTGCTTAATGCAGGGCTAGAGTGAATCACATTCTATTTTTGTAACTAGGTGTATTTTCTGTTTAAAGAATTCCCCCAGCACATCTCTGAGTGAAACAGAAGACTGTATCATAAGGGAAATCACATCTCAAGTTCAAAGGTTGTGAGTTGGTGGGCCTGCAGACTTTTGTTAGGTCCAGAGAGTGCCTAAAAAGATGGAGTCAACAGTTAAAAATCAGCAGGTGTCACTTAAAAAGACTGGATTCCTGGCTGCCCTTAAACTAGACACAGGGTGAAAATGGGCAGGAGGGTGGGAGTGGGGTGGGGGCTGCCTCTTTTGCACTGATTCTTCCTTTCTTGTTAGCTCCACCTGGCCAGCTCCCGTCTTTCACCTGCCCCACCCGAGCCAGTGAGTGAGGACTGACATGCGTGTCCCCTCTCAGAGATATTTCCCTCCACAACCTTTAGTGGGAGGAAGGGAGAGAATGGGCAGAATAAAAGGGCAGATTTTTCAGTCGAGTACCTTTGAAGCCTCTACCCCTAGGTGTGCACAATATAGAGAGATACAGCGGACCTCACAATAGCATTTGAAATACAGTAACATCACTCTTCACATTTATTATCAAAGCAGCTCTGAATCTCATTGACATCCAAACAGACGAGATAGATTTCTCAGCATTCTTTAAAGCAACTTTCAGCTCTGTGTTATACTTGGTCCCTGCTCAGGAAGCTCAGGCAACTCCTGAACCTGTCTGAGTCTCATTCTTATTGGCAGAGTGAGGATGGTTATAGTACTGTCTCACAGGGTGGCTATGGGATGAGATGAGTTGACATGGACGGGACAGAATATACAGTAGCTACAGGGCAAGTGCGTGAGCCCTTCCCTCCTCTCCAAGACATCTTCACAGAAGGTTTGAGCTCAGAGTCTTCTCTCAGGCCGTCTACTGCATCCTTTTGTTCATCGACTTGTTCATTCATTTGCTCCTCAAGCATTGACCGAAGCCCTGGCAGTAGGGTGGTCCCTGCAGCACACAATTAGCTGCTCCAGCTGGGAGGAGAGTGGCTCCATGGCAGAGAATTTCTGGCATATGCCCTACCTAGGGGTGGGGGAAGCTCCCAAGGACACCCCCCCACCTCCCTCCCGCTGACCCCCACCTTCTCAACCAAGGGTTGCCTTGCTCAGCACTTTCTGCCTGGCTTTCCGGTGGCTCTCTTCCAAGACCTGCTTTCTGCCCCAGGACCCTACAAAGGCTCCTTTGATGCAAAGTTTGAGGCAAAGTGACTGTGTCATTTGATACAAATGAGGCTCATGAGGGTAAAAAGTGTAGCTTTATTCTCTTATTTGGGGATTTTCTAGCCCAGAGAAAAGCTAGCTGCTGAATGGGGCTGGGGAGGAAGCCAGGAGGGAGAGGAAACACCAAGAATTGGGAAACTCAGTGCTTGTGTTAGCCCTGAGATTAGCAGCTGCAAGCCCGGGGTGTGACCTGCACACCAAGAGGTATCTCCCACTCAGCCAGACTCTGCTTCCAGAGCTGGTGGGGGTATGAGCCCCGCCCCCCAACCCCGGACATTGTCTGCGCAGGGAGCTTTCCTCCCCCCAGACCACCAGACTCAGCATCCTCAGCAGTTGGGCCTGCTCCCGTGGTCCCTGCCCCCTTTCAAAATGCATAGCACCTGTTCCCCTTCCTCTGGCTGATGGGGTGTCAGGGACCAGAGGGGGATTTCAGAGGATCCACAAAAGCCCCCTACCCCAGAAGATCTCCCACACTCACTCGAGGGCCAGCCTCATGGGTGGACCACCACAGCACTGCCCCCAGTCTCTATGCTTGGTGGGGGGGGATGGCCTGCACTTAGCCAGACCCCACAGTTGGTTCCAGGATCCTCTGTCCCCACCTTGAAATCCTCAGTGGTTGTTGAACAAGGGACCCTCACTGTCCTTCTGCATTGGGCCCCGAAGATCCTAGAGCTGAGTCCTGATTGCTTCACTTCTCCCGGTTCTTAAAGTCAGGTCTCTGACCCCTACATTCTCTGCCCTTCTCTTACTAACACCTCTCATTTGTAAAGCTGAGCCTGCACCCTGTTATCACATTGTCACCTTGAGTCCCTAAATCTCTGACTCTCGGCAGAGGCGTTTGGGGGATTTGTCTCCTGACCCCAGGCACTTTGATGCCACCCCTTTGTTCTTGAGGAACCAAAATGCTTGCCTCCTAACCCTCTCTGTGATCCCCTCTTTCTTAAAGTATAGGAAATTTGCAAGTCCGAAGCTCTTAGAGAGCAGCAAACCTAGCCCTCCGAGGGTGCTTAATAAATACCAACTAATGAACCTGCCCCTGCTGCTCCTTCGGCTAATTAAATCTAAATGAGTCACAGACTTTAAATTATGCAACAAGGCTTGGCCAAAACAGCTTAAAAATGCGGGAGTCCTAGCTTTTCTACTGTGCCCTGTGGAAAAAAAATCCCGTCTTTTAATCATGCTTAACCTTCCTGAAAGAACAGTGGCAACCTTTAAATAATGAATGAATGTATATTAGCAAGATTTTCCCCCAAGCTACAACAGAGCCAGATCATAAAAGGGACAGAGGCAGAGACAGGCCTGGGGGGATTCCGGAAGTTTCTGGTGAACTACGGAGTGCTGGGAGCAATTATTTGGTTGCTCAGAAGCCCAGAGCAAGGGCTGGTGAAGAGCGTGGAGGGGAGGGGTGGAAATACGGCCACTCAGTCTGCGCCTGCCAGCTGTGAGGGGGCTCCCACTGCCCTCGTAGGGGCTGCACGCTCGCTTA
>NW_011494673.1:2027367-2037161 GCF_000754665.1 Bison bison bison | reverse complement strand
GCCCCCAGCCCAAGACCCTCCAGGCCGAGAGCACCATCTTTGCAACTGAACAAAGGTTGAATCACTTCACCTAGAGCAGAGCTTTTGTCACGTCCACATGTACAAGAGTCATTGAGAATATTGTCAAAAATGCAAATGACCAGTGGGTCCAGAGTGGGGCCTGGGATGCTGCACTTCTAAGATACCTGGGGCTGCTGGTCCTCAGATCCTGTGTTGAGTCACAAGGATTTAGTTTGTAATGAAGCTGAAAATGTTACAATCAACTGGGGCGGTGTTCAAAGTCACCAAACTCTCTGGACACAATCTCAGATCAATTAAATTGCAATTTCTGAAATCAGACTCAAGGCTCTTTGGTCCTATTCTCTCCACCCCCCACCTTTTTATTTTATTATTATTATTTTTTTTTAAACTGAGAGCCTAGGTAATTGGTAGGTCACCCAAATAAAGCCTAGAAAGCTTAACCAACTTGCTTGCCATCGCCTGTTGAAGTGGATTAGAAACGGAGATGGCAGGGAAGTTGGAAGCCAAGCCTGCTCCTCCTTCCCTCCTTGCAGATCTGAGCATTTCCAGGATCCTAGCCTGTCCCTGGGCTCAGGGTTGAAACCTATGTGATTCCACTGGGACAGCAGGCAAGATTCTTCTATCTTTCTCTTCCTAAGACTGCTTGAAACTTTATTATTAGTGCTTAACTGCTTGGGCTAGAGTGGAGTGTACTGTGTAGGATCTGTTATGCTCAGTCTTCAGCAACACAGTGTGAGTGGGATGACAGGATAGATTTTGGGGACAGGGCTCTGTTCTGCAGGATCTGGGACTCAGGAAGGGGAGGGACTCTAGAGGCAGACTGGCCTCCTCCGGCAACCTTGCACCGAGGGGTGTGCCCCCAGGCAAGGCTGAAGCCCTTGTTGTGTAAGATCCTGGGGCCTCAGGCAGAGGTCAAGAGGATGAAGGCAGAGCTGTTCCAGTCCTGTATTGAGAGAAAACTGTGACCTTCTTGCTGTGGTATGTGAGTGAGGCCTTAAGGCAGAAGTGCAGCCATTGACCAGACCCAGCTTGGCCACAGCTGTGCTCCACCCAATTGTCTCAACCCCCACAGGACTGTGATGCTGGGTCAGCACTGAGGCAGGGAGTGGGAGCTGGGCCTAAGAAAGCAGCAAGGTACTGTAGACACAGTTATTTGCTTATCCACTCCTCTCTTTCCCCTCCTCCCCATACTATCAGAATCTTAATTTTGTTCAAGGCTGCAACAGTGTCCAGGCAAAAAACTTACTATACTAAAGATGTCCTGAAGCTAGGAGCAGCAACGTGACCAGTGTGAACCATGAGATGCAAGCAGAAGTCTCTAAGTGGATCTTTCTGGAAAGCTTTTAAGAGGTGGCTTCATTTCTTTTCCCCCTTTGCTGACCAGGAGTTGATACCTGGAGCCATGGCAGCCATATTGAGATTATGAGGCTAAAAGCCATGAAGTGAGTAGGATAAAAGCCATATGCTAAGGATGGTGGAACGAAAAGACGGGTCCTTTATGACTTCCTAGAGAAATTTCACCATCACGGACTGCCTTACCAGGGATTTTGTGAGACATGTAAACTTCTACTTTGTTAAGCCACTGTGACTGGGTTTCTTTTACAGCTAAATGCAATCTTCACATGGGACGTTAGAACAAATGTTCCTAGATTGGAAATGGGAAGAGAAGGTCAAGGCAAGAACGTGGTCCCCAGGAGAGGGGATGGGTGGAGAATTTCCCCTTTTTAGGGGAGGGTCACAGTTGTTGTTATTCAGTCACTAGGTAGTGTCTGACTCTTTGTGATCCCATGGACTGTAGCATGCCAAGCTCCTCTATCCTCTACTATCTCCTGGAGTTTACTCCAATTCATGTCCATTGAGTCAGTAATGCTATCTAACCATCTCATCCTCTGCCACCCACTTCTCATTTTGCCTTCCATCTTTCCCAGCATCAGAGTCTTTTCCACTGAGGCGATTCTTCTCATCAGGTGGCCAAAGTATTGGAGCTTCAGCGGCAGTCCTTCCAATGAATATTCAGGGTTGATTTCCTTTAGGATTGATTGATTTGATCTCTTTACAGTCCAGGGGACTCAAGAATCTTCTCCAGCACTACAATTTGAAAGCATCAATTCTTCAGCGCTCAGCCTTCTTTATAGTCCAACTCTCACATCCGTACATGACTATTGGAAAAATCATAGCTTTGACTATACAGACCTTTGTTGGCAAAGTGAAGTCTCTGCTTTTTAATACACTGTCTAGGTTTGTCATAGCTTACTTCCAAGGGGCAAGCATCTTTTAGTTTCATGGCTGCAGTCATTGTCCGCAGTGATTTTGGAGCCCAAGAAAATAAAATCTGTCACTGCTTCAACTTTTTGTCCTTCTATTTGCCATGAAGTGATGGGACCAGATATTATGATCTCACTTTTTTTAATGCTGAGTCTCAAGCCAGCTTTTTTCACTCTCCTCTTTCACCCTCATCAAGATGCTCTTTAGTTCTTCACTTTCTGCCTTTAGAGTGCTATTATCTGCATATCTGAGGGTGTTGATATTTCTCCCAGCAAACTTGATTCCAGCTTGTGATTCATCCTGCCTGGCATGTCACATGATGTACTTTGCATATAAGTTAAATAAGCAGGGTGACAATATACAAGTCTTTCCCAATTTTGAAACAGTCTATCGTTCTATATTTGGTTCTAACTTTTACTTCTTGACCCGCATGCAGATTTCTCAGGATACAGGTAAGGTGGTCTGGTACTTCCATTTCTTTAAGAATTTTCCACAGTTCATTGTGATCCACACAGTCAAAGGCTTTAACATAGTCAATGAAGAAGTAAATGTTTTTCTAGAATTCCCTCACTTTCTTCATGATCCAATGAATGTTGGCAATTTGATCTCCAGTTTCTCTGCCTTTCCAAATCCAACTTGTATATCTGGAAGTTCTTGATTCACGTACTGCTGAAGCCTGGCTTGAAGGATTTTGAGCATATGAAATAAGTGCAATAGCACAGTAGTTTGAACATCCCTTATTTCCTAAGAGATTAAGTTCACATTCCTCAGACCAACATTTAAAACTATAAAATTTGGTTCCAAATCACTTTTACAGGTCTGTTACTATTCACCAGAGTGAGGATGAGCCTACTCCTCTCTTTGAATTAAGATCCCACACTGGTCTGAATTCATGTGAGTTCTCCCTGCTCCTTTCTACCTGTCCCAGGCTTACTGGCCCCTGTGAGCTGCTCTTTTGAGAAGACTTCCGATCACCCTGCGCTCCAGGGCCCTCTTGTTTAATCTCCTTCATCACTGAGGTCTATGTGCCTGCTAGTTTCTTTACAGTTTAGTGTGTATCAGCTGCATCTCCCCAGCAAGGCTGTGAAATCCTCCGAGGCAGGATTTTAGGAATGTATAAGTGTATAAACATCATGTATTTTGGAGTCAGACTTGAGATCTAAGATGGTTTTGGGTGCGTCACTTAACCTCTCTGAGCCTCAGTATCCTTGGCTGTGAAATGGGGATGATATACATATCTACCTCCCAGGCCTCCATAAAGCTTGTAATCAAGTACCAGGCACATTGGAGATGCTCCGCAAGGGCTTGTGTGTTGACTTGTTGCCTGCTTGGTAACTCCAGGCTGTGCCTTTTTCCTATCCTTTGCATCTCTCTTCATTTTTCTCTCTCCCTTCCTTCTGATTTCCTACTTTGCAACTGAACTGGGAGGCCTATACCAAATCTGGGGAGTGACCATGAGTTGTTCCCATTTTTACTGAGGGCACATCTTCTCTTACTGGCTCCAGTCTTCTATCAGAGTAGGAGGAGGGACATAAGGGAGATTTCATGCCCATTGCTAAGGGGGTGAGAAGAGATGCTAACAGCTGAAGGTTTATTTAGTCTTTCTCTAAAGATTTAATAGGAAAATGGGTGTATTTAATCTAGTTTTATCTGGCAACAGGCTGATTAAATAAATGGTATTATAGCACTTGTTTTTTTCCCAAACTCTCAATTCTATTTGCTCTAGCAGATTAAACATCTGGACCTTAATCTTTTTGATATCCTGATCTCCTCCTTCAGTTCAGTTCGGTCACTCAGTCGTGTCCTACTCTTTGTGACCCCATGGACCACAGCACACCAGGCTTCTCTGTCCTTCACCATCTCCCCAGGCTTGCTCAAACTCACGTCTCTCGAGTCAATGATGCCACCCAACCATCCCATCCTCTGTCGTCCCCTTTTCCTCCTGCCTTCAATCTTTCTCAGCATCAGGGTCTTTTCCAGTGAGTCAGTTCTTCATATTAGGCGGCCAAGTATTGGAGTTTCAGCTTCAAAATCAGTTCTTCCAATGAATATACAGGACTGATTTCCTTTAGGACTGACTGATCTCCTTGCAGTCCAAGGGACTCTCAAGAGTCTTCTCCAACACCACAGTTCAAAAGCATCAATTCTTTGGCACTCAGCTTTCTTTGTAGTCCAACTCTCACATCCATACATGATTACTGGAAAAACCATAGCTCTGACTAGATGGACCTTTGCTGGCAAAATAATGTCTCTTTTTTTTTTAATATGCTGTCTAGGTTTGTCATAGCTTTTCTTCCAAGGAGCAAGTGTCTTTTAATTTCATGGCTGCAGTCACCACCTGCAGTGATTTTGGAGCCCCCCAAAATAAAGTCTGCCACTGTTTCCATTGTTTCCCCATCTATTTTCCATGAAGTGATGGGACCATATGCCATGATCTTAGTTTTCTGAATGAGTTTTAAGCCAGCCTTTTCACTTTCTTCTTTTACCGTCATCAAGAAGCTCTTTAGTTCTTCTTCGCTTTCTGCCATAAGGGTGGTGTCATCTGCATATCTGAGGTTATTGATATTTCTCCCCGCAATCTTGATTCCAGCTTGTGCTTCATATAGCCCAGCATTTCTCATAATGTACTCTGCATATAAGTTAAATAATCAGGGTGACAATGTACAGCCTTGATGTACTCCTTTTCCTATCTGCAACCAGTCTGCTGTTTCATGTCTGGTTCTAATGTTGCTTCTTGACCTGCATACAGATTTCTCAGGAGGCAGGTAACATGGTCTGGTATTCCCATCTCTTTAAGGATTTTCCACAGTTTGTTGTGATCCACTGGTGGCTCAGAGGTTAAAGCGTCTGCCTCCAATGTAGGAGACCTGGGTTCGATCCCTGGGTCGGGAAGATCCCCTGGAGAAGGAAATGGTAACCCACTCCAGTATTCTTGCCTGGAGAATCCCATAGACGGAGAAGCCTGGTAGGCTACAGTCCATGGGGTCACAAAGAGTCAGACACGACTGAGCGACTTCACTTTCACACACTCAAAGGCTTTGGTGTAGTCAATAAAGCAAGATCTTCTCCTTCTTTTGCCTCAATCCTTGCCCCCCAGAAACCCAGATCAAATTAAGAGATGGTGAGAAGTGACCCATAGCAAAAAAATTCTATTGAAACTTTAATGAGAAATGACCGTTTTATTTCCTTCAAGTAAATACCTGCCACATGCAGCTACAAATGGGAACAGACGCATTGAACGGGGTGGAAAACAAGAAGTCACTGTGGACTGAAGTGCATGATAATGTGTCCTGACGTTGAATCCCAGGGTGGTCTTCTCTTTTCATGTATTTTCACTCAGCATCACTCAGACAGCCCAACAAGACAGAAAAGTATTCTTTTGTTTCTCTTAAAGCAGAGCCTCATGCCCAGAAAGAGGAGGGGGTCCAAAAAAAAAAAAAGATTTGACTGATCGCACAGCTGTGTCCATTCGGTTTGCTGCGTTATTCTTGAAGTCTCCTGCACTGGCCATCATTCTCAGCTGGGGCTGGTGGGGTCGGGCAGCTGACAACCTCCTGTGTGTGTGTGTGTGTGTGTGTGTGTGTAGGGGATAGGGGAGTTGAACACACACACACTGGGCCACTTCATTTGTGCCCTCTGTGAGCCCGCTAGTGCCCAAAGTCTGTTCCTTTTAGTCGTTGCTGCCTGCTTATCTGTGTACCTGTCTATTGTAGACAGCTATTAGCTGTGTATGTGTGTGATTTGAGGGTTGGGCTGTGTGGCCTGTTTGGTTTTGTCCCCCCTCCTTCTACTTTTCCACTTGTTGTGGTTCTAATCAGACATCAGTGCCTCCTCCCCAAGGCCCCTTGGAGTATGCCCAGATTTTGCCCCCACCTCACCCAGGCCTGCACTGCTCAATGATTAGGATACCCGATAGGCCCATCCTGGGCTCCCTGGAGCTTCAGCATCTCTATTCTTGAATTGCATGTTGCTGAGGGCAGGCTCTGAGCCTGTGTGATGGATTGTGTGCAGTCCTGCTCAGGCCAGGGTTAAATGGACCCTTGCCAATGGCATGGCGATGCCCTCTTGACATGTCTGCAGAGCTGGAAGGCGCTTACAGAGTTTTGGCTCTTGTATTAGTTTCCTGTGTTAGTTCTGCTGCTGTCATAAATTGTTACAAATGCAGTGGCTTAAAGCAACTCATTTATTCTCTTACAGTTCTGGAGGTCAGAAATTTAAAATGGCTTTGACAGGGCTGCATCCTTTCTGGTGACTCTAGGAAAGAGCCCATGTTCTTGCCTTTTCTAACTTCTGTAGGCTGCCTGCATTTCTTGGCTCGTGGTCCCACATCACTCCCCGCTCTGCTCCCGTGGCCACATGTTCTCTGCCTCTCACCCTCCTGCCTCCCTCTTATAAGAACCCTTTTGATTACACTGTGCTTATCTGGATAATCCAGGATCACTTCTTCATTTCAAGGCTGTAATTTAATCCCAAAGTCTTTTTTTTTTTTTTTTTTTATCACATAAGGTGACATATGGGAACTGGGATGTGGACCTCTTTGGGGGCCCTACCTCCCAGCCTCCCTCAGCTCCCCACACCTCAGACAAGATCTATCTAAATGAGAAGATTCAGTGGATCCCAAGTCAGCCCAGTCACGGTATAATTTCTGTGGTTCTGGAAGGGCTTTCTAAACCTCTTCTCCCTACACATGCCTCCTTAACCCACTACCTTCTGAAATCCTCCTCTTGGGAAACAAAGCGTCTTCACCCACAGTGAGAACTCAGGCTTAGTACAAGGCCTAAACACATCTCTTCACACTAAGGTGTAAATGTTTGACAGCAAACCTTTCCTAACAGTGAGTTCTGATTGGGGGAGGGGGGCACAGGTGAGGCAAGGTGGTGCCCAGTGATGGAGAGAGAGCGAAGGCACTTGGAAGTATGACCATAAAGTTTTAATCAAACAGAGCAAAATGGCCGCAATGCAGAACAGGTAGTGCTTGGAGAAGAGAAAGAAGATCATCTCCTTGGTGACATAGATTATGTGTATGAAGATGAAGCAGTACAGGAACATGGCGAACTGGTTCTGGGGAAGCAGGAGGTCCTGGAGGCCTCCTGAGAACTGTGGGGAAAGAAGAGAGTGGAAATGACCAGCTGGGGCCTGGACACCAGGCAGACCTGGGCTTCCTTCCTGCTCTTGTCCCTTCCCGAATGTGACCTTAGGCAGGCTGTCTTCCTCACCCAAGGTGAGGGTAATTGTGCCCACCTCACAAGATGGTGAGGAGGAGGAGTGAGACAAGAATGAAAAATTCCAGGCAAGGCTACTGGCACAGAGGGGACTCATCAGTTTTCACTTCTTGAGCCTGGCCTTAGCCCTCCCGAGCCAGGCTGCCGCCCTCCTTTCTCTGTACGCTCCATGCAGCCTGTGGGTCCCACACATGGGCAGTCTCTCTCCTACTCAGAGATCCCCAGATCTGGACACTGGGTCTTGAGCTAGTTCCCTGGAAGGTCTCCCCTGATGCCCCACCTTCTTTGCTGGATGGTGGCCCAATGAGAGGGCATCCCTAGGGCACAAATGACTATCTGATTTTCTGGGTGCTGGTGCGTGTCACATCGGGATAGGCCGCGGTCCTTCAGCCCAGGGTGTGTCTCTCCTGTGGACAGGTAGTAGACAGGGGATGGGGCCTCCCTAAACCCTCGGAGTCTTGGGTGTGGGGAAGGGTCAGTTTTAGCTGTCTGGCTGATTCTGCCTGTGTGTTGCTCTTTTCCAGGATCTATATGATTAAGGTCAAACAGATCCCCATTTAAACTGTAGAAAGCAGTAACATAGAAGTGGAGTAAAAGCTGATGTAACTATTACGGTCTGCAGTTAAGAAGGCATCACACCTATGGTTCATTCTTTAAAATATCTTTTCAACTCATGCCACATTTTTTGTAAGCAGGGTTGGTGATGCTCTGAATTCACTAGAAACATATTCAGAGGTATTTTTCAATACAATAACAACTGTCTACCTACTCACCCACCCACCCAGAAAAAGAGAGTTGGGAATTTACAAATAAACTCAACTCTCCAAGGAAATGCGCAGGAAGCAAAACGCTTTTGTAAAATATTGTTAAAGGTGGGGTTTTGGACACAATACTGTTGAAACAACTACGTAAAATGTGAGGCAAACTGAATAAAACTGAGCAGGGCAGAAAATGACTCCAGTAAAGCCGCCTCTAAAATGAATGGTAAGGAAGGCAGAAGACCAGAGGGGAAGAAACCCGGTGTTCTGGGCTGGGAGTGGAGGGCTGGACAGATACTGTGTTTCTCTGCAGACCTGGTGTGGCTCTGTGTCCATGGACTCTTTGCCACTGTTGGTGGTCTGCAGGCTAATGACTGACATTTGTGATTTTGATAACAAACTGCATTTGTGAAACCTTTTAGACTTTTCAAAACACTTCCAATGGTCTCTTTTTTTAAGTGGAAGACAGAGAGCAGATAGGACTATAAAGATTTCCATCTCCTCCAGCAAGGAGAAAGATTTTCAAACTAAAAAGCAAGTATTTCATGAGCAAGAAAAACAAAAGATAATTCTTAAGAGGCCAGCCTGTGTTCATTGAGAGCAAATCATGCAAAGCCAACCTAATTTTCTTTAAAAAAGAACATGGACCAGTCAGTTGGGGAAATGCTATCATATAATATCTTAATTCTGGGAAACCATTTGACTGTGTGTTCAGTACAGTTTTCTGGACAAGGTAGAGAAATGTGAGCTGGAGAAAATGTAACTCAAGGGTGCTGATTAATGGAACATTGCTAACCTGTAGGGAACTCTTTTAGTGGTATTTACTTTAGGTCATATCCTCCTCAACAATTATAGCAATGACTTGGATAAAGCCAGAAGGCACGTTTCTCAGAACTGAGGATGACTCAGAACTGGGAAGCATAGCTAATACATTACATCCCAATAAAATTAAAAAGTGATGAACGTAGGTTGTTGCATTTGGGTCAAGAAGTGAATTGCATGAGTACATAAAAATGGTAATAGCTAACATTTATTGAGTGCTTACCTCAATGTGCCATGCTCATTTCAGAGTGCCTCACATGTATTCTTTCATTTAATCCTCCCCACAATCCTATGAGGTAGGTATTGCCTTATAGATGAGCAGCTGCTGCTGCTAAGTCACTTCAGTCATGTTCGACTCTGTGCGACCCCGTAGACCGCAGCCCATCAGGCTCCCCCGTCCCTGGGATTCTCCAGGCAAGAACACTGGAGTGGGTTGCCATTTCCTTCTCCAATGCAGGAAAGTGAAAAGTGAAAGTGAAGTTGCTCAGTCATGTCCGACTCTTCGAAACCCCATGGACTGCAGCCTACCAGGCTCCTCCATCCATGGGATCTTCCAGGCAAGAGTACTGGAGTGGGGTGCCATTGCCTTCTCCGATAGATGAGCAGACCAAGGTTCAAAGAGGATCAGTAATTTGCCCAGTGTCATGAATTCATATGTTTCAGAGCCAGGATTTTAACCTAGAACTGTCTGATTTAAAGCTCAGAC
>NW_011494673.1:2026606-2027267 GCF_000754665.1 Bison bison bison | reverse complement strand
AAACAATAACATCTTTCATTATTTAGTGCTAATGATGGTCCAGCCACAGTGTTAGGAACTTCCCATCCCATTTAATCACACACAGGCTTTCTTATCCCTGTTTAGGTTAGGGGGGAGTGGTCCATTTCTTGCCAAAAGATATCTAAGTTTTAGTTGACAGCAAGGCAGTGTGATCCAATAGAACAAATGCAGCCCTGAACAGAGGAGGTGTGTGTCTGTGTGTGGTGGGGCTGGGGATGGTTTTATCAAAATCCATCAGCCAGGCTGCAGTGGCGGGCGTCGGGGCTGGGGGCAGGGGGAGCATTGGAGGGGACATGGGTGGGGGGGGGTGGAGGGGTGGGGGGTGGGTGGGGGTGTCTGCAGTCTAGGCCCAGGCATCTTGTTTTAAGAGATGCCGAGAAGAGAGGAGAGGGGTGGGAATCCAGCCAGAGAGGAAATGATGAGTTTTCCCTGAGGAGGAAAACCGTGGACAAGGTGGTTCTGGGGCCAACCTTCCTTGAAGAGCTGGATCTGAGTTTAATTAACATGGAAGCTCTAAAGCTGTGAGCGGAGGTAGGGTGACACGGAGCCACCAAATGGATAAAGTAGGCTTCCTGTGCAGGTCAGAGACGGGCTCCCCTCACCCCTAGTATCCCACACCCTTGGCCTCTGGGCGGGAACT
>NW_011494673.1:2018708-2026506 GCF_000754665.1 Bison bison bison | reverse complement strand
TGCCGCTGGCGCTCGTTCTCCTCGTGCAGGTACTTGAGCCGCTTGAGCTCAAACTCCATGCGCACCTTCTCCAGCTCCATCTCGGCGTCGCGCTCGCGCACTGGGCTCCCCGGCGCCGCCATGGCTGGGACCGAGGGCAGCTCCGCGAGTTCGGGTCCATCGCCCGCCTGTCCTTTAGTGGCAGCGGGGCCGGCCTTGGAGGACAGTACCTTAGGTGGCCCCGGGCAGCCTCCGTCCTCACAAGTTTCCATCTCCTCCAGGTAGTCGTAGGAGGAGTCTGGCTTCGGGGTGTCTGCCTCCTGGGGCTGGGGAGGCAGAAATGAGGGGATGGGAGGAGTCAGTATGGGGCGGCCCCGCCTCCCACCCTACTGTGCACCGGCAGCCCCAGGGACAGTGCCCCGGGGGTGCTTGAAAGTGTGTTGTGAACTGAAAGCATCTAGACTCAATTCTTAAGAGAAACTTACATGGAGTTATCAGGACCTTGAGCGTTAAGAAGGAGAGGGCAAACTGACAGAGGAATAGCGCCCTAAATTTCCAAGTGGGTGTGGTGGGGGAATTGAGTAGAAGTCTGTCTTCCTGGTGATCTTCAAATCGCTGCTTGCAGGTGACTCACCCCACCCCCACAACTAGTTTGAGATCAGTTAGATACCCAGTCGTCTAGAGGTTACAGAGGGAGGAAGAAACCTAGGCTCTGCATTGAGTACCTCTGTATAGGAGGACCCAGATCCCCATCTGTAGGAGGAAGAAAGCCACTCCCGCCCCCCACCCATGGAGAGGTAGATGTGTATGTGTGTGTGAAAGTCGAGTCTGACTCTTTGAGACCCCATGGACTATAGAGTCCATGGAATTCTTCAGGCCAGAATACTGGAGTGGGTAGCCTTTCCCCTCTCCAGGGGATCTTCCCAACCCAGGGATCGAATCCAGGTCTCCTGCATTGGGGGCAGATTCTTTACCAGATGAGCCACCTGGGAAGTGGAGAGGTAGATAGATGGGGGGGATCAAAGCCAACTTCAGGTGACTTAACAATGTTGTGAAGGCTACCTGGTCTCTGGATGCAGCCAGGTGCCAGTGTGGGGACAGGGTGCATGTCACCCCCTCTTAGTAGCTCTCTGGAATCTCCTAGCTCTCAGCCCCTAGCTTATGGTGTCCCCATTGTGCACTTCCTCCCCTCACTGGGACGGGCTGGGGCAGTGGGAAGAGGCATCCTCCTTACCAATGAAGCCCTTGGCTTTCCTTCAGACATGGGGTCATCAGGCGCCATCTTGGGGAAGGTTGGGCAACTTTCTCCTGCCCCTCGGCCTTCCATCATTTCCCTATCCTCTGTTGCCATCCAGAAAACCACAGCACTGCCAGTTGGGGCCAAAGGACATTTTTTGAGGCATTAACATTTGGCCTCACAAGATTCCACAGCCCAGCCGCCATCACAATCGCCTGTCCTCATAATAACCCACATTCCACCAGTCGCTAGGGCCCCTTTAGCAGAGATACCTTTGAGGTGCCTTTTGTGAAGAACTACAGGGTGGGCCTTCAGCACCCCTAGGGACCACTTTGAAAACTAGAATTCCCCGACTTGAAACCCAGAATTCCATCATTTGAAGTTTCTTCTCCTGAAGTTCCTCTTTTAAATGCAGGCTGTATTGAGATGAGTCACAATTAGCTCCAAAAACCTTGTTATGGGCTGGATTTTGTCCTCTCACCCCCCACACTCATGTGTTGAAGTCCTAGCCCCCAGTACCTTAGAATGTGACTTCATGAAGAGATAAGGGTCTTTACAGAGGTGATTATGTTAAATGAGGTCATTAGGGTGGGTCCTTATCCAGTATGACTGAGGAAATGTAAACCCAGAGGTGCACCTGAGGAGATGATGTGAAGTTGAGGGAGAAGATGGCCATCTGAAGACCAAAGAGAGAGGTCTCATGTTAGAGCTCTCCAGAGAACCAACAGGAGCCCCATCTTATATGTTCAAATAGAACTTATTAAGAAGGGGCTCAGGTGATTATGGAAGCTGAGAAGTGCACGATCTGCTGTCAGAAAGTGGGAGACTCCTGAAAGCTGATGTATAACTTCCAGCCTGAGTCTGAAGGCCTAGTAACCAGGAGTGCTGCTGATGTAAGTCCCGGTCCAAGACTGATATCTCAGGCAGAGAATCAGTTCAGCATTCCTCTGCCTTTTTTCTCCATTCAGGCCTTCAAAGGATGAGATGATGCCCATCCACACTGAAATAGGCTAGTCTGCTCTATCCAGTCCACCAATTCAAATACTGATCTCTTCCAGAAGCATCCTCACAGACATACTCAGAAATAATGTCTAACCAGATATTTGGGCATCCCAGGACCCAGTCAAGGTGACCCAGAAAATTAACCATCAAAAGACTGGGACAGATCCTTCCCTCACAGCCTTTAGCTGAAACCAACCCTGCTGACACCTTGACCTCAGACTTCTAGTCTCCAGAACTGTGAGAAAATAAACCACCATCATTTACGCCACCCAGTCTATGGTGCTTTGCTATGGCAGTCCTAGCAAACTGATACAACCTCGATTTTTCCTTGAATGCATTGGGTGGGAACAGTAAAGAGATTGGCTACCGGGGTATATTTGTTGTCTTCAGTTTTGTGGAAATGACAAAAATCATTGTTGGTAGTTGGAGGCAGGGTTGCATATGGAGAGAGAAAGGGCTGCATTTGAATTCTAGCTTTGCTACTGTGTTTAGCTGGATGTCCAAGGGAAAGTTATTTCACATCTCTGAGGTTCCGTGTCCTCATTTGTGGAGGGATAAGGATTTGCCCAATCCCCTGCCCTGTGGCTTTCCCAGTGACTCAGTGGGCAGAGAACCTGCCTACAATGCAGGAGACACAGGAGACGTGGGTTCGATTCCTGGGTCAGGAAGATCCCCTGGAGGAGGAAATGGCAACCCACTCCAGTACTCTTGCCTGAAAAATCCCATGGACAGAGGAGCCTGGTAGGCTTCAGTCCATGGGGTTGCAAGAGTCAGACACGGACACCACTGAGTGACCAAGCGGTATGCTGCACTGTAGCACTGATGTGAAACTAAGCTACTGTCTTTGCCCAGTACCTGCCTATACAGGGGCTATGAAAATGACAACCACACCATCTCTATTACAAGAGGGTTTGTCACTGGAGAGAAGAAAGTGCTCAATGTCTACCTTCTTGAAAGGTGTTTTTTGGCCATGCCAGGCAGCTTGCAGTATCTTAGTTCCTGAACCAGGGATTGAACCCAGGCCACAACAGTGAAAGCCCAAAATGCTAACCTCTAGGCCACCAGGGGACTCCCTGTTGCAAATCTTTATCTGAACCATGGCTTTCCTCTCCCAGAATTATGATGGTGACCATGGAACTAGCTCACAGTTACTGTGTAAGATGTTGATCCTGCTTCAAGCACTAGGAGTAGGATTGCCAGATAAATCTATTTAAGGGTGTCCAGTTAAATTTGAATTTTAGATGAATAATTTTTAGAATAAATAGGTTCTGAAACTTGCATGGGACATGTTAAAGAATTCTTTGTTGTTTATCTGAAATTCAAATTTATTGTAACTGGGGATCTTGTGTTTTCATTTGCTAAATCCTATGGTCTTAACTAGGAGAGACCTGCCCAGAGAAACAGTTATATATGACTAATGAGCTGCTATTAAAAATCACTAAGTGCTCAAGTGTATAATAAGTGGTAAATGTAGTTGTATCAGTTGTATATCAAACAACCATAAACTCTCAGTGATGTAACAACAATAAACATTTATTTAACTCAGACATCTAAGAGTTGACTGATCTAGGCTAGGCTCCTCTGGGGGCTTGGTCAAGGCAGCTTCTTCCTCTTCTTGGAGCTAGTGGGCTGGCCTTGACATGCTCTTTTCATGGCAATGGGAGAAGTACAAGAGGTCTTGGAATTGGCATACCATCACTCCCATCTTATGCTATTGGCTTTGGCTTTGACCAAACTCAAAGTCGAATGATGGGGAAATGTACTGCATCCTTTTAGTGGGAAGAACTGTGAAGACATAGTGTAAAGAGTATCGATATGATGCAGTAAGAAGAGTTGGGGCCCATAAAGCAATCTCCTGTTGTAGTCAAGAAGGTTGGTGCTGCTCTGATTGGAGCAGCTGGGGAAGGTTTGGTGGAAGAGGTGACATGAAGGGCAGGTAGTATTTGGGCAAGAGGATCAGCATGAGCAAAGTCTTGGCTGATAATTATTATCCATTTGTCTTTCCATTTCTGCTCTCTGCCCTTCTCCATCCTGCCCTTTCCCTAGGAGGTCGTCCTCCAAGAAACTGCATGAATTCATTAAGCAAAGCAGTATATTCCAAGCAAGCAAGATGTACTCTCATTTCCCCTGTCCCAAGGTAAGAACTGCACATACCTGTGCTTAGGGGACTCTATAGGAAGCTGGGGAGATAGCTGTCATGAGCTTTGGGTTGGTTTGGCACTTCTTCACCATGAAAAGAATCTCCCCTCCTCCACTGAGCCCAGGGAAAGGAGGCTATAGTAAAGCCTCTTGAGGGAACAAGGAGACAGGATCACATGGGGGCCCCCGGGGACGGTGCTGCCTTCAGCAGCCAGCACTGCTGCGTCTTCCTGTGCTTTGTCATTGTTACTTGGCTGGCTCTGATGTTGCTGCTTCTCTGTGTCACTTTAATCAACATCCTTTCTCACTTTTTTCCCTATCTCATAGCTTTAACATATGTAAGGTTTCTGCTTCTTCCCAATTTCAGCATATTGTAACTTGAGCTTCTAATAGCCCTTCCCAGCCCTGACTGCATGGCCTCTCTCTATGCAGTCAGTGTTGTGTCTGTCTTAACTGCCTTAGTCATCATGATTTCCTAGCTGACTTTCCCAAGAGCAGGAATCAGAATGACCTGCTTTGTCTCTATGTGGGCAGAGCTTCTCATTCTAGCTGCTGGGCAGCCCGTAGATTGGAAAGATGTCCAGCCCAGCTGGGCAGGCAGGGGAACAGTGTGGGGATGGGGAGGCAGGGCCATACAGAACAGTGTGCAGCCTTGGGTGGCTCCTGAGCAGGAGCTGAGGGTGGGTGGGGGGGTCAGTTTCCCTCAGAAGGTCCATTGGGTGCAGCAGGCACTATGTTGAAAGTTGATGGACAGATTCATATAGTAAAGTGTCAATTGTTTTGGCAAATAACCCAATGAGAGATGTGTATGCATATTAGTATGGCACTCACGGACTTCCATGCCCATTATCTCATTTGATTCTCAGAATACCTGATGAGGCCATTTAAAGCAGGTGTAATTATTGCTTCCTGACAAGCAAGGAACCTGAGTCACACAGAGAGATGAAGTGATCAGTGTCTGAGTGCAGACGACGTTAGTGGTTGAGCTACAGCTGGAATGCGGGCTCCCGTCTCCTTCCCTGATGTGTTTATACTAGACCATAGGATGGTCTTTGGGGCTCCAACTCTAAGAGGTAAGATGATTTTCTACTTCAAATAAAAGAAAGACAGGTGTACATGGATGTGTATTACAACAAGACTGGAAAAAAGTTAAATTTCCCCTAGAAGCAATCTGGTTAGTGCTGTATCCATATCAAGAATACTATGCAGATTTTTAAAAGAATAAGACTAAAGAAAAAAATAACAAATAAGGTAGATGCATTAGCACAATTATGGAATGTTCTCTAAGATATATTACTCAGTGGAAAAGCAAAAGCAATGCTTTCCTGTACATTAAAAATAGGAAAACATATTATTACTGGTAGATGCCTAGAATATGCCTGTAAAGCCATACAAGAAACTGGTTCCTGATGGCTGTGCTTGAGGTGGGAGGATGGAGGGATTGAGGATTTGGGATAGGACAAAGATATTCCTAACTGTATAGCGTTTTGTACTCTTAAACTTTTTTTTTAAAAAAGCAATGTGCATATATTATGTTTTCAGTTAAAATTTTTAAAAAGTGTCTGGAAGAGAGAGGTTTGCTCAATATGGGTAAAAGGAAGTTAAGGCTGTGTAATCTGTTCTAGTTGAAGAGGTAGGCATCTTTAAGCCACTGGATCATACTCATCCTACATGCCATCGCCCCACCTCTGTGGCCCCTCTCCCATCTGGGGTTGCTTTCACTTTCATTGGGGACATATGTCCAACTGCCAACATGTCCTCTTCCCTTTCCGGCTGCCTCAGCTGCAGATTGCTGGGATTTTGAGACATTTCAGCTCGGGTGTGCTACAGCATTTAGAGGATTGTATGAGTTTGAGTAAGCTACAGGAGTTGGTGATGGACAGGGAAGCCTGGCATGTTGCAGTCCATGGGGTCGAAAAGAGTCGGACGCGATTGAGTGGCTGAACTGATGATCGGGCACTAACCAGCTACCAGGTACTGGGAACTTTTCATGGATCATTCTGTGTAATTTTTCAGAGAAATCCTATGAGTTAGGTACTATGATTATCTCTGTCTTCACAGAAGTAGTAACTGAGTTTCAGAAAGGCTTAGTCGCCTGCCAGTAGTAATGCAGGTAGGATCAGGTAAAGCCTGGACTTAAGCACCAGAGTCCCTGTATTAAATCCATTCCTGCTGGAAATACTGAGAGCAGTTTCTATTTTCCTGACTGAACCCTGGCTGATATACAGTGAATATGCAAGAGGAAGAGGAGACCTAAATGCTCAGAGGATTTGTTGGGTGCATCTGACGTAGGGACACATGCCCCAGGGTGTATGCCAGGATGTATATGAAGGAGTGTGTATGGCTTGCTCTCTGCATGTCCCCTTGTCCACCAGTCCCTGCTTTACCTGCACCCTCCTTACCTGACTATCCAAACCTCCTAATCATGGAACTTAACCAGTAACTGCCTACATGTTTGCTTCTTGCCCCAACTAGTGATTGTTCTAATCCTTAGTTCAGAACAGGTCCACCTGCTAGTTTATTAAAGGGAAATGTCCACCCTCGTGATGCTTGTTAACCAAAGGGGCTGTGAGGGCTGTACCCCAGCAGCTGATTTCCCTGGTAACTGATGAACCAACCTGACATCAATTCCACCTATAAATGGTAGCCTCCCTGACTTCAGGCGTGTAAGATCCCCTATCCAACAAACCGTTGATATTAACAGCTCTGTCTCTGTTTCCAGGCTCTTTCTTTGGCCTGCAGACTGGGCCATAACAAGACTTTCAGGCCTGAGGAGTGCAGCCCCACAGTATCTATATGAGCATTTTATCAGTCAGGGCCTGATCAGAAGACAGAAGCCACACAGAAATTCTAACAGGGAAGGCAGAATGTAAAGAATTATTAACTAGTGACAGGGAATTGGCTACTTAGGAGGTAAGACAACTCTAAATAATACAGGAATGAATTTGGGAGCAGTGCCTCTTAGAGGCTGAGATTCAGATCTCGCTGGAGAGGATGTGGCTGGAGTCATCGGGCCTTGTTCACTGAGGTCAAGGTCAAGCTGGAAACTGACCATGGGGTGCCAACAAATCTCACCTGGAAGCTGCCTAGAAGCTGGTGTTACACTTTCCAGGAGGTCATTGGAGAACCTTAGCTAGGAAACCTGTTGGGACAAGCTTCTCCTAAGATGCCCCTGAGACTCTGTGGAGATGAGTACCACGCCTAGCATTGAGAGAGGAAGAAGAAAGCAGAGAGCACCAGAGCCAGGAGAGGAGCCCTTTCTTCCTCTAATGTCTCTTCAGCTCAGTTCAGTTCAGTCACTCAGTTATGTCCGACTCTTTGCAATCCCATGGACTGCAGCACACCTCCCTGTCCATCACCAACTCCCAGAGTTTACCCAAACTCGTGTCCATTGAGTCAGTGATGCCATCTAACCATCTCATCCTCTGTCATCCCCTTCTC
>NW_011494673.1:2017776-2018465 GCF_000754665.1 Bison bison bison | reverse complement strand
TCTAACCATCTCATCCTCTGTCATCCCCTTCTCCTCCTGCCTTCAATCTTTCCTAGCATCAGGGTCTTTTCAAATGAGTCAGCTCTTCCCATCAGGTGGCCAAAGTATTGGAGTTTCAGCTTCAACATCAGTCCTTACAATGAACGCTCGGGACTGATCTCCTTTAGGATGGACTGGTTGGATCTCCTTGCAGTCCAAGGGACTCTCAAGAGTTTTCTCCAACACCACAGTTCAAAAGCATCAATTCTTCGGCCCTCAGCTTTCTTTATAGTCCAACTCTCACATCCATACATGACTACTGGAAAAACCATAGCCTTGACTAGACGGACCTTTGTTGACAAAGCAATGTCTCTGCTTTTTAATATGCTGTCTAGGTTGGTCATAACTTTCCTTCCAAGGAGTAAGCATCTTTTAATTTCATGGCTGCAACCACCAGCTGCAGTGATTTTGGAGCCCCCCAAAATAAAGTCTGCCACTGCTTCCACTGTTTATCCATCTATTTGCCATGAAGTGATGGGACCAGATGCCATGAACTTAGTTTTCTGAATGTTCAACTTTAAGCCAACTTTTTCACTCTCCTCTTTCACTTTTATCAAGAGGCTCTTCAGTTCTTCACTTTCTGCCATAAGGGTGGTGTCATCTGCATATCTGAGGTTATTTATATTTCTCCCAGCAGTCTTGATTCCAGC